>NC_041405.2:146177716-146483966 GCF_900747795.2 Erpetoichthys calabaricus | reverse complement strand
CTGTGAACTTAGGTATGTATATATATATATATATATATATAATATATATATGTGTGTGTATATATCAGGGGTGGCAAACTCTAGTCCTGGAGTGCCACAGTGGCTGCAGGTTTTCATTCTAACCATCTTCTTCATTAGTTTTTGCTGCTAATTAACTTCTTTTGCCTTAATTTTAATTAACTTGAGGCCCCTTAGTTGTTTCTTTTTCTTTAATTAACTGCCAAACAATAATGAGACACAAAACAAGCCACCACATGACCAGCTCACCCGTGCCCATCACACAATATCTGAAAATAAAGAAAGGTGAAGGTCTCAGTAAGGTTGATCTCTCAGGTCCCCAAAACATTATGACGATGTTCTTAGAAAAAACAGAAAATCAACAGTTATGGAAATGTCTGCTGTGTCAGAATGAGAGCAGCAACAAGCCATAGAATTAAATAATGAGTTTAATTAACAGCAAGAATTGGATTCTCATTAAGAATCTGGTTGAAGTGAAATTAGTTGGAATTTGAATCCCCAATTTAGCTGTTCAACTGTTGACTTGTTTCACATTTGATTTCTGTTTGGCTGTCATTTAATGAAGAAAATAATTAATTCAGAGCACTGAATCTTTAAAAACAGGGCTATTAAAATGAAGGGAAAAGGAAGTTAATTGGCAGTGAAAACTGGTCACTGATTAGGAAAAGGGTGAGAATGAAAACCTGCAGCCACTGTGGCCCTCCAGGACTGGAGTTTGCCACCCCTGGTCTATATCTATCTATTACATAAAAACATTTTGGGTCGAGACATGATCATCTCGGAGAGACACTTTGAAGTCCCGCGAGACTTCTTGCACGTCACACCTTACTTACAAATAATTTCTCTGAGACACTTTAACGACCCATGAGACAAGGAAGTGATACAAATGGACAGCTGCTGTACAGGCTTTTACATGATCGACGTGCAGCGTGACATGCAGATCATGCAGCTCAGTAACAGCTAGCAGCAAGCTAGCAGCTGATCCATCTTTAGCATGTGTTCAGTCCCCCCCTTCACAATTCGAGCGGCAAACACGAGAACTGGCTAGCGTGAAGTGCACCCCCAGGGATGGGGGTTGTAGGGTGGGCAAGCGAAGCTAGTAAGGGGCACAGCCCCCTAGTGTGTGTGTGTGTATGTGTGTATGTATGTGTGTATGTGTGTAATATATATATATATATAAAACTTTGAGGCTAAGGATCTGTGCTGGTGTCCAGAAGGTTGCTGGTTCAAATCCTTTTACTGGCAGAAGAGATCTTACTCCATTGGGCCCTTGAGCAAGGCACTTAACCTAAAACTCACTCCAGGGTGCTGTACAATGGCTGACCCTGTGCTTAGACCTTCAAAGGTCATGTGAAAAGACAATAACATGTCAAATCAAATCAAAAAAATTGCCATGAAGAATGTATAAAGGAGTAGCCAAAGTTTGAGACCAGGCAGATGGTGCACTGCAAAACAAAAGGTATTCTGCTGCATCCATATGCTATTAGGTGGACAGAAGTAGGAGTCTCCCAGTTCAAGACTTCATGTAGATGACCTTTGAAGTTGGAACTCCCGGTCAGAAAGTCCAGAGAAAACAATGCTGCCCATACTCTCTGTGGTGAAATGCTGACCTTCCCCTTTGGTGTGTAATATAAATCATTAACAAAATTGTCCGCTCAGCAAAAAAATGAATTTTTGTGGTCAAATACAACTGAAATGGCTTTAGCTTATTTGTTATTTTCACAAAAGAATTGGAGCATTGTTTTTTTTTTATGGAGATCAAGAAGCAACTTGCTAACAACTTTACAGTTTCCCCCAAAAATCTTAACCATAAATTAACTTGAACACAACTCAACAGAAACATCCATGGCATCCAAATGCAGCATTAGATTAAGTCACAGTAGTATAATCTTTGTTCATTTATTTTTTGAGAGAGTCTTTGTTTATTTCATCTTGATTATATTGTATACATCCTATTGTACAATCTTCTCTCCTTGACTCTGATCTTGATGAAGAGAGTTTGGCGACAGAAGCCTGTAGTTTGCATTCTTAAACTGAAGATCACCATGGTATGTTGACATTGAAGAATATGTCAGCTGTCCTGCTAATTGGGGAAAGTAATCTTATCCTATTTTGTTTAAGTATCAATTGTAACTGTTTATACAGCGTTCAGTGGATAACATTTCAAGTGCATGAGTGTTTATATCCAAGTGTTTGTGTTCCCTAGGATTCTTCGAGATGAAGATGAAGTATGATGAAAGTGACAATGCCTTTATCCGAGCATCCCGAGCCATTACTGACAAAGTAACTGATTTAGTAGGTATGTGCTATTTGCTTCCTTTTCAGAGACCCCAGCTACCATTTGTCAGAGATTCTTGCTTACCTGAGGTTTTTTTTTTCTTAGGGGGAATTTTTTCCAAAACAGAAATGTCAGAAGTTCTTACAGAGATCCTCAAGGTGGACCCGACATTTGACAAAGACAAGTTCTTGAAGCAGTGTGAACAGGACATTATTCCCAATATTCTGGAGGTAAAGGATGAAAGTAGGACAGATCGTTGGTAATATGGGGTGTGCTGGGTTTAAGTTTTAATCTAATGAGAATGCAATTGACAAAGCAAGGGCCACCAGTGAATGGAAGGTTAGAAGGTGAATTGCAGAACTTCTAAATGTTGATAAACATGAAATACTGATAGCTGCGTGTGGTCTTCGGGTCAAAAAATCAACCCAAAGACTCCCTAGCAGTTTTACTCTATTCGTGAACTTGGAGAGGCGTCGGGTAACTCTTAAGAATTACCACCCAGGGCAGAGGATGTGGACCCACCTGTGCTTGCTGCCCCACTGGCTTTCGTAAGAAGACACTGGCGATACCATACCTTAGATGTATAACTGGCATATGAGTCCTGTTAATCTTTGCCTTGAGGAAATACCTTCAGAAAGATGTCTGTAGTGAAGACTTCAAGCCTTGCCCTCTGTTGCTGAGGTGTTTCACTTGCATATTGTTGTGACGTGGCATTTGCTGCACACTGGTCTTTCATAGTGAGGGTCATGCAAGCCCCGAAAAAATTGAAAAGTGCATGCATGCGCCATCTAGTGGTTGTGATTGAGTGTGAGCAGAGCAGACTGCTCCACACAAACACACACACACAGGTCTTTCGTTTATATATGTCTAAGTTGCACTGAACAGCTGAATTTGAGTTTTCAGTGCATGATTCATAGTTCAATTAAAGCAAAATGTGGTGCATTGGTTAAACGGATATGAGAAATTTGATAAACAAAAGAAGACCAGTCACTCCATCCAGCTGCTTTTGTTATCAAATAGCTAAGCTGTCCCAGTGTCTGGTGCTTGTTGTCAACGTTTCTACTTCAGCTACTGTATATGATTAGGTAGTTTGTTTCAGATTCCCACAACTCTTCCGTAGTGCTACCTGGCTTCAGTCTTGGTGTCCTTGCATACGTGAACGGCCATTTAGTGAAAAGAATGTTAGACATATTTTGAAGACTAGATTAGACCCCCACACCTTCTCCTCTGCTTGAGACTATTCAGGTTTAAATCCCTGAGCCTGTCACAGTAAGACATGTCCCTAAGTCCTGGAATGCACCTGACTGCTCTCCATTGCACAGCTCAAGGCTCTGCTATGTCTTCCTTGTAGTGTGGTGACCAGAACGCCACACGATGCTCCAGATGTGGTCTCACAAATGCATTATATAGTCCGGGCTAAATGTCTCGGTTTCAACTCAACAGAAACATGGCTTCATTTTTTTTTTTTTATACTATATGAAATGTGACTTGATTTGCTTGATTATAGTAGGACTGTGGCTTGTATTGACAGTGGAAGGTGACAAATTGTAAAATGTTTTCAGTTTTTTAGTAGTGTATGGTAAACATTGGAACAACCTGGATGAGATGTGGACATTCAGCCCAACAAAGCTCCCCAGTCCTGTCCACTTAACCCTTAAACCACCGGAACCGGCTATAGTCAGTTCCCAGTGCAATTTGCCAACACGCCGAAGCTGAGTATATTCGGCAATGTACATTCGTTGAACACCGCAACCAGCTGTAGTCGGTTCTCAGTGCAATTGGCCTGCACGCCGCAGCCGAGTATATTCGGCGGCGTTCATTCTTTGAACCCCACAACTGGCTAAAGTTGGTTTCCAGTGAAATTTGCCAGCACACCGGAGCCGAGTATATTCAGCGATGTACATTCATTGAACGCCGCAACCAGCTATAGCTTTTTCCCAGTGCAATTTGCCAGCACATCGGAACTGATCAGTCCATGCCGTACATTTGTTGAGCAGCCAGCTCATGACCACTGGCACCCCCTGCAGCACTGCAGCCTCACTGTCCCTGGGATTCAGCCGCTGCACTAGACTAACCTGCCAGCATCAGCGGTGGTCTCTGCGTGCAGCCAGTTCAAGTGCAGTTGGCTCTGTGATTTACTGAATATCATCAATGGCGTCAGTTGCACCTTGTACATATTGTTCTAGTAGTTTTTTTTTTTAATAGTTTTTATATTTCATTGGCAGTGTGTAAAATGATCAGTGTTGCAGTAATTGTGATGCTCTTTGCATGAATTCTTGGTGAATTGTGACGTTTCCTTAAGTGCAGCAAAAAAAAAAAAAAGTATTTGGCATCCAGGGGTGCATTAGCCCCCAAGTATGTGGCAGTTTAAGGGTTAATTCTTCTAGAAAAAACATGAAGTTGAGTTTTGAAAGTCCCTAAAGGCCACCTGTCTACCACACTATTGGTCACTTATTCCACGTGTCTGTGGTTTTCTGTGTGAAGAAAAAAACTTCCTAATGTTTGTGAGAAATTTACCCTTCACAAGTTTCCAACTGTCCATGTCTTCTTGATGAACTTGTTTTAAAATAACAGTCTCGATCCAAACAGCTATAACTTGAGAATTAACATTTAGTAATCATTACATTCAGAATTAAATAGTTTGTGTAAATTGCTATTTCTAAGATTCTTATTGTGCAATACTTTTACTTTGAGAAAGCTCTTCAGATAGGCTCGTTTGTCTGGATTTCTGACTGTAAGCCGAGGCAATAAGCATCTAGTGAATTTATCCATTGTAGATTTATTAGTAGCTGGACCCGTGTTTTGTAATTTATCTTCCTCACACATATCTTTAGTATAATATACAGTATAGAGAAAATATTGCGATGGGTCAACATTTTGTGTTTGAGTGAGTTTTCAATGGATTTACACGTTTTAGTCATCTCTGAACGTGACTTGACCACTTTGGAGTGATATCTGTCTGTGTGTGAGTGCCAGGATGTGAGTTTATGGGCGCAATAACCTAAAAAAAAAAAAAAAACAAAGCAAACTAAACGAATTACTCAAGCCAAAGGATACCTGGAACATTTTCTAGCATTATGTTAAAGTGGAAATAAGTAAGCACATGGGTGTTTTCGTAGGGGAAATACTGTCCCTGAGTATGACTGAGCACTTGTGTATTAGGATGTGAATCTTTGAACACTGCAACTTAAAAACCACCATCTAACTGAATAAAACTTTATAAACTGCTCAAATAAATTAAAGGAACACTTTGAAAACACATCAGATCTCAAAGGGAAAATAATCCTGCTGGTTATCTCTACTGCTATGGACTGATATGGTGATGTGTTAGAAATGAAAGGATGGAAATGAAAATGATCAACCTACAGAGAGAGGGCTGAATTCAAAGACACCCCGAAAATCAAACGGAAAAAATGATGCAGCAGGCAGGGGAGTCCATTTTGCTGAAATTTCATTGCAGCAATTCCAAATTGTACTCGGTAGTTTGTAAAACCAGCACAGGGTCTGACAGTGGGTGCAAGGATTTCATCCCGATACCTAATGGCAGTCAAGGTGCCATTGTCTATAGCCTGTAGAGGTCTGTGCGTCCCTCCATGGATATGCCTCCCCAGACCATCACTGACCCACCACCAAACCGGTCATGCTGAACAATGTTATAGGCAGCATAACGTTCTCCATGGCTTCTCCAGATCCTTTCACGTCTGTCACATATGCTCAGGGTGAACCTGCTCTTATCTGTGAAAAGTACAGAGCACCAGTGGTGGACATGCCAATTCTGGTATTCCATGGCAAATGCCAATTGAGCTCCACGGTGCCAGGTGGGCAGTGAGCACAGGGCCCACTAGAGGATGTCGGGCCCTCAGGCTGCCCTCTTGAAGTCTGTTTCTGATGGTATGGTCAGAGACATTCACACCAGTGGCCTGCTGGAGGTCATTTTGTAGGCTGTGGCAGTGCTCATCCTGTTCCTCCTTGCCCAAAGGAGCAGATACCGGTCAGTCCTGCTGATGGATTAAAGACCTTTTACGAGGGGCCCTGTCCAGCTCTCCTAGAGTAACCGCCTGTCTCCTGGAATCTCCTCCTTGCCCTCGAGACCGTGCTGGGAGACACAGGAAACCTTCTGGCAATGGTAGTAGTGACACTGACCGTAGCCAAATGCAAAATGAGTGAAAAAACAGATGAGGAGGGAAAATGTCAGTGGCCTCCCTCCACCTGTTAAACCATTCATTCCTGTTTTGTGGGTCGTCTCATTGTTGCCCCTCTTGTTAATTTCATTAACATCAAAGCAGCTGAAACTGATGAACAAGCCCCTCAGCTACTTAACTGACCAGATCAATAGCCCACAAGGTTCATTGACTTGATGCTATACTCTGACTCAAAAGTGTTCCTTTAATTTTTTTGAGCAGTTTATTATTGTGCCCAAACCACAGTACAGTTGTGTTGAGGATACTTTTTTTTTTCCAACAGGATATGATTCTTTAATTTCATTTCATATAATAAAGCCAGGTTAAGTGTATTGGCCATGCTAAGTTGCCCTCTGTTGTGTTGTGTTCTCCCTGCAATGAGCTGGCACCCCCTGTCCAGGGCTTGTTCCTGCTTTGTTTCCGGTGTTTGCTGGACTGGGTTCCAGCTTCCTACCCTTGTTTGCATAAGTAGGTTTAGAAAATGGATAACTGGATAGTGAAATATTTAAGAGCTAAATTATGCAGGAAAGTTGTGTGCTGGACACATTAGCTGTGTTAATCCTTGCCAAACATTGACACGTGTCCAAAGACAATGCCAGTGATCTAGGAATACACTCATACCCCTTATGCCACACTAACACCGAAGTAATGCACACAGCACAATGTAAAGATTCAGATCTTATCCTTTGTCACAGATTAAGAAGGAGTAGTTTGAGCAGTGTGTGTGAAATTGTTTCAGGTTTGCTTTAAAACACCGTGACCATGGTGCAGTTTGCACCGTGGGATGCACAGTAGCCTACAGCCATGCTTTATTTTATGAGTTTACAGTCATGTGCATTTTCTTAAAATCTTCAGATATATAAACATACAAACAAATGTTTTTGCTTGAGTAAGGGCATTCAATAGTTTTATTTTACTCTTTGTGAAATTAAACCTATGAAACTAAATGAGCTGTGAACACAAAACTTCAAATCAAACCAAAATGAGGGAATTTGTGAGCCATTGCTCTTCTAGTGTAGATAGGAGGGGAGTGATGCAGCTGTTAACCTCTAAAACTCCACTCCTTGCACTGTTTCTTTTTTAATTTAATGTCCTTCACTGATAAAGAACTTGCAAAGTTAAATTAATGAGTGAATGAATATAAAGTCACTCACTTTCCTACCATTGTATCGCTCCTTGGGTGTGAAACAAGGGCTCATTTTCTGACAAGTGTTCTTAGTTTACTGGGTGATCTCTGTTCCTGTCACTAGTTGGTGGTCCTGAGAGTTTATATATTCACCTTGTTTGGCTTATTGTCCATGATGTCCATCTTGTCTTTTTCAGGCCATGATACAGGGTGAACTGGATGTCCTCAAAGACTGGTGCTATGAAGCTGTAAGTTGTTTATTTGTGACTGCTTTTTTTGAAAAGCATCACTTTGCTTGTCAAATGTACAAAACTATTTGGGATTATAGGATGTGTAGATGTCTTTCTAACAGTGATGTACATAGCCCTCTTGTTGGGCAGTGGCACTTCACAAGAGAGAATTTTACATTTTATTCCAGGACAAAAACTGGTGCCTGCTTTTATTACTGTGCCTCATTTTCAGTAGAAATTTAGATGGAACATATGGGGCACTAGCTGTACCCCGTAGCTGTGCCCACATAGTAATGAAACAGGACAAACTTCAAAAACCAATAGACATTGGCACTATATCTGATCGTGTTCAGCTCTGACGGGAGAGCGTTCCCCGCGTGGAGAGAAAAGCACGTGACCGTGATATCTCTGTCAATCAGCAGCTATCCTCTAAAACACACGCAGCTCTGATCTCTCTTTCAAAAACGTCAAACATTTCTCCTTAACAATCTGTAGATAATTTCTGCTGAACAAACCGGTATTGCTAGCTAGGTGCACTCCAACACATGGCGAGGCATAGACTAACTCGAACAGAGGCTGGTGAGTGAATGAGAAAGGCCCTGCTCTCAGCCCACAGCCTCTCTCTTGGATTTGCGTAAATACTGTACATCGGTACCACAAGCTAACTATGGTACTTAGCACGATGAGAGAAGTCGCAAAATCAATCGGAAAGTTCAAGCAAATTATAGAAAACAATCCGATCTAAATCGGTTAAGTAATTCTCTTGTGAAAAGCTGACAGATATGCAGACATAACGCGCTTGGACCGCAACATTTTTAAAACAGTTTAAAACCGTATAGATACAGTATATATAAAAGAGAGAGATTATAACCTTGGCAAAAATACAGGGTGAATCAAAATTATGTTACCACTAATGGATTATTTTTATCTCGAACACAACTTTCCAGGCCGATGGATAGGTCGTGGTGGACCACTGCCATGACCTCCTCACTCTCCTGATTTGACACCCTGTGATTTCTGGTTATGGGGTGTGGTGAAGGAGCGTGTCTATAGCAGGACAGTCCATGATCGCAATGACCTGAAGGGCAGAATACAGACTGTGGTATCATCTGTTCCCCGTGAAATGTGTGTCAGGGCTTTCAATGGTACTGTTGCTCGTTGGTTTTTGTGTGTTGAACACGATGGCAAACAGGTTGAGGCATTCTTCAAAATCATCTTGCACATATGAAGTGTGTTTTGTGAATAAATTGTTTCCGCCATTCAAATGTTAACATAATTTTGACTCACCCTGTATTTTGTCTGTGATTGTTGATTATGTTAGATTATCAGAAAGGTCATTACATCCCCTCTATTGCGCATACTGTATACAGTACTAGGGATGTGACAAGAACTGATAATATGGTACCGATACCAAAGTTCTAGAAACATTTATGGTATTGGTAGTACTGAGTGGAAGTCAGTACTGCACTCGTGTGACTGCATGCAGACTACTTGAGAAAAAATTTATATATAAAAATGTCTCACAGTGGTGATAATGCAGCACTGCATCACCACATGTCACAAAGAAAAACGGCAGAAGTCTTGTCTAGAAATGCTTTGCGTTTGGGGAAGGAGAATTTAAGCATGGAATTGTACTTTTTATAATTAAATAAAATGAAACACACACAGGTTTTCGTTACTGCCACTTTAATCCCATTATGGAGTTAGTGCAGAAATAGATTTGTATGTGCTTTGAGAGCGCACTGATAACAGCAACATTTATTTCCAGAGCACGTTTTCATACAAATGATGTCGCTCAAATTGCTTTACAAGATGAAGAAAGAAAACAAAATATATAAAAATTAGGCAATACTAATTAACAAAGAATAAAGTAAGGTCTGCTGGCCAGGAAGACAAAAAAAACAAACAAAAAAATAATCTGCAGGGGTTCCGAGGCCATGAGACCACCCAGCACCCCACTGGGGATTCTACGTAACATCAGTGATCTCAATCAGTCCTCAAGGTTTTCAGGCTCCACGTGGAAGAATTAGACAATGATGATGATGGTCATGTGGACTTCTGGCCTTCAATCCATCAATGTAGGAACAACACAGTGCTTGGATCAGGTGGTGGGGGCGCAGATCACCACCACAGAAAACATGAAAAAGACCAGAAGAGAAAGTAGGGGTTAGTACGGATTGTGGAGCCATGATAAAAATGATAAATAAATGCATATACAGAATATCAGATTTACACTAAAATGAAGCTACGAGAAAGCCATGTTAAACTAAGGGGTTTTTAGCAGTTTTTTTAAAGTGCTCCACCATATTAGCCTGGCGAATTTCTATCGGTCAGCTATTCCAGATTTGAGGTGCATAACAGCAGAAGGCCGCCTCACTACTTCTTTTAAGTATAGCTGTTAGAATTCTAAGCAGACCCTCATTTGAAGATCTAAGGTTACGATTTGGAGTGTAAAGTGAGAGACATTCTGAGATATAAGATGGAGCAGATTATTGAAGGCTTTGTAAACCATAAACAGGATTTTAAAGTCAATTCTAAATGACACAGGTTACCAATGTAGTGACATCAGAACTGGAGAGACATGTTCGGATTTTCTTTTCCTAGTTAAGATTCTAGCAGCTGCATTCTGCACTAACTAAGCGATTGAGGTCTTTTTTTTTTGGGTGGTCCTGAGAGGAGTGTGATACACTAATCTAGTGACCAATCAGATGTGAGTTGGGATCATTTACAAAATCCTGTCACCAATTTGTAAGAGGCGACAGCATGACGGCCAAATGATTAACTTTTTAATGCAGTGTCCAACACAATCCCTAAAAATGAACAAAGGCTTCACATTAATTCTGATTGCACAGATGTTCGTTTAAGCATCCCTCCGTTTTCTAATCAGTGTATACCAGTTGCAAAGACGAATAAAGCCGGCAACTGGCATTATGCAATAAAGATACCCCAAGGTATGTTATCTAATACATTATAGGAGGACTAAAGTAAGACATATCCAAAATAAATGAAAAAAGCAGTGTAATATTACACTATGGAAATGAAAGACGAGCCCAGTACAACATTGCAGACCCTAAACCAACTCTTGCACAATATAAGTGAAGCTCAGCTAGTCTCTTCATCTTCTTTGGCTTTGCTCCACCAATTCTCAGCCTCTCTCATGTTAATGTTTTTCCCCGTTTACTCTGCCGTAGGCACATGCTCAGTGAAGTTTGAACAACTGAATTAAAGTTACATTTTTTTCTTCATCGTGACTGTAGCCTTTATCTGTTATTTTGAAGAACGACATGGTGGTGTAGTGATTAGCTTCTTCACTGCTTCATGGGATCAAATCCTGCAAATGGTAATTGACCAAAAACAACACCTTTTAGACAACATAAATTTAGCTAATATCTAATAAAGCTAATACAATTATTTGCTAAATGTAAAATAATTAAACAAAATATAAGGTAATCTATATATATATAAAATCCCTGTGTGCGTCCAGGTGTCCGTGTGTGGGTGTCTTCTGATGAAGTGCGCATGCGCGGGGCACGGTGCGATGCGCAATATTACTGTCAGGGAAAGTTAGAGGCGTTTTACGGAAATACAAACCAGTATTACTGCGAGAGGAAATTAAAGGTACACAATACAGTGACGCATATTACAGCCACATACAAGCCAGTATTACTGTCAGAGGAGATTAAAGGCATATTACCAACGCACACGCCTGTATTACCGCCAGAGAAAATTGAAGGTATATTACGGACGTACAAGCCAGCGGACGTACAAGACGGTATCCTTCAATAAGGGCGTACACAGGCATCCTTCAATAAGGGTGCGCACAAAAAGGCGAGCCTCAAAAGGGCGACCTCAATTGGGCGCAGCGAATAAAGGCGCACGTAAATAAAGATCTGCACCTTTGTTGCTCGTCACATATTCCAGAGCCATTTGAACTAAATTATCTACGAACGCCTTTATTCGCCGCGCTGAATTGAGGTCGCCCTTTTGAAGCTCGCCTTTTTGTGCGCCCCCTTATTGAATAGAGCCGTACAAGACAGTATTACTGTCACAGAAAATTAAAGACACACAATACACGGCGGCAGCCCATGAAGAACGGTCAGCTCAGCAAGTAAACATCAACAAAAGAAAGGCTGAAAGAATGAAAAATACGACCAACAAAAAGAATGAGGTCAAAGTGCCTTGCCATTTAATATAGACTGTTCCTACTAATGTTTATGCACTACTGTTCTAGCACCCGTTATTGTAACGGGCTAAATGACTAGTATTAATATAAAAGATAAAAAAAACTAATATATTTGAAGCTCGTATCTTTCCTGTTTACTCTGCTTTAAGCACATGCTCACTGACGTTCTCACAACTGAAACAATGCATTTCTGGGTTTAATTTTTCAGCACTGATATAACCTCCATCTGTTATTTCCCAGAGCAGCAATTTGGTGTTGAGTAACGCTGCTGCCTCACTGCTTCTCGGGGTCAAATTCTGCAAGTAGTCCTTGTCTGTGTAGAGTCTGCACATTCTTCTTGTGTCTCTGTGGATTTCTCTTTCACATCCCAAACACTTTCAAATTAGCAGATTGGGTTGTGTGTGTCTGTGGACCCTGTGGTGGTCTAATGCCCTCTCCTGAGCTGTTGCTTGCCCGCCTGCTCCTTAATTAAATAGAACTTAAAAGTGTTTCCATGCGTTTGAGAGCTGACAACTTTTAGTCTAGTCTAATAAGGCATTATCGGAATCAATCGGCATTTACTAACCTCTTATTTTCCTTTTTCACAGACTTACAGCCAGCTGGCTCACCCTGTTCAGCAAGCCCGGGCAATGGGACTTAAGTTTCAATCCAAGATATTGGACATCGACAACATTGATGTGAGTTTCTCTAAAATTATTTAGATCATTTTGTTATTATGGTGTCCTGTATCTTATGCACAGTAACAATGATTGAGATGTTAAAATTTAAAAGAATGAAGTATAAAATATCAAACCTAAGAGTCTTGCTTAAAACAGGACAAAGTCAATTAGACCCCTTTGTGTGCCTGCATTTGGGCCCATCCCTGTCACTTTAATAAAGAGAGGAGTTGGGCATGTGTTATGAACTCTGTGATCATGCAGTTCCACTCATACGTTTAAATAATCCTGGCAGAATTTGTATGAGATTCACCTTTTTTTAAAATGAAAAATGTATTGATATGAGAAAAGTAATCGATCGATTGATTGATGTTAATCCATTAATTACCAGTTTTCCCCTTTGCCAATTCCAGCACTTGATGAAATAATTTGATAAGGTTCCCACTTTATTTTCCTCACTTTCCCTGTTGGAGGGACCTCGGCCATTAGACTTATATCAAGGTAACTGAAGGAAACTCGTTGTAAGGAACTAAGTAATAGAACTTATTGATAACCACAAGGATCGATAGCAAGATTAGGGAGCAGGTCGAGGAGACCCTGGACAGTTGGAGATCTGCTCTAGAAAGGAGAGGAATGAAGGTCAGTAGGAACAAAACAGAATACATGTGTGTGAATGAGAAGGAGGTCCGAGGAATAGTGAGCATGCAGGGAGTAGCGATGATGAAGGAAGAGAAGTTTGGTTCAACAGTTCAGAGTATCGGGGAGTGTGGAAGAGAGGTGAAGAAGAGAGTGCAGGCAGGGTGGAATGGATGGAGAAGAGTGTCAGGAGTGATTTGTGACAGACGGGTATCAGCAAGAGTGAAGGGAAGGTCTACAGGATGGTATTGAGACCAGCTATGTTATATGGGTTGGAGATGGTGGCACTGACCAGAAAGCAGGAGACAGAGCTGGAGGTGGCAGAGTTAAAGATGCTAAGATTTGCATTGGGTGTGACGAGGATGGACAGGATTAGAAATGAGGACATTAGAGGGTCAGCTCAAGTGGGACAGTTTGGAGACAAAGTCAGAGAGGTGAGATTGCGTTGGTTTGAACATGTGCAGAGGAGAGATGCTGGGTATATTGTGAGAAGGGTGGTAAGGATAGAGCTGCCAGGTAAAGGGAAGGCCTAAGAGAAGGTTTATGGATGTGGTGAGGGAGACATGAAGGTGATGGGAGTGGCAGAGCAAGATGACGAGGACAGAAAGATATGGAAGAAGATGATCCGCTGTGGCAACCCCTAAAAAGAAGATTGATAATCACAAGAATTATAGAAAACTGATAACTAAATATACAGTATACCAACAAAGAAGACAAACGTGTGACACAGAAGAAGGCGACCATTTACCGGCTAATTAAAGTTATAATTTATGGTTACAGTACCAAAGCTTTAATGGTGATGTCTAATGTTGTGTTGTGAAATGCGTGTTGTTGCTCCGGTTTCAAGTGGAGAAATCGTCCTGTGCTGCAGTACACTCTTGGATTTTGCTACGTGGTCCTATGCCCGTGGTGTCTCAACCTGCATCTTCATAGGGATAAGTTTCTATACTATGGCTGTAGACGTTGAAGTTTGGCTGCCTATCAGTCTTGTCAGACTGGGCTCAGTCACTGGAATCTTGGGTAGTGCTAGTTCAGGATGTCCAGCAAAAAGTTCCTGGCAAAAGAAAATACTGTGAGCTTTATGCTCCACAGACAGCGGGTGGCTTCTCGCTCCAAAGAGAAAGTGAATTACCAGCTTTTAGCTTCCCAAAAAGAGAAGACATTGTCAAGATTCAGCTCCCCCAAAAGAAACAAAAGAGATAAAAGCCCCTAGGTTTGAAGGGAGGTGTAATGTCTGGTGATTGGATCAAGGTCACTTCAAGTTGCAGGTCCAGTGCCTACTTATAGGTGCATTCATTTTGTCCATCACATCCAGCCAGAGTTCATTTTGTGGTTACAGGTCTAAGATGAATCTCAATTTTGGGTGCCTTTTAGGCTGAAGGAGTCTCAGCTGAGGTGCCAGCTCAACTCTGATTTACACCTTTTGTTATCAGATGAAGCAAAGAGGGTGACCAAAGTGTTTTGTAGAGCTGCCGTTTAGCCTTTCACTTCAGTGGATTGCAAGTGAGGGTGCTGTTTTAACAGGCTTTGCATGCCCCTGAAAACCTAGCAAAATGGGCAATACCCCCTTTGACCTGCACGAGTAATCCTAAGACACACATTTTAAATGCAGTCCAAGTCCTCAGATGAAGCAATTTGTCTTCACACAACTGTACATGTTCAAATGTTTATGTACCCTTGGGTCTTAATGAGCCTCAATGACTTATGAGTAGAACTGGATGTGAATTTTAACAACTTTCTTAATTCTAACAGAGACTGCTCTGTTTTGGCAGGATGGCTGTCGACCTGCAGCTTTAATTATTTCTGATTATTTGTGCAACTTTTTAATGAATAATCCATTTCAATTTCTCACTTACGACTTTGGTTATGCCATTTTCCTTTTTCATCATGATATACCTGTAGTGTGTAACAGTTTACAAGCTGCTAGTAAACAAAACCTTTGAAATTTAAAAGGTGACAATTGAGCACTGATTTAATTTTGATTAATTTCTGTTTTGCTGGCTCCGTTGGTTTTGCAGTTTGTGATGAACTTGGTTTGCACTACTTAATAAAATGTCTCCCAGTAGCCACCGTACGAGGCAAAATTAACAACTAAGAGGGCTTCACATTGGGCCACTTTGCCAAGTGCCTTACATAGCAGTGAAGAATTGTCCAAACAGGCCGCTTTTACAAGCTGGAAATGAGAACGCTCCACATTAGAAAGCTTACCATTTTCTGAAGTCCATGATTATTGCTTCTTACTGCCGCTGCTCGGGTTTATTTATTCTGGGATGCTTACGCTCAAAAGATGGTGTTGATCCCCTGTCTGTGTGTGTGTTTCAGCTGGCCATGGGCAAGATGATGGAGCAGGGCCCTGTTCTCCTCATTACCTTCCAAGCACAGCTTGTTATGGTAGTCCGCAGTCCGACTGGCGAGGTGGTCGAAGGGGATCCAGTGAGTATGCCCAAGAACTCTAAATGGGCTTGAGTTCATTTTTTTTTTTTTTATTAGTTTTCTTTGTCTCCTTCTGGCTGTGCCTCTTGGCCTAAAGAGAAGTGGCCGATCTTTGCTAGTGTTGTGGTTTGTCAGCTGAAAAGAACACAAACCGTCATTTGATTTGCTTTCTTTTTTTACCTGATGTATAACAGATTACCGTAACCCCGTCTGCATATTTGTCTCATTTCTCATCAGGATAAAGTCCTGAGAATGATGTACGTTTGGGCCCTGTGCCGTGATCAAGAGGAACTCAATCCATTTGCTGCTTGGAGACTTCTGGACATTTCTGCGTCAAGTACTGAGCAGATCCTTTGAACACACAAAAAAGCCAAACCAGGCTTTGCAGAATTACAAACCAAGCCAGACACTGAACAGACACTCTTTGAGTATCGGGGTGGGTAGAGGAAGAGGAGGAAGAAGGAGAAGGGATAAGGGAGGGCACTGGTGGAATCACACTTTCCTGGAACACTATTTCCTTTGCTGGACGGAGTTGCAGGGGAATGTCAAAGCCTGTTGCACCAGGATGGTGGCGCTAGCGTGGCACTCAGTTTACTGCAATTGAGGACGCTGAAAATATGCAATCTCACGATTCCTGGCACTGAAGGAGCGGAGAAGCTGGTGCCACTGGAGTCATGCACGTATCCCTAATGGAGGTGGTTGTGAGGCAGGGACAATTATTTAATGAGGAATTCTTTCATCCACAATGTAGAAAAAGAAATAAATTTTTTAAAAAAAGAAAAAAAAAAAAAAAGAATGTGATACGCCAAGGAGGGTCTTCTAGATTGGACCAGGATAGCAGAGAAGTACCGAGGTGTGCTCCTGTGTGGGAAACTAAGGGACTGGCCATTTTAAAATCTCAGTTGTTATGCAATAATCCAACAAAAACAGCCATATTTAGGTATGTGTGTACAATTTTATATATATATAATATATATATATATATATATATATATATATACACCCACTGTATCTATACACACATATATATGTACAGTATGTGTGTATATATGTATGTGTGTATATAATACACAACCACTGTATCTATACACGTATATATATGTACAGTATGTATGTGTATATATGTATGTATATAATACACACCCACTGTATCTATACACACATATATGTACAGTATGTATATGTATATATGTATGTGTATATAATACACACCCACTGTATCTATACACACATATATATGTACAGTATGTATGTGTATATGTGTGTGTATATAATACACAACCACTATCTATACACACATATGTACAGTATGTATATGTATATAATACACAACCACTGTATCTATACACACATATATGTACAGTATGTATATGTATATATGTATGTGTATATAATACACACCCACTGTATCTATACACACATATATATGTACAGTATGTATGTGTATATGTGTGTGTATATAATACACAACCACTATCTATACACACATATGTACAGTATGTATATGTATATAATACACAACCACTGTATTTATACACATATATATACAGTATGTGTGTGTGTAATACACACCTACTATGTATACGCACATATATATGTACAGTATGTATGTGTATATATGTATGTGTATATAATACACAACCACTGTATCTATACGCACATATATATGTACAGTATGTATGTGTATATATTTATGTGTGTGTATATAATATATATGTGTGTATATATTTATATATAATATACATGCATACACACATATGTTTGGGTGTATATACTGTCTGTCTATCTGTATTGTAATGAGACAAAAACATAGAAAAGAGTTGGAGGTACCACCTTGATAACTCCATAATCTTGGAATTTTTCAAGAAAAACAGCACATCTTTACAGACAGGAGTCCAGTATAGAACTGAATGAAGGAATAAGTGTGCAGGTTTTATAAAGAGTGACAACAGGAAGGGGTGGATACTGAAGATGATGTCAGTGGTGGGAGGGTTGTCAGTCAGCCAAGTCTCTAGAAGGAGAAAAGGTCAGAAAACAGTGCCAACCCCTGGTTCGGTGGGTAATCACATTTACTCAAGACCGAGGGATGTGGAGTTTTCAAATTTTCAGTGTGCCTGCATACAATTTATGTTTGTATGTGAGAGTGTGAGTGGTCCCTACAATAGCCTTATCCAGCGCTAGCTCCTGCCTTGGGTTTGGTGCTGTCAGAATAGGATCCAGGATCAGTGGCATTGAACTAGATTAGGAAGAGTTGAATGGATGGCTGACTAACTTGCTACATCCTCTTGTGGTTTTTTTCTTCTTACCACAGCGGATCATCTTCTTCCATATCTTTCTGTCCTCGTCATCTTGTTCTGTTACACCCATCACCTGCATGTCCTCTCTCACCACATCCATAAACCTTCTCTTAGGCCTTCCTCTTTCCTCTTCCCTGTCAGCTCTATCCTTAACATCCTTTTCCCAGTATACCCAGCATCTCTCCTTTGCACATGTCCAAACCAATGCAATCTTGCCTCTCTGACTTTGTCTCACAATCCATCCCACCTGAGCTGGACCCTCTAATGTCCTCATTTCTAATCCTATTCATCCTCATCACACCCAATGCAAATCTTAGCATCTTTAACTCTGCCACCTCCAGCTCTGTCTCCTGCTTTTCTGGTCAGTGCCACCGTCTCCTGCCCATATAACATAGCTGGTCTCATTACTGTCCTGTAGACCTTTCCTTTCACTCTTGCTGATACCTGTCAGTCACAACAACATTTATTTCTATAGCACATTTTCATACAAGTAATGCAGCTCAAAGTGCTTTACATGATGAAGAAAGAGAAAAAAGACAAAATAAATAAGAATTAAAATAAGGGAACATTAATTAACATAGAATAAAAGTAAGGTCCGATGCCCTCTAGGCATTCTACCTAACATAAATGATCAGTCCTTATTGTATTCAGGGTTCTCATGGAAGAACTTGATGATGACAGTCACGTGGACTTCTGGCCTTGTAATCCATCAGTGTAGGGACATCATGGTGCTTTGATCAGGTGGTCACTCCTGACACTCTTCTCCACCCTGCCTGCACTCTCTTTTTCATCTCTCTTCCACAATCCCCGTTACTCTGTACTGTTGATCCCTCCTCCATCTTCGCCAACTCTACTCCCTACAGAATTTCTAAACGACTTGAGCTTTACCTTTGTGTTAAGTGTCCAATGGTACAAGCTGTACTTTGCATTCTTTCCTACAGATTTTGTTACTGATGATTTTGTGTATCAAAAAACTGTCCCCACGGAACTTATTTGGAAGCGATTTCACAGAAAGCGTCTAAACAGGCATGCAGCTCAGCGCCTTCCTTCATCAGACAAATGCGGTGGCTGAGAAGGTCAAACAGAGCGCAAAAACGTTATGCCAGAAATGTCCACCAGGTGGAGACAAAGTAAGAAACTGCAGGCTTTCAAGTGAACCAAAGAAGGCGGCAGTGCTTTTACGGTTCATCAAGCCATTTTCTAACTCTGTCCAGTTCAGGGCTGTTGGCAACTGGTGCCAATCTTGGCAGCAACGTTGCACGGTGTGACAGTAATTTTATATTTGGTGTTGCTTATTTTAGTTTGTGCTTCTTGATAGATGAGCTCCAAAATTTGGAGTACTATACAACCATTTCCGTATGTACACAGTTTAAACCCTGGTCAGTAACTAAATGTCATTTAGGACGTTTGTGGTGCCTTTGGTTTCATATAGCGCCTTTCCATAAGAAAACGATCCCCAGGTGCCATAGCAGTAAAGTGCCTTTTTTTTTTTTTTTTGCATAATTTTAAAGTTAGGGTGCTGACAACTTAAGTGTCCTACTTAGGGTCACCCCAGGACTAAAACTTCACACTTTTAATGTAAGTAGTGTGGTTGAACAAGAGTAAGGATCAGGTCCAAAAGGAAGGTTGGGACACCAGTAGGGTTGTCCCATTTAATTCAACAGACAAATAGAAAGCAAAGCAAACGTGATGCCTTGTAAATAAAAGAAATCCAGGCTTTAGCCACCTCTTAGTCTGCAAGTTCTGCCTGGTTGAGCTGAGCGGCTCTGGCATTGTGGAGCTCCGTCTTCCAGTTTGGCTCAAATCAAAGTGAGACACCTCCTTCTCTGATGGCCTGGCTTCATAATACTTGGTCTGGAATGGGCGGAGTCAGTTGGCCTCACTGGGCGTCGTCTTGGAGCTGTGGAAGCAGAAGCAGGTGATGATGTTAGTGACAGTGACCCCTCTTGGTCTACAGTGGCATTACATACCTCTGACAGCAGATGATGGGGTGAACTTTGTTGAGAGTTTTCAGGTAAGGAAGACCCAAGTTTTAAAGTTAAGTTGTTATACTCCCTCATCATAGCACCGGAGGGTGGTGAGATGTTGCATGTTATCTACACAATCAATAAGGACCTTTATAAAACATAATCGAAGACCTTACCCCAGGGCATTCCATCAAAAGGGTGAGTACAATGTGTGGGGAACAGCCCGGACACAGACAGGCAGACATGATGGTTTTACCACACACGTGTTTATTTATACAATATATAGTGCATGTATCCAGTGTCTCAGCACCAATCACCCCTTAAGTCCTGGCCACACGCACAATGCCTTTCTCAGTCTTTGGTCCGCCACCACTCCTCTCCACCAAGCTTCGTCCTCTTCCACTCGACTCTCGCTGTTGACTGTAGGGAGGCAGCCCCTTTTATTCCCCCCGTAAGGACTCCAGGTGGATCCTGAGGGCTCTTAGCCACACCCCTGTGTGGCGGAAGCTCCCATGGTGAAGCCGGAAGTCCACCGGGTGTCTTCAAGTCTCTTCCCCCCAGTACTTCCCAGTGTGGCGGAAGTACTGAGGGCCAACACTCCCAAGGCATTGGGGCGCCCCCTGGCGGTGACCACGGGCCCCTACAGGGTTGAGCTTCCAAGCTCTGTACCCATGGTCCCCAAAGCCACCAGGGAGGATGCCCTCTCGTGTCCTGGAGGAGGCACAAGCCCTCCTCCACTCCTCCTGGGCGTCCCGGCCGGGCATGGACGCCCACCGGGCACCACAAATGTTTCAGTATTTCTATATTGGTATTACTCATTGTATGCAGTATCACACCAACAAAACGAAAAAGAAGCCAAAAAAGGTTTGAGATAGCCGCCCCAGATATTGTAGGTTGTTCAGTTAAGGCAAGGAAACGAGTTTTTTGGAGTTCAAAGTGGAACTGCTCTACAGCAGGGGTGTCAAACTCCAGACCTGGAGGGCCGCAGTGGCTGCAGGTTTTCATTCTCACCCTTTTCCTAATCAGTGACCAGTTTTCACTGCTAATTAACTCCTTTTCCCTTCATTTTAATAGCCCTGTTTCTAAGGATTCAGTCCTCTGAATTGATTCGTTTCTTCATGAAATGACAGCCAAACAGAAATGAAACGTGAAACGAGCCAACAGGTGAGCAGCTAAACTAGGATTTCAAACTCCAACCAATTTCACTCCAAACAGTCTCTTAATGAGAAGCCAATTGTTGCTGTTAAGCCCGTTATTTAATTCCGTGGCCTGTTGCTGCTCTCATTCTGCCACAGCAGACATTTCCAAAACTGTTGATTTTCTGTTCTGTTTTGGTGACCTGAGAGATCAACCTTACCGAGACCTTCACTTTTCTTTATTTTCAGATATTGTGTTACGGGCACAGATGAGCTGGTCATGTGGCGGCTCGTTTTGTGTCTCATTATTGTTTGGCTGCTAATTAAGGAAAAAGAAACAACTAAGGGGCCCGAGTCAAGTTAATTAAAATTAAAGCAAAAGAAGCTAATTAGCAGCAAAAACTGGTCACTAATGAAGAAGACGGTTAGAATGAAAACCGGCAGCCACTGTGGCCCTCCAGGCCTGGAGTTCGACACCCCTGCTCTACAGCAGTGGTCCCCAACCTTTTTGACAGCAAGGACCACTTTATTAGATGCAAATATTTCCACGGACCGGTTGGGGGGGGCGTTAGCAGTTTTATACACAATTTACAATTCTATTATTATTAAAGTTATTAAGCAGTTTGCATACGTTTGCAATCTGAGATTTTTCTTCTTTTTTTGCATATAACAAAGACATATGCTTTACATTTGCCATTCCAACAGATTGCACATCACAAACATTAACACTGCAATCTTTCTTTCGTGTCTGCCGTTTCTATAGGAGGGTGACAATGAGTTAAATTCCAATGGATGTTTTTCAAATGTTGACGAGCAATAAGCAAAAGGAATCAATGAAAACCACAGAAAATAAAAACAGCAAAAAAAAAAAACAGTACGAGGAAAGTTTGAAGAAAGAGATTTTTTTTACAATGTTTCTATTTGGGGATCGTTGTGCAAATGTGCACAACTGAGCTGCGACCACAGATCTAACTGCTCTGTGGATGATTCGTTCAAGCATTTCAAGGTCACTTCGTTGTAATGAAAGCATCTGTTGAATGTACTTCGTAGTAACGTGATTTCTATAGACTCATGTCATATGGGGAAACTGTCGGGACCATAAAAATACTTTGTTGTAATAGTCGCTCATCTCGGTCTCTCTCCTCTCTCTGCACCACAGCAAAGCCCGTGCCCGCCAAGCGTTCTGAAAAGTCTGAGCGAGTCGCCATTGCCGGCAGTTCTCTCGGGGCCCGGCTGTCAGACGGCTGCCGACCGGTAGTGGGCCGCGGACCGGGGGGTTGGGGACCCCTGCTCTACAGGATTCAAAAATGGCAGTTTTATGGACAGGCAGAGGAAATGAGGTCACCAGGGCTGGACCCGGAATTGATGTCATTGGGGGCCTGGATACCGGAAGTAATGTCATCATGTAATGTTTACTTCCGGAAAGTGGAAGTAAAGTCTTTGGGGTCTGGAAACTGGAAGTGATGTAATTTCACCCCCCACCAAAAAATATGCCCCCTGAAAACCAGGGGTGATGTCATCGGGGCCATGCTTCATTTCCCATAACTGGTCTGCAGAGGATAAGGTTAGTGCACTCTGCTACCCCCTGGTCAGGCGTGGAGTTGCCCTCCTTTGATCCCTTTAGCTGCCTCCTATGTGCACGTGTGTGGCAGCAGACAGAAATTAACCTGCAACAACAACAACATTTATTTATATAGCACATTTTCATACAAAAAGTAGCTCAAAGTGCTTTACATAATGAAGAAAAGAAAAATAAAAGACAAAGTAAGAAATTAAAATAAGACAACATCAGTTAACATAGGGCGGCACGGTGGCGCAGTGGGTAGCGCTGCTGCCTCGCAGTTGGGTGATCTGGGGACCTGGGTTCGCTTCCCGGGTCCTCGCTGTGTGGAGTTTGCATGTTCTCCCCGTGTCTGCGTGGGTTTCCTCCGGGCGCTCCGGTTTCCTCCCACAGTCCAAAGACATGCAGGTTAGGTGGATTGGTGATTCTAAATTGGCCCTAGTGTGTGCTTGGTGTGTGGGTGTGTTTGTGTGTGTCCTGCGGTGGGTTGGCACCCTGCCCGGGATTGGTTCCCTGCCTTGTGCCCTGTGTTGGCTGGGATTGGCTCCAGCAGACCCCCGTGATCCTGTGTTCGGATTCAGCGGGTTGGAAAATGGATGGATGGATGGATAGTTAACATAGAAAAGGAGTAAGGTCCGATGGCCAGGGTGGACAGAAAAAAAAAAAAAAAAACTCCAGAAAGCTGGAGAAAAAAATAAAATCTGCAGGGGTTCGAGGCCACGAGACCACCCAGTCCCCTCTGGCCTAACATAAATGAAATAGTCCTCTTTGTAGTTAGGGTTCTCACGGAGTCATTTGATGCTGATGGTCATACAGACTTCTGGCTTTTAATCCATCCATCATTTTTGGAACATCATGGTACTTAGAGTAGATGGTGGTGGCACAAGCCACCACCAAAAGGACACCGGAAAAGAAAACAGAAGAGAGAGTAGGGGTTAGTACAGATTTTAGAGCCACCATGAATAGTTATTATAATGAATTGGATATACAGAGTATCAGGATTAAATTACAGTGAAGTTATGAAAAGGCCATGTTAAAGTAATGTGTTGTCAGCAGTTTTTTTAAAGTGCTCCACTGTATTAGCCTTATTATTAGATGTCTTATTTTTATGTAGTGCCTTTCTAATGTATCTTTACAGAAGGTGTAGGGTTTATTATTTTTCCAGCTGCAATCCTGACCGGTTGAATTGTTCAGACAGTGTCACCCTGTCAGTGCAGCGGTGCACGCTTGTAATCCTGTACAGTGTCTCGCCATTATTATAATTATTATTATTGCTCTGTCTCAAAGTGCTTTTCTGGAATTGTGAAGTTATTCCCATATTTCTAGATTTAAGAGTTGTGTTCAGGGTCACACCGTGACTGAGTGGTGAGGATTTAACACACATCTAGACTTGTGTAGCAACGACAACGTTTATTACTAGAACACATTTTTATGCGCAGAGCGCCTTATAACACTGGTCTACAAAAAATATTTTTTGTTTGCTACTGGGAACTTCAGAGCAGCTCTTTAAGAAGTTTTTTACATTGATTTCATACATGAAATCTGAATTTAGCTAGCACCTCAGATTTTTGAGATACACATCATTGCTGTTTTGACACTTTTGAATATCAATATAATATTTCAACACATTACAGTATCTGGAATTTGACCTCTGTCCCACCAAAATTGTTTTGATGTGTTTATTCTGAAAGAGATACTTTAAAACAAGTTTATGTCAATGTACCTCAATATAAAAGTGAGGTCAGCATGCTCAAAAGTCGATGAGGCAATTTCTCTTGCACCTGTACTGCACTGTCTCCTTACAAGAACCAACAGTAGTCACCCATCATGCTCGGAGTACATTTTCCCTGATATCGGTTTTTCATCACCTTTATATCTTGATGAAATCTTTCCCTGTGCTCATTGCTGACATCGCTTAGATTTGGTGGAAAAAAAAGTCGATATGAGAATGACATTCTGGCCCCCATAAGCGATTATACTTTGAGCAGGTTCTCCACAAGCTCAGCAGAATTCTCTGCTCTGTGACGGCCCAGAAAATTCTGGACAACCTGCACGAATGAGGGGGCTGATTCAGTGGGCTTCAGTTTCCTTTTGAACTCATCGTCAAGCGATCAGTTCACAGATTTCAGGGCCAACGAAAACACTTTCATACACTGAAGCCATTTCACGTCTCCGTTGCTCACTTTGTGAAGAGGGGGGCTGAACGCACCCCAAGGAGTCGCGGGCGGTCCTCTGAAACCCCCTCTTAAGCGGTGACACAATGGGAAACAAAAAGTTTTATTTTTCTCCTCCTCTTTGCTCGATCAGCTGCTGGCTTGCTGCTGCTGTGCTGCCTGATCTGCATCTCGCTTGCAGCTTCAAACATTTAAAAGCCTCTACAGCGGCTGTCCTTTTTCTCTCTTGCCTCGTCTCTCTTCTCCCCCAGACATCCTCTGCTCCTATCGGGGTGTCCCGCTCCCTAGGCGCACCCCTATGAAGAGGAAGATTTTCTATTCTTTTAGAGACGGAGCTGTCTCCTCCGACTACACATGGAGCTCGATTCACTCTTAAAAGAGACTTATGTTTGTTTGAAGTGTCTGACTAACGTTGCTGTCTCTAAAATCTCCTGTGGGTCTGTGCAACTCTGTGACCCAAGCGTGACAACGTATGTGGATTTCACTTTCACCAAACAACAAATCTTTTAGTTCTCGCAGATACGCCTCTTCATTGGGAAGAAACACTACTTATAAATGATGGCAACACGAATTAGATGATCTACAAGTCTCTGACTTAAAGTTTAAATCCAAACAATATCTACATACTTCTGTCATATCACCTGTGTCCATATATTTGATCTCTTTTCGCTGTTCCATTATTTCACTGAGTAATAATTTGCATTTGTTTGCGCTAATGTGATCTTTACAATCATTTTTTGGAGACTTTTGAATTTTCGTACTTCCATTATCTCTAACCTGCTCTGCATGTGTATTGCGCCAACGTTTTTGAATTCTTTACGACGTTCAACTTTGTCATCTACTCTTTGTCTCGCAAGACGTGAAAGTGTCTCTCTGAGAAAGTCTCATCTCCTCCCAAGATTTTTTTATATAACAGAGAGATACAGTACAGTGCGTCAAGAACGTATTCCCAGCACATCACTTTTTCCACATTTTGTTATGTTACAGCCTTATTCCAGAATGGATTAAATTCATTTTTTTCCTCACAATTCTGCACACAACACCCCATAATGACAACGTAAAAAAGGTTACTTGAGATTTTTGCAAATTTATTAAAAATAAAAAAACTGAGAAATCCCATGTCCATAAGTATTCACAGCCTTTGCTCAATACTTTGTCGATGCACCTTTGGCAGCAATTACAGCCTCACGTCTTTTTGAATATGATGCCACAATCTTGGCACACCTATCCTTGGCCAGTTTCGCCCATTCCTCTTTGCAGCACCTCTCAAGCTCCATCAGGTTGGATGGGAAGCGTCGGTGCACAGCCATTTTAAGATCTCTCCAGAGATGTTCAATCGGATTCAAGTCTGGGCTCTGGCTGGGCCACTCAAGGACATTCACAGAGTTGTCCTGAAGCCACCCCTTTGATATCTTGGCTGTGTGCTTAGGGTCGTTGTCCTGCTGAAAGATGAACCGTCACCCCAGTCTGAGGTCAAGAGCGCTCTGGAGCAGGTTTTCATCCAGGATGTCTCTGTACATTGCTGCAGTCATCTTTCCCTTTATCCTGACTAGTCTCCCAGTTTCTGCCGCTGAAAAACATCCCCACAGCATGATGCTGCCACCACCATGCTTCACTGTAGGGATGGTATTGGCCTGGTGATGAGCGGTGCCTGGTTACCTCCAAACGTGATGCCTGGCATTCACACCAAAGAGTTCAATCTTTGCCTCATCAGACCAGAGAATTTTCTTTCTCAAGGTCTGAGAGTCCTTCAGGTGCCTTTTGACAAACTCCGGGTGGGCTGCCATGTGCCTTTTACTAAGGAGTGGCTTCTGTCTGGCCACTCTACCATACAGGCCTGATTGGTGGATTGCTGTAGAGATGGTTGTCCTTCTGGAAGGTTCTCCTCTCTCCACAGAGGACCTCTGGAGCTCTGACAGAGTGACCATCGGGTTCTTGGTCACCTCCCTGACTAAGGCCCTTCTCCCCCGATCGCTCAGTTTAGATGGCCGGCCAGCTCTAGGAAGAGTCCTGGTGGTTTCAAACTTCTTCCACTTACGGATGATGGAGGCCACTGTGCTCATTGGGACCTTCAAAGCAGCAGAAACTTTTCTGTAACCTTCCCCAGATTTGTGCCTCGAGACAATCCTGTCTCGGAGGTCTACAGACAATTCCTTTGACTTCATGCTTGGTTTGTGCTCTGACATGAACTGTCAACTGTGGGACCTTATATAGACAGGTGTGTGCCTTTCCAAATCATGTCCAGTCATCTGAATTTACCACAGGTGGACTCTAATGAAGCTGCAGAAACATCTCCAGGATGATCAGGGGAAACAGGATGAACCTGAGCTCAATTTTGAGCTTCATGGCAAAGGCTGTGAATACTTATGTACATGTGCTTTCTCAATTTTTTTATTGTTAATAAATTTGCAAAAATCTCAAACGTTTTTCACGTTGTCATTATGGGGTGTTGTGTGTAGAATTCTGAGGAAAAAAATGAATTTAATCCATTTTGGAATAACGCTGTGACATAACAAAATGTGGAAAATGTGATGCACTGTGAATACTTTCCGGATGCACTGTATATCCAGGAAAAATAATAAGCAAATTAAGGTTGTATATATTTCAAAATAGAAAAGCAAACACAATATATTTATGAAGGCACATGCTTTATCGTGAATGTGTCCATGAAAGACACTTTACCTTCCTAAAGGCTGTTTTTTTAATTAATTATTTTTTTAAAAAATTGGAAATGCCTAAATATGCAAAAAAAATCCTAAAGTCGTGTCTTTGTTTTGTCATTCTGGGGCTTTGAGTGTTGCTTGACGAGAGAAAAATGAATTTTATTGATTTTAGCACAAGGCTGAAACTTGACAGAATATGTAAAAAGTGAGGGGTCTGAGGCCTGTGTGAAAGGCGCTATATTTACAAAGAGTCCTCAGCGCAGTGAGCAGATGGGTGCTTTGCTCAAAATCAGAACTGAGAAGACACCAACAGAACAGTCACTGTCACCACCCATTCCACCATTTACTGTAAAAGAAATAAATAAGAATGGTGACATTGGTGACATTGCATGAGATTAAAGGTCATTGAGGTTGTGGATGAAGTTAATGTCGTTGCTCCTACCAAAGGCACTTCAAGTTGACATTTAACAAATGAATGTCCGATCTGTAGCGCCACTGCCTCGCAGAAAGGAAACCTGGGTTCGCTTCCCAGGTCCTCCCTGCGTGGAGTTTGCATGTTCTCCCCGTGTCTGCGTGGGTTTCCTCCCACAGTCCAAAGACATGCAGGTTAGGTGCATTGGTGATCCTAAATTGTCCCTTGTGTGTGTGTGTGTGTGTGCGCCCTTCGGTGGGCTGGTGTCCTGCCTGGGTTTGTTTCCTGCCTTGTGCCCTGTGTTGGCTGGGATTGGCTCCAGCAGACCCCCGTGACCCTGTAGTTAGGATATAGCGGGTTGGATAATGGATGGATGGAAGTCCGATCTGAAAGAAACTGCTGTGCCCAAGTGAAAGTTGACTCGGTGTAAAGGTTTGTGTTATTCGTACATCTGAGTAGACCTGTGCTGAAATTGAAGGCAAATAAATTGGGGGACGCGTTTGTACCACAAACCAATGAAACAGAATAACAAATTAGAGCAGTAAACAGTGCTGGGGACCGGTGATATTTTCATAACAAAAACGAGAACTAGATCTAAAAATATTGTTTTTCGTTTTACAAATACAAGAACTGAAATTAAGGCAAACAGAGAAACGAAAACTAAATAAAAATTAGTGATATGTGAACGAAATAAAACGAGAACAAAAATTGAGTAAAAACAAAAAAAAGAAGCAATAGCATTTTCATTCGGTCGTGCAGAGGTGTTGTTTGTAGGTCGCCCTGAGCCTTCACTTACGTTGCGCAGTGGTCTTGTAACTTGGGCTTACTGTAGTCACGTGGCGCAACTTCCATAAAGGACCGTTGTTTGCTCGTTGGGCACATTTGGCTCGTCGGGGTTGAAGCAGTAAGCACGTGTGGTTGACGATGGCGAGTTTTGCACAGATGTTTGCGGGCAGAAATCGAGGAAGTAACGTGTGAAAATACTTTAATTACAGCGTAGATGATAATAAAAGCAACTATAGCGTGCGAGAAGAAGAAGAGAGTCTCGGAGCTTCAGTGCTGGATCAGTAGGCTACTTAGTGGAAGTCCAGCACTCCTCTGGCACCAGGACTGCACATCAGGGCAACAGAGTGATGCTGCAGACCGCAATACCTCTTATGTCAAATAAAAAAAATAATAATGATAATATAAAGTAAATGTGTCCACAGGTCTGTGCTATAAATTTGTTTTCTGTATATATTCAGTACTGGCAGCAGAAATCATCAACATACAGTCTGCTAGCTCCAGGACCTCGTCTGTGCGCCTGCATTACAGGCATTAATCGATCGAGTATTTTCACTGTGTGACTGTCTGTGCAATGGACGTCGCTGCAACATTAAGAAATCTCTCGAAATGCTCGCTCGTTGAAAGCTTAACAGCAGCACGCTCGCACAGACTGGTTTCTTGGGTTGAAACATTTGCTCTTGCTGACTACACTCATTAGGCCACTTAATCTGTTTGCTCCTTGATAGTCAAGTTGTGTTTAACGGCATTATGAACTGTGTGTGTATTTTGTTGACTGAAACATAACTTGCATTGAAATCTGTGTATGCCAACATCTGTGTGGTCTTGCAACAGAAAAAAAACTAAAATTGTACTAATATTATGTAAAAAGACCAGAACTAAATAAAATTAAACACTAAAATTTTAAACATGGTACTAAATAAAAATTAAAAAAATTTGACTCCACTGAAAACTAGAATGAAATAAAAAGTAATTTTATAAAATAAAAACTAAAACTATAATTAATATCAGAACTGAAATATCACGGCTGGGGACGCACTCGGGTCGGGGTGTGTGATGAACACAAGGTGGGCTGATTCCCCACTCTCAGTATAGTGGAAGGTGTATTCTCCTAAGTGCTACACCATGATTTATTATTATTATGATCTTATTATGGCTAACACTTTTATGCAAGGCGACTTGGCAATAGTTAGTTACTTTTCTTTTGTTTTCCAAATTGGAGCACAGCCAGGTGAAGTGACCTGCACAGGGTCACACAGTGTCAGTAGTGGCATTTGAACTCCAAAGCCTCAGCCATCCCGCCACACTCAATACAATACCATTTATTTTTTGTAAAGCCCAAAATCACACAAGGAGTGCTGCAATGGGCTTTAACAGGCCCTGACCTTTTGACAGCCCACCAGCCTTGACTCTCTAAGAAGACAAGGGAAAAACTCCCAAAAAAAACCCTTAATAATAATAATTCATTACATTTATATAGCGCTTTTCTCAGTACTCAAGCACTATAGGGAAAAATAATGGAAGAAACCTTGGGAAAGGCAGTTCAGAGAGAGACCCCTTTCCAGGTAGGTTGAGCGTTCAGTGGGTGTCAAAAAGGAGGGTCAATACAATACAATACACAGAACAGAACACAAGTAATCCTCAATATAATAGTAAAATAGCAATATTACAAGTACAGAGCAGAATTCAACAGTAGATAATATCACATAATATGATTTGGATTTGTTCAGAGAGTCCTGGAGACCTCAGCCATCAAGCTGCCTCCCCCTATTGGCCATTCCACAGCTGAGTTAGCGCTGGGCCAGCCAATCCGATGACAGGACCCCTCTACCTGATGATTCCTGTGATCCTCCATCTGGGATGACTTTTCCTTAGGCAGGCAAACAACTTGGCAGGTGGGCCGTGGCACCAAGTGCCACATTTGAGTACAGAGAAGAGAAACAGAATAGGTGAGGGTTAGTAACACAGTGAAATTTGTGAATTTCCCCTTGGGATTAATAAAGTATCTATCTATTATATAGTGCCTTTCCTTTCTATCTATCTATCTATCTATCTATCTATCTATCTATCTATCTATCTATCTATCTATCTATCTATCTCTAGCAATCAATCAAATTATAACTATCATATTACTTATATTTCAGTGTTAATGACTAACAACAGAGATGCAGTCTGCACCGTTAATCAGCAGCTCTAGTCAGGGTGTGCTAAACTGAAGTTGTGAGTCTTCAGCTGGGATTTAAAAGCTGAGACCGAGGGGGCATCTCTTATAGTAGCAGGCAGACCAGTCCACAGTTTAGGGGTCCTGTAACTAAAAACTCGCCCTCCCACTGTTATTTTATTAATCCTTGGAATCCATAAGCAGACCGGCATCTTGAGATCTTAATGTGCACTCAGATTTGTAAGTCATGATAAGTTCAGACAAGTAAGCCAGACCATGGTCATTTAAGGCTTTATATCTTAAAAGGAGGATTTTGAAATCTGCCCTAAACTTAACCGGGAGCCAGTTTAAGGATGTGAGAATGGGAGTTATGTGTTCGTACTTTCTTATTCTTGTAATAATTCTTGTACTTGAGCCCTGTCTGTGTAGATCAACAACACTTTGTACCTGCCTTGTGCCCGGTGCATGCTGGGAAAGGCTCCAGCACCCCCAAGACCCTGCACAACATGAGTGGGTTTAGGAAATGGATTTATGGAAGTCAATAAATGGACTCTGTGACTGCAATTAGCTGTGGGGAATGAGGGGTCGTTTGTAGAACTTGTTATGAAAATTCCACCCACCACTGAGAGCTAAAGGTATTTACAGTAAGCCCATTTATTTATGCTGCTCTACTAAATGAAGAATACCCATCTCTTGAACTCCCCCACTGTTTCCAATTTGGGATCTTCAGAGAGAGTCTCACTGCTCCCTCTTGTGGTCACTTCTGTTATTTTCCTTCTGTCCCTTCTACTAGAGTGTTGTGCTGTGTTAGCCATTATGGATGTAGTGAGAAGTCCAGCAGAATGACCTCTTTTATTGGCTAACTAAAAAGATTACAATATGCAAGCTTTCGAGGCAACTCAGGCCCCTTCTGCTTCAAATGCTTGCATATTGTAATCTTTTTAGTTAGCCAATAAAAAGGGTCATTCTGCTGGACTTCTGTCACTTCTGTAATTCGAATGTAGCCAGTACAGTACTTGTTTTTACTGCCCCCTCTAATGGTCACACTTGTGAATTGCAGGCTGACCCTTATGTGATTAGAGTTATGCCCAATTGTCTTTTAACTCACTTTTGGTCACTTCTTTCACCTCATTATTTATAACTGAGGTTCCCAAACGTTTTAAAATCAAGTGTTGTATCACCTGGCCACCCTTCTAGTATAAATCCAGTGCTGTGAAGGTGAGCATGGTCCTGGATGTTGGTTTCTGCTAATAGCAGCCCCACAGCATACTCTTGGATGATAACTGCCTTATTATTCAAAGCAAATGCTCAACAATAGCAGAATGTTAATGAATATGAGATGAAATGTCATACGATACCTTTAGGCAGGGGTCCTCCACCACCAGGAATTGAAATCTTCTGAAGTGCCGCTGTTCTTTTTGTGTTAAATTGTTTAAGTATTGAACTCCTACAAGGTACAGCTTAAGGTGATATTTCTTCATTCTTCACCCCGCCATATTGATTTGGGAAATTTAACAGGGGAATATTGATAGTTTTATGTGTGGGTCCATATTTTATAAAACGTTTCATGTACGGTATATGTCAAAGCCTTTTTAAATGTCATCAGTCAGTCATTATCCAACCCGCTATATCCTAACACAGGGTCACGGGGGTCTGCTGGAGCCAATCCCAGCCAACAGAGGGTGCAACGCAGGAACAAATCCTGGGCAACAACAACAGCAACATTTATTTATATAGCACATTTTCATACAAAAAAGTAGCTCAAACTGTTTTACATAATGAAGAAAATAAAAATAAAAGCCAAAGTAAGAAATTAGAATAAGACAACATTAGTTAACATAGAATAAGAGGAAGGTCCGATGGCCAGAGAGGACAAAAAAAAACCAAAAAAAACCTCCAGACGGCTGGAGAAAAAAATAAAATCTGCAGGAGTTGCAGGCTAAGACCACCCAGTCCCCTCTGGGCATTCTACCTAACAAACCACAGGGCACACACACACACACACACACACTAGGGACAATTTAGGATCGCCAATGCACCTAACCTGCATGTCTTTGGACTGTGGGAGGAAACCCACGCAGACACAGGGAGAACATGCAAACTCCATGACAGGGAGGACCCGGGAAGTGAACCTAACTGCGAGGCAGTAGTGCTACCACTGTGCCGCCCTTGAATTATTTTAAATGTTAAAACATTAGTTTGATTTGATATGAAATAAGAAAAAGTCATTTCAATGCTGTATATTTACAAAAAGTATTCAAGTTAGGAGTAGGAGAAAAGCAACTCATGGTGAAAAAAAACTAAAAATAATCCACAAATGACTCCAAGTTAATGGAAAGACTGCGGCTGCTTCATGGCTGCCCACTTCTGCTTCTGTTTTTATTTTTTAAGGAAGGCTGGAGGTTACCAAACATTATCGACTCTAAAGGCTTTCGCTATTATATATATATGTATATAAATACCTGGGAGTGCAGCTGGATGATAAATTGGACTGGACTGCCAATACTGATTCTCTGTGTAATGGAGGACAGAGCTGGCTATACTTCCTTAGAAGACTGGCGTCCTTCAACATCTGCAATAAGATGCTGCAGATGTTCTATCAGACGGTGGTGGCGAGTGGCCTCTTCTACGCGGTGGTGTGCTGGGGAGGCAGCATAAAGAAGAAGGATGCCTCATGCCTGGAAAAACTGATGAGGAAGGCAGGCTCTATTGTAGGTATGGAGCCGGACAGTTTGACATCCGTGGCAGAGTGACGGGTGCTGAGCAGGCTCCTGTCAATCATGGAGAATCCACTGCATCCACTAAACAGGATCATCTCCAGACAGAGGAGCAGCTTCAGCGACAGACTGCTGTCACCGTCCTGCTACACTGACAGACTGAGGAGATCGTTCCTCCCCCAAACTATGCGACTCTTCAATTCCACCCGGGGGGGTAAACATTAATATTATTCAAAGTTATTGACCGTTATACCTGCATTTTTATTACTCTTTAATATTGTCTTTATCAGTATGCTGCTGCTGGAGTATGTGAATTTCCCCTTGGGATTAATAATGTATCTATCTATCTATTATATTAAAGTTTTCTGTTGTGTCCGTGTTATTCAGCCTTGGCCACGCCCCTTCATGCCACTCGCCCAATCATGACTCCTACAGCGCACATCCTCTCTTTGCCCCGCCCCCAACTCTCTCAGTGCTGCTAACTCGCTGCTTCAGCTCAGTCGGTTATAATGGCAAGGCAGAAAAGCAAACCATCTGTTCAAGAGCATCAAATTTTACATTGTGATAGACCAGGGGTCCTCAATCACAGTCCTGGAGGGCCGCAGTGGCTGCAGGTTTTTGCTCCAACCCAGTTGCTTAATTAGAAGCTCTTATTGCTCAAGTGACACTTCTGCTTCACTTTAGTGGTCTCGCTCGTGACCCTTATTGCTTATTTCAGTCTTAAACAGCTGTATTCTCGGTTTTTAATGGCTCCTAATTAGCAATAACATGCAAATGACAAAAGAGACCAGCAGTTCTCCATTTAGCTTGTTACCATTCACACCGGTGTGCATTTATCATGCGCTGTTTGATTTAATTAAATACTTGGAAGGAAAGTGAAGAGGAAAAAGTGAAGGACTGAGAATTACTCCTCCATTTTAGCCTTCAAATCATTTGGATGATATCCTTAGAAAGGAGAAGAAAATCCAGGATATGAGAACAACATGACATGGCAGAGTTAAAGCACCAACAAGCCATGAAATTAAATTGTTGGCAAGAATTGCTTTCTAATTAAGCAACCGGGTTAGTACAAAAACCTGCGGCCCTCCAGGACTGTGATTGAGGACCCCTGTGATAGACAAAAGAGAGGCAAGAGCTGATAATACATCCATCCATCCATTTTCCAACCCGCTGAATCTGAACACAGGGTCACGGGGGTCTGCTGGAGCCAATCCCAGCCAACACAGGGCACAAGGCAGGAAACAATCCCGGGCAGGGTGCCAACCCACCGCAGAGAGCTGATAATGAACATCAGAAAAAAGAAAAATTAACAAAAAAGAGCTGCATATAATAAAAATCAAGAGCAGAGAGGATCGTCCAATAAATGAAAAAGAGTAAAATATGCAAACAGAAATGCAAAAAAGGAACGTTTATAGAATGCAAGTTAGAAGATAATAATAATATAATAATAATAATAATATTGTTTTTGACAAGGCGTTAATGTAATTTAATTTTTTATTTACTTTTTATTGTTTTACGAGCCATCCCCTGCGGCTTTGCCCGTGTATTAGTGAAACAGGACAGTGAGGAGGGACCCGTCCAGCTGTCTACTCCTAACTTCACTCTTAACACTCCCTCGGCCCGCAGCCTCTGTCTCGGATTAGCGCTAATATGTCGCTCCTGCAAGTGAAGTATGATGCTTAGCACGATGAGAGAAGTCGCAAAATCAACCAGAATGTTCAAGCAAATTACAGAAAAATAAGATCTAAATCCGTTAAGTAGTTCTCTTGTTGCGCATGAGTGAGGAGGGTCTCGGCCCGCTGCATCACTGTCAGATTTGCGTTAATAAATCGGTACCGCAAGCAAACTATGATACTTAGCACAATGAGAGGAGTTGCAAAATCAACCGCAATGTTCAAGCAAATCATTGAAATAAATCCGTTAAGTAGTTCTCTCTCGTGAAAAGCGGACAGACAAACAGAAGTTGGATTTTATATATATACTAGTCATTTAGCCCGTTACAATAACGGGCGCTAGAACAGTAGTGCATAAACATTAGTAGGAACAGTCTATATTAAATGGCAAGGGACTTTGACCTCATTCTTTTTGTTGGTCGTATTTTTCTTTGTCTTTCAGCCTTTCTTTTGTTGATGTTTACTTGCTGAGCTGACTGTTCTTCGTGGGCTGCCGCAGTGTATTGTGTGTCTTTAATTTTCTGTGACAGTAATACTGTCTTGTACGGCTCTATTCAATAAGGGCGCATAGATAATTTAGTTCAAATGGCTCTGGAATATGTGAAGAGCAACAGGTGCAGATCTTTTTTACATGCGCCTTTATTTGCTGCGCCCAATTGAGGTCGTCCTTTTGAGGCTCGCCTTTTTGTGCGTGCCCTTATTGAAGGATACCGTGTTGTACGTCCGCTGGCTTGTACGTCCGTACGTCCGTAATATACCTTTAATTTTCTCTGGCGGTAATACAGGCGTGCGCGTCGGTAATATGCCTTTAATCTCCTCTGACAGTAATACTGGCTTGTATGTGGCTGTAATATGCGTCACTGTATTGTGTACCTTTAATTTACTCTCACAGTAATACTGGTTTGTATTTCCGTAAAACGCCTCTAACTTTCTGTGACAGTAATATCGCGCACTCACCGTGCCCCGCGCATGCGCACTTCACCAGAAGACACCCACACACGGACACCTGGACGCACATAGGGATTTTATATATATAAATAATATATATATATAGAGAGAGAGAAGATCTTCTCTGCCTCCTTGCTCAGGTTACTGTTGTCATCTGGGATCGTCTAATCGATGAAGACGCATGACTATGCTCTTCTTGTTGTGGAACGCGATGTCCGGTGTCAATGACCGTATCTGGTATGTGCTTGTACCACTTGTTCTTATTATGTTGTATAATTCATATACCGAGTTGTTATTATCGTGGCCAGTGTAGTACCCCTCAGAGTTGGTAAATTGTGATGCCCACACTATTTTAGTTCCCTTTTAAGAGGGTCAATGCTGCGCATCTGCACTGAAGGACTGTTTTAATTGTTCGTCAGTTTCTATCGCCTACGTGTTGTCACTTCTCACAGCTCAGGAATATCTCAGCCAAGCTTCACCCCATCATGATCCCTGTGCTGGATGCCATTAACTGACTAGCGAGGTGTCACATCCAGTTTTCATTTGGTGTGGGCGCACATACATAACACATAACAAATCTTTGCCATCAATGAAACGTCGGTTTGTCACAGTGTCCAGTTCTCCTAATGTAACCGGAGCACTTCATGGCACTCATTTTGATTTAAGGGCATCTAGCAAGAATGAATCTGCGTTTTCTCAACCACAAACTGTTAGATTCCATTTACGCATGAGTCATCTGTGATGCCAAGGTGAGACTAACAAACCTCACGTCTCCGTCAGTCTGCCCCGTGGTTCTTTTATTTTGATGCAAAGTAGCTTTGATAGACGTGATGGTGCAATATGTGGTGAATGGCTTTCTGGTAAGGGCTCAACCCTCAGTGTTTTATATGGCCTATATGATTTATTATATCAGCATTCATTACATATGCCTGGTGATAGCGTTTACCCACTTAGATGCTGGCACCTTACACCTTTTCCGGACTCCCAGACGTAGAGCGAGATGCGCTATAATGCCACTCGTTTTTTTGCACGCTCAGTTGCTGAGCACGGGCAGATGCTCTTGAATGTAGTGGGCGGGGCCTCGACACATCAGGAGGGAGAGGCTGCTCTGCCAGCCAATGAAGTCCTGCAGCATCGCGATTGCATATGCATGAGGTTAATTAGCATTGGGGTGCGTTCACAGAAGCGCCTGTACAACATGATTGTGATTTAAAAAGGATACATTTCTTAGAAATGTGCGTACTGCAGGTTTTGAAAATCAGACTTTCTTTTATGGCGTCTGCGTTTTCATGTTTTTTTTTTTTTTTTTTTTTTTTTTAAAGGAGGCCCCAAGGGACCACCCATCTCTACCTACATTGATACAGAACTACCTTCGTGCAAACATTGCAGAACATTATTAGTTATGTTTACATCAAAACTCCATGAGGCAATTTAAAGACAACCTTCAAAATTGGAACAGATTTTTTTAAGAACGTCAACCTCGTCAGAAGGGCCGCAGCCCCCTCATTTGATAACCACTGGCTTATAAGACTCTGCACTCTTCTTGTAGGCATAATGACCCCATAAACTTTATATTTAGGCTGCTGATATGCAAATCAAGCAGGGTAAGTGACCCCATGGGACTGTAGCGACTTTATCACGGTCACAGCAGACAGGCTTGTTCCTGGGAAGAAGGCCACCTGCCTCCCCTGCGCTGTGAATATCTCCATGTTAAAACGTCCAGGAGAAAAATGTAACACAACGTTTAGCCCTCAAAAGGACAGTTAAGAGACTTAAGAGCTCATCTCAATTAACAATCCCCGGTGGGATTCAGAGCGTTTATTTGTCATTCAGCACTTAACGGCGTCTTCGAGATCACGCATGATGCTACTATGGTTGGCCTCTTCAGTGACAATGAGAAGGGAGGTATAAAAGACCTGAATGCTTGGTGCCATACCAACAACATCTCCCTGAATGTCAACCATGTTGACTTCAGAAAGAACAAAGGCAGTCGCTCTTCACTGCACATCAACGTCTCTCCTGTCCAGACGGTTAGCAGCTTCAGGGTCCTTGTTGTTCAGATCACCAGCTGCCTTTCGTGGTCAGTCAGCACCACCTGCGTACTCAGAAAGAGCTCAGCAAAGGCTCTTTATCCCGAGGAGGCTAAAGAGCTTTTGGGTGGAAACCAGAACATTAGTAAACTTTTACTGCTGCACTAGTGGAGTCATTCTGACCCGATGCATCGCGGTGTGGTTTGGTAATCTGACTTGCCAGAATCACAGACTCCTCTGAGGGACTGTCTGTACAGCTTCTAAAATCATTGGGGTTGACCTTCCGCACCTTCATACCATCAACTCAACCTAAATGTCTGAGGAGAGCCAAATCCATCATCTCTGATAGTCATCCAGCTCATCCTGTCTTCACTTCTGCCCTCTGGGAAGACCAAACGGAGACTCGGCACTCACTCCACGCGCTTTGTGAATAGGCTGTAAGACTGTAGCGGTTCGGGGCCGCTAAGATTCACACCGTCAAAAATGCCGGTGATTTATTTATTATAATAGAGGAGATCCCAGGAACGTCCCCAGCCTTGGATCGACCCACACACACTCACAACAGAGACCAAATGAAGCACACTGGGAACATTAAACAATTAAGTATATAATGCAATTAAATTAACTAAATGAAAACAATAATACCACCCCTGACCCTTCGGCGATATTACATTTAACATATAAATACAAACACCACACAGCAAAGTCCATGTACAAGTCCATGGATGATATGAGAGGTGACGAAGTTAAGTCCAGCGATCTGTATGTTGAAAGGGTGAAGGAAAACACAGTCCTACCGGTAGGATGAAGTCGGATGGATGTTTCAGGAGTGCTCCTTTTCTCGCGGGAAAGCCAATGAATCCAAACACAGTCCTCAGTATACAGGTAGCCAGACGATCCAGACCCCAACAAACAAATACACTCCAGGACACAATGGTTAAATAAGCTCACTTAACAGCAGGCAGTACGACAGATAAACGCAACACACTACTTACAATAACAAAACAACTTTCTTCTTTTTGGTCACCTGTCCTCCTTTTAACCTCATTTAACAACCTTTGACCCTGACAGCCCCTGCATGGACTGCTGGGATATGCAGTTCTTACTGACTGTAGTACTGCTACAAGACCACTGAACTGCCAGTAACATCATCCTCCCTGCCCTGTGCTATGTGCTGTACACTCCTGCTGGTTTATGTGTAATTGTACTGTTGTTACTTTTTAACTCTTATCTTGTCTTATTGTAACGTATCTTAGTGTATTTTAGCTAAGCTTATCTATTTATCTATCTTCTGCTAGTCTTATTTACAGTCATATGAAAATATTTGGGAACCCCTCTCAGCCTGCATAATAGTTTACTCTTCTTTCAACAAAAAACATAACAATGGTATGTCTTTCATTTCCCAGGAACATCTGAGTACTGCGGTGTTTTCCGAACAAAGATTTTTAGTGAAGCAGTATTTAGTTGTATGAAATTAAATCAAATGTGAAAAACTGGCTGTGCAAAAATTTTGCTGATTTGAATGCCTGTCACTGCTCAATGCTGATTATTTGCAACACCAAATTGGTTGGATTAGATGGAGAAGTTTAGAGAAGGCCAGAAGGAGTTGCATTGCATCTTTGTGGACCTGGAGAAAGCATATGATAGGGCGCCTCGAGAGGAGCTGTGGTATTGTATGAGGAAGTCGGGAGTGGCAGAGAAGTACGTAAGAGTTGTACAGGATATGTACGAGGGAAGTGTGACTGTGGTGAGGTCTTAGTTGGAGTGAGGCATTCAACATGGAGGTGGGATTACATCAGGGATCTGCTCTGAGCTCTTTCTTATTTGCAATAGTGATGGACAGGTTGACAGACGAGATTAGACAGGAGTCCCCGTGGACTATGATGTTTGCTGATGACATTGTGATCTGTAGCGATAGTAGGGAGGAGGTTGAGGAGACCCTGGAGAGGTGGAGATCTGCTCTAGAGAAGAGAGGAATGAAGGTCAGTAGGAACAAGACAGAATACATGTGTGTGAATGAGACAGTGGAATGGTGAGGATGCAGGGAGTAGAGTTGGTGAAGTAGAGTGGATGAGTTTAAATACTTGGGATCAACAGTACAGAGTAACGGAGATTGTGGAAGAGAATTGAAAAAGAGAGTACAGGCAGGGTGGAATGGGTGGAGAAGAGTGTCAGGAGTGATTTGTGACACACTGGTATCAGCAAGAGTGAAAGGGAAGGTCTACAGGACGGTAGTGAGACCAGTTATGTTATATGGCCTGGAGACGGTGGCACTGACCAGAAAGCAGGAGACAGAGCTGAAGGTGGCAGAGTTAGAGATGCTAAGATTTGCATTGGGTGTGACGAGGATGGACAGGATTAGAAATGAGAACATTAGAGGGTCAGCTCAGGTTGAACGGTTAAGAGACAAAGTCAGAGAGGCGAGATTGCATTGGTTTGGACATGTGCAGAGGAGAGAGATGCTGGGTATATTGAGAGAAGGATGCTAAGGATAGAGCTGCCAGGGAAGAGGAAAAGAGGAAGGCCTACGCGAAGGTTTATGGATGTGGTGAGAGAGGACATGCAGGTGAAGGGTGGAACAGAACAAGATGACGAGGACAGAAAGATATGGAAGAAGATGATCTGCTGTGGCAACCGCTAATGGGAGCAGCCGAAAGAAGAAGAAGAAGCTCGTTAAGCCATGAACTTCATAGACAGGTGTGTCCAATCATGAGATATAAAGGTATCTAAGGTGGTCAACTGCAAGTTGTGCTTCCCTTTGACTCTCCTCTGAAGAGGGACAGCATGGGATCCTCAAAGCAACTCTCAAAAGATCTGAAAACAAAGATTGTTGAGTCTCCTGGTTTAGGGGAAGGCTACAAAAAGCCATCTCAGAGGTTTAAACTGTCAGTTTCAACTGTAAGGAATGGAATCAGGAAATGGAAGGCCACAGGCACAGTTGCTGTTAAACCCAGCAGGTCTGGCAGGCCAAGAAAAATACAGGAGCGGCATATGTGCAGGATTGTGAGAATGGTTACAGACAACCCACAGATCACCTCCAAAGACCTGCAAGAACATCTTGGTGCAGATAGTGTATCTGTACATCGTTCTACAATTCAGCACAATTTGCACAAAGAACATCTGTATGTCAGGGTGATGAGAAAGAAGCCCTTTCTGCACTCACACCACAAACAGAGTCACTTGTTGTATGCCAATGCTCATTTAGACAAGCCAGATTCATTTTGTAACAAAGTGCTTTGGACTGATGAGACAAAAATTGAGTTATTTGGTCATAACAAAAAAGCGCTTTGCATGGTGGAAGAAGAACACCGCATTCCAAGAAAAACACCTGCTACCTACTGTCAAATTTCGTGGAGGTTCCATCATGCTGTGGGGCTGTGTAGCTAGTTCAGGGACTGGGGCCCTTGTTAAAGTCGAGGGTCTGATGAATTCAACCCAATATCAACAAATTCTTCATGATAATGTTCAAGCATCAGTCACAAAGTTGAAGTTACGCAGGGGTTGGATATTCCAACAAGACAATGACCCAAAACACAGTTCGAAATCTACAAGGGCATTCATGCAGAGGGAGAAGTACAATGTTCTGGAATGGCCGTCACAGTCCCCTGACTTGAATATCATCGAAAATCTATGGGATGATTTGAAGCAGGCTGTCCATGCTCGGCAGCCATCAAATGTAACTGAACTGGAGAGATTCTGTATGGAAGAAGGTCAAAAATACCTCCATCCAGAATCCAGACACTCATCAAAGGCTATAGGAGGACAGCGTCTAGAGGATGTTAGATTACAAAAGGAGGCTCAACTAAGTTTTGATGTCATATCTCTGTTGGGGTGCCCAGATTTATGCACCTGTCTAATTTTGTTATGATGCATATTGCATATTTTCTGTTAATCCAATAAACTTAATGTCACTGCTGAAATCCTACTATTTCCATAAGACATATCATATATTAGAAGGAAGTTGCTACTTTGAAAGCTCAGCCAATGAGAAACAAAAATCCAAAGAATTATGAGGGGGTCCCAAAGTTTTTCATATGACTGTATTTATACATCACCGCACCTATGGTGCAAGAATTTCGCTATGCTCTCACAATGGATGTGACGGTAAAGATCTCAAATCGAATCTAATTTTATGTTGTACCTCTCATAGGGGGATCATTTATGTCATTTCCATATATTTATAAATCAGCGTCTGTCTGTCTGTATTTCTGTATGTCTGTCCTCTTTTCATGAGAGAACTACTTAACGGATTAATTAAAGGTGTTAAGGGATAAAGTGGAACAAACAGGTTTGTCCTTCTAAATAGGTCATCATGGTCATTAGAGTGGGCAAAACCAACAGAAAAAAGATCTGCAGGAATCCTGGCCTCTGTGAGGGATGTGCAGCTGAAGGTGGACCTGGAGAGATATAGCTGAAGTTCTCTTAGTGCATTGCAGTCACTACCTTGAGGACACTTCAGAAGACACCAAACAAGTTGTTCTACTGGATCTGACGGCCCCATGTAAAGATCATATGGATATGAGGCTTTCAGGAGAAAACTCACCAAGGAGGAAGGATTGGTCAGTGATCGCAGACATGGTGGTTTTGCAGGCCGGTCCTTGATGAGAGTCCTTGAGTCGTTGGGCGTCAATGGAGTGAGGAGGAGAAAGAGCCATCAGCAACACCACGGAAGCAGCAGGGAAAGCTTCTGGACGGCTGTGGGTCAAGAGAGGAGAGCCAATGGCTTGGTGGGGGTGGGTGGGTTGGTGAAGTTGCCTGTTTCCTATCTGGCAAAAGCGGAGACCTGATGAACCTCAGCTGGGTCACCTAGAGGAGAGTGTATAATGTTGAAAGCCATGAATCACTGGCTGGGGCACCTCAAGATGTATTTACTAACTTAAGTTGTGGTGCTGCTATGACAAATGCAGCTTGGATACACCAAGTAGTGTGAATGGGACAGCTGTGCTAAAGAGTCCTGTTACATTAAAAAGAACTTTCCACTGCGTGAGGGCAGAAAAATGTGCCACAACAAACCACTTCTCGACCCAACAAAGACAATTTTATCTTCTCTTCATAGAAAACTTAGACCAATGTATTTCATAAAAGTGAAGAGCAAGGAAGATGATGGAGTTCGATATCTGAGAGAGATGGTTTCACAAATATCGATGCCGAGATTAAGGACAGCAGTTGTGTTGGTCCACAAATCAGACACATCATCAATGACAAGCACTTGGAGGAAGTCACATGGAAGTCATTCAAGGATGTTGTTGGCAACTACACAACACCAAACTCCATCCAGCTGGTGGACAACATGCTTCAAGCATATGAAACCATGAAGTGCAACGTGTCGCTAAAGATTAATTTTCTGCTTCATGTTTGGACTTCTTTCCGGTTAGTAGTGTTGAACATGTTGAAATGATGGAAACGTAAAATCCGGGCAGGTGGAATCCATAAGTGCTGACCGACTCTTGTTGGACACTGAAATGAGAAGAATCAGATGTGGAGTACAAACGATAAAAACAGCAGCAAAACATTTTCAGCTCAGTTGAACGAATGCAACGTGTCCGCATCATTAACTGAGTAAACACACTAAATTCAGTTGAAGTTAATTTCACGTTTCTACAGAATTCCTACGTGGTAGTTGGTCAAGAAGCAAAATATTTGAAAGCATTTGTTGTCCAGTGTTATATGATTGCAAAGCGTTTTAAACATGTGGACCACAGTAATGTACTGGAAGTCCTTCATCTTCATGGCTGCCTGCACCTTCACTTCTGTCCTGGTGGATTCTGGTTCTTCACTGGCCTAAGGTTGATGGTCACGGCCTACATTTCCCAGGTGAGCCTTCATTACTGTCCTGAAATGAGCTGGACTCTCATCCAGTATTGGCGGATGACTATAAGGTGGGCTTTCACCGGCGTCCTGAGTTCCTGTTGACCTTGGGGTTTATGATGGCTGCTCACCTACTTGACGAGTGGGCTGTCCTGACGTTTTCAACTCCCACTTTGCATCACACAGGGGTTTATCCTCCAACTCTGATTTTATTGGTGCTCCTTTCACCCCAGCTCTACTTCTTTTTCATCCCGGTAGAGGATTACTGCATGATAGAAGTGCCCCCCATGGAAATTACTGACTTTTTTTTTTACCATATGTGAACAGACAAACAGTAGATGGTCATGTAAACAGTGCCCACAGATGAAGGGGATGTCCTGGTGTTTTTATTCAAGTGTTATTTTGTAATGGTTGTCATGTGTATGTGGGGGTGTCACTGGCAGTTTGTACCTGCCCCTGGTCCTGACAAGGGTGGAATGGCTGGATTTGTAACGCCGGCCAATGGTTCATGGGGAAGGGAGCACCTGACTCGGAGGCTGGCAGACAGTGTGGCATAGTGGATAAAGCTTTGGGCTCAAATCCCGCTACTGACACTGTGTGACCCTGAGGGGGACCACTTGACCTGCCTGTGCTCCAATAGGAAAAACCAATAGAAATGGAACCAACTGCATCATAAATGGATAAAGGCATCAGTCAGGTCAGGTTGAGGAGCCTGCACTGATATACAGTGCATCCGGAAAGTATTCACAGCACATCACTTTTTCCACATTTTGTTATGTTACAGCCTTATTCCAAAATGGATTAAATTCATTTTTTTCCTCAGAATTCTACACACAACACCCCATAATGACAACATGAAAAAAGTTTACTTGAGATTTTTGCAAATTTATTAAAAATAAAAAAACTGAGAAAGCACATGTACATAAGTATTCACAGCCTTTGCCATGAAGCTCGAAATTGAGCTCAGGTGCATCCTGTTTCCCCTGATCATCCTTGAGATGTTTCTGCAGCTTAATTGGAGTCCACCTGTGGTAAATTCAGATGACTGGACATGATTTGGAAAGGCACACACCTGTCTATATAAGGTCCCACAGTTGACAGTTCATGTCAGAGCACAAACCAAGCATGAAGTCAAAGGAATTGTCTGTAGACCTCTGAGACAGGATTGTCTCGAGGCACAAATCTGGGGAAGGTTACAGAAAAATGTGTGCTGCTTTGAAGGGCCCAATGAGCACAGTGGGGACTCTTCCTAGAGCTGGCCGGCCATCTAAACTGAGCGATCGGGGGAGAAGGGCCTTAGTCAGGGACATGACCAAGAACCCCATGGTCACTCTCTCAGAGCTCCAGAGGACCTTTGTGGAGAGAGGAGAACCTTGCAGAAGGACAACCATCTCTGCAGCAATCCACCAATCAAGCCTGTATGGTAGAGTGGCCAGACGGAAGCCACTCCTTAGTAAAAGGCACATGGCAGCCCGCCTGGATTAAAAGGCACCTGAAGGACTCTCAGACCATGAGAAAGAAAATTCTCTGGTCTGATGAGACAAAGATTGAACTCTTTGGTGTGAATGCCAGGCGTCACGTTTGGAGGAAACCAGGCACCACTCATCACCAGGCCAATACCATCCCTACAGTGAAGCATGGTGGTGGCAGCATCAACCTGTGGGGATGTTTTTCAGCGGCAGGAACTGGGAGACTAGTCAGGATAAAGGGAAAGAAGACTGCAGCAATGTACAGAGACATCCTGGATGAAAACCTGCTCCAGAGCGCTCTTGACCTCAGACTGGGGCGACGGTTCATCTTTCAGCAGGACAACGACCCTAAGCACACAGCCAAGATATCAAAGGAGTGGCTTCAGGACAACTCTGTGAATGTCCTTGAGTGGCCCAGCCAGAGCCCAGACTTGAATCTGATTGAAGATCTCTGGAGAGATCTTAAAATGGCTGCGCACCGACGCTTCCCATCCAACCTGATGGTGCTTGAGAGGTGCTGCAAAGAGGAATGGGCGAAACTGGCCAAGGATAGGTGTGCCAAGCTTGTGGCATCATATTCAACAAGACTTGAGGCTGTAACTGCTGCCAAAGGTGCATCGACAAAGTATTGAGCAAAGGCTGTGAATACTTATGTACATGGGATTTCTCAGTTTTTTTATTTTTAATAAATTTGCAAAAACCTCAAGTAAACTTTTTTCATGTTGTCATTATGGGGTGTTGTGTGTAGAATTCTGAGGAAAAAAATGAATTTAATCCATTTTGGAATAAGGCTGTAACATAACAAAATGTGGAAAAAGTGATGCGCTGTGAATACTTTCCGGATGCACTGTAGCATGCTGCCGCAATCCCTCAGGTAGACAACCTCCAGAAATGACCGCAGCCAGGTGTTATGTGAGCGTCCCCTTGGTCTGGTCCAGCCACTCGGGTCCCCAACAATAAGGATCCTACGAGCTGGATTACCCTTCGGGGAATCGCGCCACATGGCTGTAGTGCTGTAACTGATGCTCCCACACAATGCAGGTAATGTCGGGACTCCATGAGCAACACAAAGTCAAACCAGCGGTACTCGAGGATTCTCCGAAGAGACTCAGTGCTGAAGGAGTCCAGTCTTCATCTCAGGTCACTGGATAGTGTCCATGTCTCACAAGCAGGGAGCACCAGGACTCTAAAGACTTGGACCTACGTCCTTTGACAGAGATATCAGGAGTGCCACACACCTCTTTCCAGTGACCTCATGACCCCTCCATGCTCTCCCACTCCGTCTACTGACTTCATAGGAAGAGTCACCAGAGACATGAATATCACCGCCGAGGTAAGTAAACCTCTCGACGAAGTCAACACTCTCTCCGCAGACAGACACACTGATGGTTGTGCCTAAGAGTCAAACAAGTAAAAAATGTCTAAATATGTTGAAAACGTTTCACAGTTCCTGTGGGGGGCACTTACTTTTCCACACGACTGCATGTGTCCGTTTTCCTTCAGGGAAGCACCTGCCAGGCGCCTCCATGTGTTCAAGGAGCAAGGGTCTGGCCTACTGCCGGAGCTGCCTGTCTCAGTCCGCTCCTTCAGCTGTGGTGGGCCCAGCGGGTGGGGTGCCAGCTGCTTTGCAGTGGTTTAACTGGCCTGGCAGCTGTGGCTTACTTGCACACTGGCTGAAGCCTCACTAGACAAGCGGCTGTTAATGCGGCCAAGTAGGAGTGCGGCTTCCAGCAGCGAGTATTGATGTTTGCAAATCAGATTTTTGTATAATGAAGTGAATTCATTGGCTTTGGGTTTCTTCTCGCGCTCTGTGCCTATCAATCACGCCAACAAAGACGGCCTTGAAAGGGGATCCTGGGCTGTAAATCCAAATCCCTCGGGAGCCTTTTGTGAAATTCAATTCCTCGTTCAACAGTTGCACTGGGGGGATGGTGGGGGGGGGTTTGGTGGGATTTGGCTTTTCCTTTAAAAGGCAGCCGAGCGGGAGAGTGGGCATCACGTGGCCCCCGGAGAGCAGGAGGCCTCGCTTGTCACAGCTGCACACGCAACTTAAAATATGACATGGGGGGCTTGGCACTTTCGCACCAGGCGGCTTGGCCGGGAGTTCAAAGCCACTGAGGTGATCTTCACGAGAAATGACCTGAGCCCGTGTGAGTGGACCACCCCCTTGCCATAGTTTTGAGATTTCTCTGGGATGTTGGCGGATTTTCTTGCTCGTGGTCTTTCTGCGTTGCAGGTCCTTCCATGTCTCCATCGTGCATCTCATCACTTATGAGGTGATGCTGTTGGAACAGGCTGGCTGCTTAATAACTCACATGAAAGTTGGGGTCTGACCCTGATTTAGTTCAAATCCCACCTCCCTTGAACAACCCTAAAAGATTTGCTTTGTCCTGGTCCTCCAGTCTTGTCGGAAAACCTTAAAAAGTTCTTGGAGAACCGGATGAGACCAAGATGTCTATCAAACAATTTGGAAGAGACGCCTTGGACTGGAAAGTGACGTGTCATTCAGTCAGATCATTCAAGGCCATCTCCTGCAATCGGCAAACGAAATGTCCAGACATCTGCTTGGGGGACACCTTTCCTGATTGCTCACTGCGATGGTGTCTTCTATTTTTGTTCTCCTTTTCATTCTGCTGTGAATCCGACAAAACAAAATGGTAAGACCCTGTGATATCCTTAAAGAAATGAAGCAAAGCCAAGACCAGGATCTGACTATTCTGCCCAAAAATAGAGACCCCCCCTCCCAGACAACCTGGCTCCCAACTCAAAATGCAAGCATCAAAGCCTGCACAGGCGCAAAAATGGGGCTCAGGCTTTTATACCTGAAAAAAAAACCCCACACACACTTCAAATCTTCAAAATTTTCAAAAACACCCTTTAAACGGAGAGGATAACCGTAAACCTCCTCGCTTGAAGGACACAACATGTAGAGATGTTTAAATAAAAACGATCAAAAGGTCACACCTACTCGATTAATCGAGCCAAGTTCATCTTCAAAAAGTCCAAACTGATCAGTCGTTAAGTCAAAACGCTACCAAAAATTAGTTCAAACTAAGAAACTCTCAGACCTTCCCGGTCCTCAAAGAAAGGCAGTTCATGAACTTCATACTGTAAAAGGCGCTATATAGCGCCCGACCCAACACAGACTGACGCAGAGGCATGTGTAAAATAAACAGACTTCTTATTTTTCTTCAGCCGTGGGGCACACCAACAACTCTCCACTTTGCACCACCACTCCTCCCAGGCAACCTCGTCCTCTTCCTCCCGAATCTGGCTCCTCAAGTGGTGGTGGCTGGGTGCTTGACCACCTGGTCCTAATTGCACTTCCGGATGGGGCTGAAGATTCGTCCAGCCGGGCTGTTGCATCCAGACAGCAAGCAGCCACCCCAGGCCCCAACCAGGCTGTGGAGGACTCCATCTCCCATGGAGCCCTGTGGGAGGTTGGGGAATCACCGTCGGCCAAAGGGAGGCTGCCACCAAGCGTCCCGGGGGAGGTATTGCACTGCCCATTTTTGCTCCCCCGGAACATAAGCAGCAGGGGCATCCTGGATGGGCATGGGACCCGACTGTTCGTCACAATATAAAACACATCACCCTGGCTCTGTGATGGTGCTCATTGACCCCTGTGCTACTGGGTCCTTATGGGGAGCTTCTTGAACCCACTGCCACCGATAACGTACCTGAGGGATGAGCCAGCGGGTAAGGACACAACACACAAAGCAAAGGGGTTGGTGCATAAAAGTGCCAATGAGTCGAAAACAAAGTGTCCAAAAGCGTAGCGCATCCAAAAGTTCGAAAAATAAATAATCCACAAGTGACAGTGATGCTTAAAAACAATTCTGCAAATAATCTATTCAAATGAGGGTTAAAATGCAGGTAGGTATCCATCCTTTTAACCTTTTTCACCCAAAAACGGCCCTCTACTCGGCGTACCCCCAGGTGAGGCCTTGCAGCTGAAGAGACGCCTGAGAGTCCAGCCACCCGTTTGCAGCCTTGCTGTTAGGCTCAGGCCCCTGCAGTCGTTTCTGGCTCCCAGCAGGGCAGCACCCCGTGTCTCCAACTCCTGCTGCCATGGCATTGCCCGCAGGATGCCTCATCGGGCCTTCCCAGTGCCTTTCTCCTGGCCATATGAGGAGTCGTGCCAACTGAGCAACACGTAAGACATTCCAGCTTCCAGGTCATTCAGCTGGATGGCCATGATGCCCACCCAAGGACTGTCTGCCTTCCCTCTCTCTTTCTCTCTCTCCTGTCCACTCACCCACAAGGACCAGCCCCATTTGCCTCTTTCTTTCTTTCTTTCTTTCTTTCTTTCTTTCTTTCTTTCTTTCTTTCTTTCTTTCTTTCTTTCTTTCTTTCTTTTCATTCTCCTTTGTGATTCTCTCAATTCTCTCTCGTCTTTCTCTTCCTTATACGCCTCCGTGAGCGCAGCATCCCAATCACGCACCCTCACATGCAGGCGCATCTCGCCCCCAAGTACTCAACCAACCTCCCGCTGATGCGAGAGCACACACACTCATGGAGATCGAGCTGGCCATTCATTTATTTACTTATTTAAAATAATCGGCCAGGTAAATTCCTAGCCCCGGACCCGCTATAGCACAGGGGTCACTCAGCCAAGGGTGTCGCTGCCTTTTTTTTTTTGTGCACTAACGGAGTGTAAACGATCCGTCGCCCTGTGCTGTGTGCCCCACTTTGTGCCTGCCCCCACTGTTCTTTTTATGGCGGCCATGTTGTGCGGTCACAGCGCCACTTGAATTTAGAAGGACCTGAAGCCCAATTCTGTGGTGTAGGTAGTGCACTCCTCCTCCTCTTTGTGGTCGTCTGTGACATTCTTTGGCGTTTGTGTAGCGTATGACTTGTGTTTCGTATTACAAACAAGCTGTCGATATGTGCAATGCGCCTCACTGTCAGCAGATGTCACTGCGGCTCTTTTTCTGTCAGGCTCAGCCGCTAAATTCTATAGCCAGTTATGAGGTTTTTGTGATGGTGATGTTAAATTAGCTCACAGCTAGTTGGCACTGGTTTACTCCTCCCAGCATAGTGTGTACTGTGTGTGTGTGTGTGGCAGATGCTGCTCTGAACCTCCTATAGGATTTAGGAAAAGAAACCAATAACAGCTAAAAACCTTTCCTTCACAAAGGTTCTTACCCTTCAGTTACATTGACACCTGTGTTGACTTCTTCCTCCAGCACACGATGAAGGATGCTTGCTGCTGCTGCTTCTTTCTCTGTTCAGGAGTTCCTCTCCTTCTCTTTGTTTGCTTTGGTCACATCTTCTGGTTGCAGGTGCCGCTTCGGTTTTCTCTCAGGTTTGACTCACTGTGGTCCTTGTTTACTTGCCTAAAATGGATGTCTGCCTGGTAGCCGGTGGTCAGTCGATGCACTTCTTTAGCAAGATGGATGCTCGTTTTTACCTATGGTCCCTCTGTTGCTCGTGCACCTTACTTATACAGATGGTCCTGCGCTCTTCCAGGTTGTCCTTCTGAGTATGAGGGGCCGCTCCAGTCTTTGTTGTAGCCAAACCCCGGCCAGCAGGGGTCCTGCTATGGAGCAGAGTCAGACTTGGGGGTATTCTTTAAAACTCACTTTATAAGCCCTCCACAGATTTTCTACTAACCAACTCTAAATTTGGCAGACTGTTTAAGACATCGCCTTTGTGCAGGGCAGAAGTCTTTTTTTCCCCATCCCCATCCCCAGTCTTTCACGTGTGATTCCCCGTATCACAATTCCAGTGGGTCACAAGTAAGTGTCCGTACACTTTTTTCATATTTGGTAGCATTGCCTTTAAATTATTTAACTTGAGCCAAACATTTTGGGTCGCTTTCCACAAGCTTCTTACAATAAGTTGCTGGAATTGTGGCCCATTCCTCCAGACAGAACTGGTGTAACTGGGACAGGTCCATAGGCCTCGTTGCTCACACATGCTGTTTCAGTTCAATCGGATTGAGGTCAGGGCTTTGTGATGGCCACTGCAATACCTTGACCTTGTTGTCCTTAAGCCATTTTGCCACAACTTTGGTGGTCTGCTTGTCCATTTGAGCCTGAGCTGTAACTGCCTTGCTGAGCTCTTGAGGTGTTGCCACAGTGTATCTCCATCATTTTCCTTCCTCGTGATGCCATCTGTTTTATAAAATGTGCCAGTCCCTCCTGCAGCCCCCACAACATGATCATCCCACCTCTATGCTTGACTGGTGTTCTTTGGCTTGCAAGCCTCACCCTTTGTCCTCCAAACATAACGATGGTCATTATGGCCTAACAGTCCAATCTTTGATTCATCAGACCAAGTGACTTTACCCCAGAAGGTAAAGTCGCCCCAGCAGTTTTACTATATTCAAGAACCCGGAGAGGCGTCAGCTAGCTCTTAAGAATTACCACCCATGGTAGACGACGTGGACCCACCTGTGCTTGCTGCCCCACTGGCTTTCGTAAGAAGACACTGGCGATACCATACCTTAGCTGTATTGCTGTCCTGTTAATCTTTGTCTCGAGAAAATACCTCCAGACAGACAAAGTGTTTAGTGAGAACTTCAAGGGGTTTCACTTGCATGTTGCAGAGCCGCGGCGTTTGCTTCATTTCGGTGTTGTGTCTCTTCATCTGTGTTATTAGCACAACGTTGGTGTTTGCTGCACACAGGGCTTTCATACTGAGAAGTGAAGTGCATGCAGGCGCCATCTAGTGGCTGTGGTTCAATGTGAGAAGAGCAGACTGCTCCATACACACACACACACACAAGTCTTTCATAGTCAGAAGTGAGGTGTGTCCAAGCACCAATAAAATATAAAAGTGCGTTTATGTGCCATCTAGTGGCTGTGGTTGAGTGTGACCAGAGTGGACTGCTCCATACACACACACACACACAAGTCTTTCATAGTCAGAAGTGAGGTGTGTCCAAGCACCAATACAATATAAAAGTGCGTTCATGCGCCATCTCGCCAAGTGCAAGTCACACTTGTATGAGCTTTGACATCTTTTGTAGAAGTCACACCAACTCACGTGGCTGTGGTTGAGCGTGAGCAGGAGAGTGGACTGCTCCATACACACACACACACACACACACACACACACACAAGTCTTTCATAGTCAGAAGTGAGGTGCATGTAAGCATCAAAAAAATGTAAAAGTGCCTGCAAGCGCCATCTAGTGGTTGAGCGTGAGCTGAGCAGACTGCTCCATAGATACACGCATAGGTCTTTCGTAGTGAGAAGTGAGGTGCATGCAAGTGTCGAAAAAATCTAAAAGTGTGTGATGTGCCATCTAGTGGCTGTGGTTGAGCATAAGCAGAGCGGACTGCTCCACACACACACACCCAGGTGTTTCATTTATACAGTATATGTCTAATAATAATTCAATGGAGTGGGTAATTATACATAAGGGAATGAAGAACGAAGAAGAACAGACCTGAGGTGAGTGCAGAAGGCGGATTGCAGGATGGTGGTCTCTTTGGTTTCATCAGCACCGATTGACAGGTGGCTGCGCTCGCACCCGCCTACCACTTGAAATGAAATCTACAACACAAGAAATTGTGCAGAAAGTGAAGGAGCCTGAGGGCTTTCTGAAGGCGTTGTCCTCGGGACACTGTTGACCCTAAGACCCTGCAGATGGTGCCCGCTGTGTCATCGTTGAACTTTTTGATTTTTCTGTGTGTGTCCTTTTATTGAGTTCCATGATGCTGTGTGCCCACAACCTTGAACCTGCACATAAAAGCGGCTCAATCTGAGAAGAGGCCTCATTTGTCAATCTGTACCATCAATATGCAAATGCAGGGACATTAATTTGCATATCGTTGATATGCACATTTGGTTAATTGGTGACTTTCAAGTGGCCCCATATGTGTGCCTCTGAGGGCGGGAGTGACAACTGTGCCCTGTGACAGACAGGCACCCCATTCATGGTTGGTACCTGCCTTGTGGCCGATGCTGCCAGGAGAGGGCCCGGCCCCTGTGACCCTGAACTGAATGGATGTCTGCACAAAGATCAAAACACGCGCCCTGCTGCTCTCCCTATCTTGTCAGGGGATCACAGGTTACATGTGGACATTAACAGAAGGCAGCCGTGTGTGCCAGTTCGTTGCAGGTCACTTTCAAGATGCTAATGGCCTAGCGCACATGTGGTGGGGATGTGAGAGGAAGCCCACTGGGATAGTAATTGAGCTGGGAATTAAGCCAAAGTCTTTGGAACTGGGAGAGAGCCATGCCATTCACGGTGCCACCCTTGGCTTAACACACTGACTGAAAATGTTACATGTCATTCATTAACCACTGGTCTACCTCTGTGCCAGGCTGTCAGAATTAAATGGGGCTCAGGAGGAGATGGCCAGACCTCCACAGTCGCGGACCACTCTGGAGGAAGTCCCCCTCCCTAGATCTGCAGTTGTGGTTGCATGCATTCCTCTGCCAGGGCTGCAGGCTGTCACTTTTAGACTTTTGGGACGCGCCTGATCTTCGCCATTATTCAGTCTCATTTGCATAATTAATGAGTGATAAACACAGCTGTCAGGCAGCTGGCAGGCTGGCACCGCACAAGCCGCGGGTCACGCCCAGGTAGGCTCATTCATGGTGAACCTGCTCTTGTTCGCGCTGTACCCAGAAGACAAAACAATTCCCTGGAGCAGTCGCCAGGTGGCACGACGAGTTGGGCTGCCATCAGTGAATGAAAAATTACCAAGAAAAAAAAAATACAAAAAAAGTACAGTGTGACATCCCATAATAATGTCAGCAGATCAGATGACAACAGGAGAAACAATTGAGTACAATAGCAGCTACAAAATAAATAAATACATGATATCTGAGGATGGCACAGTGGTTGGTGCTGCTTCCACACACACCTGCAGGGATCTGAGTTTGATGACTGGGATCACTGGTGCTGTGTGAAGTCCTGGGGGGCGTCTGAAGCACCTTGAGGGGGTGTGCGCCATGGACAGACGCCATTTAACATCAAAAGCCATCCCGTGCCATGACTCATCACTTCACTTGGCAGTTCTTATAAATATGGGAACCCGGGGGGCTTCTTTCTATTGTCTCTGAGGGCACGATGACGGTCCGGGTCAGCTCCACCCTTCCTGTCACATTCAGGAGCCTCTTGAACCCAAACTGTCGATAGACACCTACCGAAAATAAGGCCACGCGCACACACACACATCCAGCAATGGGTTAGGTGCAAAAAAAATGGGGTCTGGTGCTTTTCTTAAAATCCCAAAAGGAAAACCAAACAGAGTTCAAATAGGGCAGTGATACAAATCTACATGTCTCTCTGTATATAAAATCCAATGTCTGTCTGTCTGTCCGCTTTTCAATAGAGAACTACTTCACGGATTTAGATCGGGTTTTTTTCTAGAATTTGCTTGAACATTCCGGTTGATTTTGTGACTTCTCTCATCGTGTTAAGTATCACAGTTCACTTGTGGTACCGATTGAAAAGCGGGAATCTGAGGGAGACGCTGCGGGCCGAGGACCTCCTCACTCACCTGTCAGCCTTGGGGCGTATCTTAAATCCGCTTAGCCAACTACTTCACGGATTTAGATCAGGCTTTTCTCCATAATTTGCTTGAACATTCCGGTTGATTTTGCGTCTTCTCTCATCACGCTAAGCATCATAGTTCGCTTGCAGGAGCGACATATTCACGCGAATCTGAGACAGAGGGTGCAGGCCAAGAGGAGGGGAGCACTCACGCGCCAGCCTCCGTTCGAGTTGTTCTACCTCTCGCCACATGTTGGAGTGGACCTTACCTGTTTGTTCGGTACATCATCTAGTGCAGCGGTTCTCAAACTGTGGGGCGTGCCCCCCTAGGGTAAGTAACAATAAAGGGGGCGCGGATGTTGCCATATGTGGCGTAATTTCGCTATTCGTAGGGAAATTTTAAACTTGTAGCGGTGTATTGGCAGCAAAAAATATAGGAATACATTTTATTAGGGTTTCAAAAAAACGTTAGGGGGGCGCGATTAAAACTGTTATGAAAACTTGGGTCGCAAATACTTAAAGGTTGAGAAATGCTGAGCTAGCGATTGTTAAGGAGTAACGTTTGACGAGCGAGATCAGAGCTATGTGTGTTTTGGAGGGTATCACGGCCACGCGCTTTTCTCCCCTAGGGGGGGACGCTCTCCCGAACACGATCAGATATACAGTGCCAACATTTGACGATGGAGTGTACCTGCCTTTCGCTTGGCCAGAATTACATTTTTTTTAAAGATTTTTAAAGTTTGTCCTGTTTCACTACTATGTTTAGGGAGCCACGAGGGACAGCTAGTGTTCAATAAAGAAATCCATCCATAAAATCACGTGATGCGGAGGTCAGAATCGTTTCCATAAACGGTCCCTAAAAGTCCAAATCCAGAGACAGGTCTTTAAAATCTCACGAGCCCCAGCTCTTCCTTTTTCAAACCGATGTCTCCTCAGCTCACTCTGCGTGGGATCCTTTATAGGAAAGAATATTCTTAAAGTTGATGATTTGCATCTATTCAACAACAACAACATTTATTTATATAGCACATTTTCATACAAAAAGTAGCTCAAAGTGCTTTACATAATGAAGAAAAGAAAAATAAAAGACAAAATAAGAAATTAAAATAAGACAACATTAGTTAACATAGAATAAGAGTAAGGTCCTGACGGCCAGGGTGGACAGAAAAAACAAAAAAAACTCCAGACGGCTGGAGAAAAAAAGGTTCCAGGCCACGAGACCACCCAGTCCCCTAAAATGAAATAGTCCTCTTTGTAGTTAGGGTTCTCACGGAGTCACTTGATGATGGTGGTCATGCAGACTTCTGGCTTTTAATCCATCAATGTTGGAACATCACGGTGCTTTGAGTAGATGGTGGTAGACCAAAAGGAAACCGGAAAAAGAAACAGAAGAGAGTAGGGGTTAGTACAGATTTTAGAACCACCATGAATAGTTATTATAATGAATTGCATATACAGAGTATCAGGATTAAATTACAGTGAAGTTATGAGAAGGCCATGTTAAAGTAATGTGTTTTCAGCAGTTTTTTAAAGTGCTCCACTGTATTAGCCTGGCGAATTCCTACTGGCAGGCTATTCCAGATTTTAGGTGCATAACAGTAGAAGGCCACCCGCCTCACCACTTCTTTTAAGTTTTGCTCTTGGAATTCTAAGGAGACACTCAGTTGAGGATCTGAGGTTGCGATTTGGAATATAAGACGTCAGACATTCCGATATATAAGATGAGGCGAGATTATTTAAGGCTTTATAAACCATAAGCAGAATTTTAAAGTCAATCTTGAATGACACAGGTAACCAGTGTAGTGACATCAAAATTGGAGAGATGTGCTCGGATTTTCTTTTCCTGGTTAGGATTCTAGCAGCTGCATTCTGCACTCGTTGCAAACGATTTATGTCTTTTTTGGGAAGTCCTGAGAGGAGTGCGTTACAGTAATCTAGTCCACTGAAAACAAAAGCGTGAACTAATTTCTCTGCATCTTTCAATGATATAAGAGGTCTAACTTTTGCTATGTTTCTTAAGTGAAAAAATGCTGTCCTAGTGATCTGATTAATATGCGATTTAAAATTCAGATTACAGTCAACAGTTACCCCTAACCTTTTTACCTCTGTTTTGACTTTTAATCCTAATGTATCCAGTTTATTTCTAATGTTGTCTCCATTATTGCCAATCACTAAGATTTCAGTTTTCTCTTTATTTAGCTTGAGAAAGTTACTATTCATCAATTCAGAAATACAAATCAGACATCATTTTGTTAGTGAATCAAGAGAATCGGGGTCATCAGGTGCAATTGATAAATACAGCTGTGTGTCATCAGCATAGCTGTGGTAGCTCACGTTGTGCTCTGAGATAATCTGACCTAATGGAAGCATATAGATTGAGAAGAGCAGCAGACCCAGGATAGAGCCTTGTGGAACACCATATAGGATATCATGTGTCCTTGAGTTGTAATTACCACAACTAACAAAGAATTTTCTCCCTGCCAGGTAGGACTCAAACCAAATTAAGACACTGCCAGAGAGGCCCACCCATTGACTAAGGCGAATTGTAAGACTATTCAAAGAGAATCGTGAGCATATATGAAAATTAGCATTATATCTTAGCGCACGCTAGTATACTGTAGTAAGGGTTAAATCACTAAAAGGCCTGTGGCTGTGTATTTTTTATTTTTCTTAGCAAGCTGGAAACCACCAATATTTCATAAGTCAAGGTCAGGTTTGCAGAGAGGGGCCGACAGGCAGAAAATTGTGGTGAACGTGAGCTGAGGACTTTTGTCCATCTACCTGTTTGTGTCCCCTCATGACCCTGCTCAGTATAAAGCGGGTTAAACAACTCGACGGACGGATGATCCACAGCCGTACTTTCTGAAGAATCACCCTCACGCTGTTATGGCCACAGGAAATGCCTCGTAAAATACCAGCTACTGACACTAGCTGTGCTGACTCCGAAGTCGCATTCACTCTCCCAGTAAATCTTCCTGATCGTCTTCCAGAGTTGGGTGCTGTACATCTCTCTGTGATCCCCGCCCCCTCCCGCCCCCCCCCCTTCCCTGACAGTCTCCACCTGCCTTCTTGAACCTTCTTAAGCTTGTCAAATGTAATGCAGATATTCCAGGGGTTCATGGATTGTACCTGTGTGACATGTTGCTGTCAATCACTCATCCAGCCCTGCCTACCAGTAGGGTGTACTACTGCAGCACAATTTGACTCCACGACCACCGGTGATATCACTTGTGATTGACATATGTGTGCTCATCCACACTCGGGGCTGTGATCATCAGGCGTGTGCCATCATACCACACCAGCCACTCCAGGAAAACCCGTAATGCGCAGGAGTGCTTTCACATTATCTGCTGGGATGGTGGGGAAAAACTGTGTAAACGTGCATACCACCTCATGTGTCTGGCGCAAAGTTGGAGAAATGTTATCGGCAAAAATGGATATAGTGAGGTTATGAGTAAGAAACTTGACCCCTTAGGCTTAAAAGTCAAGTCGCAGCTAAAGAATTTAGGGGTAACTATTGACTCGGACATGAATCCCATCGGAATCAGATTACTAGGACTGCATTTTTTTCACTTAAGGAACATAACTAAAGTTAAACCTCTCATAACTTTACAAGACGCTGAAAAATTAGCTCACGTTTTTGTTTTCCTTCGGCTGGATTACCGTAATGCACTTCTAACAGGACTACCTAAGACAGACGTCAATCGTTGACCGTTAGTTCAGAGTGCAGCTGCCAGAATCCTAACTAGAAAAAGAAAATCGGAGTGCATCACACCAGTCTTAGCGTCACTGCACTGGTTACCCGAGTCATTTAGAGTTGACTTTAAAATACGAGACGCGACTTTCTCAGAGAGACACTTTCACGTCCCACGAGATGAGACTTTGTGCCAAGAGTTTTAACCACACCCAGGGCCGGAAATAAAAGACAAAGAGTAGATGACAAAGTAGAACGTCGTAAAGAACTCAAAAACGTTAGCGTGATACACAAGCAGAGCAGGTTAGAGATAATGGAAGTATGAAAATTCAAAAGTCTCAAAAAAATGATAGTAAAGATCACATTAGCGCAAACAAAACGGAAAATATTACTCGGTGGAATAACGGAACAGCGAAAAGAGATCGAATATATGTTCAAATTTAAACTTTAAGTCAGAGACTTGTAGATCGTCTAATTCATGTTGCCATCATTTATAAGTAGTGTTTCTTCCCAATGAAGAGGCCAATCTGTGAGAATTAAAAGGTTTGTTGTTTGGTGAAAGTGAAATCCACATACGTTGTCACGCTTGGGTCACAGAGTGGCACAGACACACAGTAGATTTTAGAGACAGTAACGTTATTCAGACACTTCAAACAAACATAAGTCTCTTTTAAGAGTAAATCGAGCTCCGTGTGTAGTCGGAGGGGACAGTTCCGTGTCTCAATTAAAAGAATCGAAAATCTTCCTCTTCATAGGGTCACACCTCGGTAGCGGGACCCCCAATAGGAGCTGATGATGTCTGGGGGGAGAAGAGAGACGAGGCAAGAGACAAAAGGACAGCCGCTGTACAGGCTTTTAAATGTTTGAAGCTCCACGCGAGATGCAGATCAGGCGGCATGGCAGCAGCAGCAGCAAGACAGCAGCTGATCGAGCAAAGAGGAGGTAAAAAAAAAAATTATTTGTTTCCCATTGTGTCACCGCTTAAGAGGGGGTTTCGGAGGAGCGACCACATCTCCTAGGGGTAGATCGTCTAAATTGTGTTTCCCATCAGGGAAAAGTAGTGTTTCTTCCCAATGAAGAGGCGTATCCGCGAGAATTAAAAGGTTTGTTGTTTGGTGAAAGTGAAATCCACATACGGGTGAAGCCCCCTAGTAAAGCCTTAAATAATCTCACCCTGCCTTATATTTTGGAGCGTTTGTCCCCCTTAAGCTCCAAGTCGTCACCTCAGATCTTCAATTGGTGGTCTTCTTATAATTCTAAGAGCCAACCTAAAAAGTAGTTGCAAGGGAGTCTTCTGCTGTTATGCACCAAAAATCTGGAATAGCTGACTGACAGAAATGGAGCACTTTAAAAAACTTCTAAAAATCTAATATTTTAAAATGACTTTTCCGTAGCTACGTTTTAGCCGTTATGCCTGTTACTCTTTATGGACACTGAATTGTCATCTTCCTCTCTGGGTTCTGCAGTTCCGTACTCATCCCCACTTTTCTCTGCTGTCTTTTCTGGTTCTTCTGTGGTGGTGATCTGCACCACCACCACCACCTGATCAAGGCACCGTGCTGCCCCCTGCGTTTATGGCTTGAATGGCAGGGGTCCCAGATATCCACCTGAACATCATCATCATCAAATCCTATCACGTGAAGCCTATAAACAATGAGGGCTGATTTAGAACATCTGTGTTAGGTGGAATGTCCAATGGGGGCTTGGGTGGTCTTTTTGGCCTTGGAACCTCTGCGCATATTTTTTTTTTTCTCCACCCAAACTGGAGTTTTTTTTTCTGTTCTTCGCTCCCCCTGGCCATCCGAACTTCGCTTTTTCTTTGTTATATACTGTGTAATATAATTATAAGTCCTCAACAGGTTTGTGGGGGTCTGCTGGAGCCCATCCTGGCTAGCATAGGACACAAGGCAGGAACAAACCCTGGGCAAGGCACCAGTCCATCACAAGGCAAACACACGCAAACACACACGCACACATGACCCAATGTCCGGGTCCTTGGGTACCTCCAGAGGGCGCTGTCGGGGTATGACAGTACTGGTCTCCATGTGACCCAGAAGTGCTTCCAGACTGGCAATGCGGTGACACTGGAAACAGGCCTGGGTTTTGCTTGGAAAAAAGCCCATTGCCTCCCATGGAGTCGAGAGGCAGTGGGCGACACTCCCTGGAGAAATTGATTTGCTTTGGGAAGTGTTTTGGGTGGCATTGGTGTATAAAATCTGTACATTTTGGTTTAATTTTCCATTATATTTTGGTAAAGATAAAACAATAGATGAACTAAATTAAAGACAAATCAAAGCAGGTTTTCTTACACCTCACTTTTAAAACAGCTGTTTCCAACATTGAAAGGAAGACATTTCTGGTGGCTCAGTTACTTTATAACCTGGGAAAGGAAGCCTGAGCTGATACCTCAGGCTATTGATTACTTTATGGATGGGCATCTGGGACAACAATTGGGTTTATGGTCTGGGAAAGGGAAACTGAGGCAATATCAAAGAACTTTAAGAGTTTGAGCAAAATTCATCAGTCACATTGACAGCCAGCCAATCAGGTGCATGTGTTGTGAAACCAAGGCATGACATTTCATAATAAATATGCCTTGGTTTGAAAGAGGAAGAAGAGGAGAAGGAGGAGAAGAAGAAAGTACAGAAGGAGAAGAAGAGGAACGGATGAAGACGTCAGAAAGGCATCATGAACATCGATTGCTAAATCAAACGCCTCCCTGTGACATTCATCCTTGTCATCTGTAATTTTTTCGTAAGCTATTCCTAAAGACTATATATATTCAGACTTTCCTATCAGTACCTATTTTCTATTATTCTTTGTTCCTGTGGTATTATTATTATTCTTGTAATAAATACCATGATGCTTTTAATTTTCTGTGCTTTGTCTTAATGTCTAGAGTGATTGAATTAATAAGTTAGATTTCTTTGAGCACCTGGTGACAGCCAGATTATTTGCCATTATATCTGTGCTGCGAGGTTTATTAGGCTGAAGGTGAGGGTGCCACTCAATAGAAGGGACAGTACGATAAAAAGAAGGTATTCTTGGCAGATAAATGGCCTATAGTCAAGAGTGCTGAGTCTTTGTATGTTTAAATGTATTCTTGTAGACCAAAAGTAATATTTAGGTCTGAGATATCACTAAAACATCGTATGTTGTTCGTACCGATAATAAGTAAGTCTCTTGAAGTGCTGAGTGACAGGCTGATGTGTGATTTGAAGTGCTAAGGGTTAATCAGCGTGTGTGTGTCATTCATGGGGCACTGTTGTGGTTAAGGTCTATGTGTGTGTGTTCACTTGACGAGAACATTTACCCTTGAGAAAACAGGTAAAGGGTAAGTAGAGGGAAATACTACGATAATACATGTTCAAAAGTGTTGGTGTAAAACAAGCACCATTTTATCTGAACCTGGACTTGTGCTGCGTTGGGTAACGCTTTGGGGCTCCCCCTTGTGGTCACATTTGGGATTTTTTTTTTTTTTATAACTCAGTCCAGACCTCTCCTTCTCCACAACTTTGTCTCTGACCTGTCTGGTGTGCTCCTTGGTCTTTATGTTATTTGCTTAGTGGAACTGCAGAGTCAGGGGATTTTCAGAACTGGTCTGTTTATCATGCGACACTTTGATGTTACGCAGCCGAACCCTAATCATGACTTCTGAAATTAATTGGTTGGCCAAGGTTTCAGTTGAGGGGGTTTCATACCAAAGGGGGTGAATACATACGCACTCACACCTTTTCAGTTTTTACTTGTTTTTTTTTTTTTTTATATATTGTGGACAGCTGGGGGCACTCCAGCCCCCCAAACACCCGACACAGTGGCTCAGACACAAGTGTATGAAATCAACAAGAGGATTTTATTTTGGGAATCTCTTTCCCAGGAAGTGTTTCCCACAGCACAGTCACAGTACAAAGCCCCAGCAATAAAGTGCAATACTGCAACTCTTTGTCATTTCCTCTCTCTCTCTCTTTCTCTCTCTCTCTCTGCCACCAGTCACTGCCTCCTCCACTTCTCTTCACAAGCTTCGTCCTCCTCCTTCCAACACTGGCTTGAGGAGCTGAGGTAGTTGGCTTCTTCTATGAAGCACCCAGGAGGGGTGGAAGGTGGCACCATAGTTTAGGCACGGCCCACCGGTGCTTTTGTTCTTTCAGTGTTCACTTGTTTGAGGAACAATGACAGGACCCAAACCAGCCCCCCCAATCATTATCCTGAAAAGAACTGGCCTAATGGTCTCCAGATCTTCATGAGGGTGCCAGTATCTCCTTTGTGTTCATTTGGGGCCATACAACACTGCAACTCTCTGTCATTTCCTCTCTCTGCCTCCTCCACTCCTCCTCGCAAGCTTCATCCCCCTTCCTCCCGACGCTGGCTCGTCTGCCTCGTCTGACTCATGAAGCTGAGGTTGCCAGTCTCTTTAATGCGGCACCCAGGAGTACCTCTGGTGTCCCAAAGGATTGGCCCGGGTCAAGTGGGAACCCCAAAGCAGGGTTCCTCAGTACCCACAGCTCCCATTGAGCTCAGTCGGCAAACTCCAAGTCCAGTGATGCCCTGTGGGAATCATTGCTGCCAACGAGAGGCTCGGAGGATGCAGTGCCCTACAGAAGCTGCCTTGCCCCATCGCTCCACCTCATGGGCGTCCTGGCCGGGGTAAGGATGCCAGCCGTCCCTCACAGTATTGTGAAGTCCATAACATAAAATCCAAATGAAAATGAATTTTACTTCCAGGTTGTAATGTGACAAAATGGGACAAACATGGAGAGGGATGAAGATGTTTGCCAGGCCCTGTAAATCCACACTTGAAGGGGGTGAGCACGTCTGACATCGACTGTTTTGTGTTCTATATTTCTAATTAATTTTGCCCATTTTGCAGAGATCTGCTTCTTTTTCCCACCTGGACGAGCTGATTCACTTGGCCGGCTTTCAGCTGTATAAATACTGTCTGACTGAAAGGCGCTATATGTAAGCAAGTTTGATCGGCGCCTCATTTGGATTTCTTTGCTTTCGATGGTAAGAAGCAGTGTGGCCCCCTAGTGGCTGTCACTGTCATCGCTTCTCTTTCCCCTGAAGGTCACGTCGATGGCAGCTCATCACGCAGGCACGAATGTCAGTGCACAGGCGCCTGCTGGCTTGCCAGGCTGAGTGTCACTTCTTGGCAGCTGAATGCAGGTGCCCATGACATTCTCCGACAGATGCATCTGGGAGATATCGGTGGGGTTGGTTGGGGGGGTGGGGGACTCGCTGGCACAGAGGTGGGGGTCATTGTGTTTCCAGCTGCCGCTGCCACATTCCCACAGATGGCCAGGCCGCTCCACAGCTTTTTGTTCACCCTGCCTTCAACAAGTCAGCAGCTGGCGGCCATGGCGTCTGGCCAGTGTGGAACAAAGGCGCCTTTAAAAAGCCGGCGTCTCACCCACGCTGCTTTTGGAAGTGCAAGGAGGTCACCTTCGACTAGGCATGTGACCCCCAAACCCCCCACACTGTGGTCCATACAGATGGTGATTTCCTCCCAGTATGTTTGCCCACCAGGAGGTTTCAGGTTGTGAAGTTGTGGTCAGTGGGCATTTGAAGATGGAAGTGCCGGTCGGTGAGAGATGCCCTCCAGTCCCATTCCCCGTTGCTGCCCATCACGAATTGTGACTCACAGTCATTTCAGTTTTTACTTGTTTTTTTTGGATTGTAGATAGTAGGGGGCGCTCCAGACCCCCAAGCACCTGACACAGAGGTTCGGACACAAGTGCATCAAATCAACAAGAGGATTTTATTTTGGGAAGCGTTTCCCACAGCACAACCACAGTACAAAGCCCCAGCAATAAAGTGCAACATTGCAACTCCTTGACTTCTTCTTCTTCTCTCTCTCTGTCTCCTCCTCCTCCTCCACTCCACTTCATCCTCCTCCTTCCTCCCGATGCTGGCTTGAGGAGCTCAGGCTGTTGGCTTCTTTTATGCAGCACCAGGGAGGGATGAAAGGTGGCACCATAGTTTAGACACGGCCCACCGGTGGTTTTGTTCCTTCAGTGTCCACTGTCTGGGTACCTTTGAGAAACTGTGACAGGAATCCCCCCCCCCAAACCCAATCATTCTGAAATGAACTGGCCTAATGGTCTCCAGATGTTCTCAGGTACAAATGAGGCTGGCATGAGGGTAAAAGCATCTCCCTGTGTTCATTACTGCAACTTTGTCTCTCTATCTCTCTTTCTCTCCTGCCTCCTCCACTCCTCCTTGCAAGCTTCATCCTCCTTCCTCCCGACGCTGGCTCATCTGCCTCACCTAACTCGTGGAGCTGAGGTTGCCAGTCTCTTTAATATGGCACCCAGGAGTACCTCCTGTCCCAAAGGATTGGCCTGGGTGAAGAGGGATCCCGACAAAGCAGGGTTCCCCAGTTCCCACAGCGCCCCCTGGTGGCACCCACGGGACACAACAGGACTGAGTCGGCAAACACCAAGTCCCCTGATGCCCTGCAGGAATTCAGGGCATCACTGCCACCTAGCGGCTCAGGGGAGTCAGTGCCTTACATCAAAAGAGGACAGACTCCTCCTTGCGAATGAGTCTTACCACCCCACCCTCGGTGATGGTTGTGAAAAGCACCCTGGGGGGCTCAGGATCCAAGCTGAGTGATGCTGGAAAGCTCTGCATTCGGCCTTGTGCTTACATTAAAAGCAATTAGTGGCGGGTGTTGTGGTGGAGGGAGGCAGAGGGTGCCACCATATTTCCATTTTTTTCCTTTGGCTAATGGTGTCCACTGTCTGGGTGTGTTTCAGAATCTGTGACCGGACCCCCCCCCCCCCAAGTACTAATCAGTCTGAAATTAACTCGCTTAACGGTCGTCAGATGTTCCCGGGTGCAAATGAGGCTGGCATGTGGGTGGCAATGTTTCCTTGTTTTCATTTGAGGCTGACCCTGCACCTTCGATATGGCGACTTCGGAACAAAAATAAAGCTGGCAAGGTGGGCAGCGTGAGGTTGGGAAGGACAGTGACATGCGGTCAGGCCTGGAGTGGTCCGACTTTTGTGTGAATTGGAATTTATGAATCATGTATCTTTTGGCCCACTTCTTTGCCCACTCACCAGTCAGGCAGCCGTCAGATGGCGCTTCCTCCATTAATATGCTGAAGAAGAGTCACAGGCGAGAATAAGGTCAAAAGCTGCTTGCATTTCTTGGATTCTGTGCCCCGAGTCTCAGTTGGCACACAAGGGGTGGGCTGGGGGGGGGCACACATGTCTTGTGAATAAGTCAGAAGATTTTTCTGAAGTGCAGAGCAAAGAGCTCTGAAATATTCATCAGAGTCGTCTAATGAGATGGCACTTGCTGAGACTGCGCTTCTTAGAAGATGCCCTAATAAGCCCCGGTTCTGTGGCGCAGTGGAGTCGGCACCTTCTCACGGCTCTTTGATGTCCTCCTAATGGGGAGCCAGGCAGCCTGGGATGGCCAGGAGCAGCGGGTGCCCTGGAGGTGACCTACTTTATATGTGGGGGCTGGCATCCCTGGGTGAGCAACAGGCTTCTGCTGATTGGGAAAGGGGGGTGGGGGGTGCAGGGGGTGGCCTGATTTACTCCCCTGACTATGAGAGAGGGGCCTGATATGCAAACTGAAGGGGGGGGGGGGGGGGGGGCTCGGATTCAAATAGGAGAGAGCAGGCTGATATGCCCCACCCCCACACACAGAGACAGTGTGGGGGGGGGGTGTTCTGATACGCTCCCCCTGACTAGGAGAGAGAGAAGGGTCTGATAAGCCCCCCCCCCATTAAAGCAGAGAATTCCAATGTGTTCTCCCCAGTTTAGTAGAGGGGCTAACCTGAAAGATAGGGGTCTGATATGTGCCCCCCCCTTGACTGAGAGAGTGAGAGATTAAAGGCTCTGATATGGCCCCCCCAACTAAAAGGGACAGGGGAGGGGGGGGCTCTCATTTGTTCCCCCAACTAGGAGAGAGGAGGGTCTAATAAACCAGTAATGAAATAAAGAGTGCTCTGAGACACTGTCTACGTTTAGAGCTGGGGGGCTATCATGAGCTGCTCATCCCACCTGGGAAATAGGAGTCTGATATGCACCAACCCCCCCGACCCCCCACCCCAGCCCACAGACTGAGAGACAGAGCAGCGGGTTTTGCTTGACTCCTCCAACTTAGAGAAAGGGGTCTTATATGACCCCCCCCCCACTGAAAGAGATGGGAGGGTTCTGATACAGCCCCCCAACTAGGAGAGAGAGAGGAGGGTCTGTAAAGCCCCCCCAAATAAAAACAGAGAATTCTGATCCACTCTCTCCAGTTTAGTAGAGGGGCTAACCTGGAAGATAGGGGTCTGATATGTGCCCCCTCCTTGACTGAGAGAGTGAGAGATTAAAGGCTCTGATATGGCCCCCCCAACTAAAAGGGACAGGGGAGGGGGGGGCTCTCATTTGTTCCCCTAACTAGGAGAGAGGAGGGTCTAATAAACCACTAATGAAGTAAAGAGTGCTCTGAGACACTGTCTACGTTTAGAGCTGGGGGGCTATCATGAGCTGCTCATCCCACCTGGGAAATAGGAGTCTGATATGCACCAACCCCCCCGACCCCCCCCATCCCCCAGATTGAGAGACAGAGCAGCAGGCTTTGCTGGTCTCCTCCAACTTAGTGAAAGGGGTCTGATATGCCCCCCCCCACTGAAAGAGATGGGGGTTCTGATACAGCCCCCCAACTAGGAGAGAGGAGGGTCTAATAAACCTCCAGTTTTCTGATACATTGTCCGCATTTTAGAGGGGGGGCTATCCTGAAAGACATAGTGGCTGATCTGTACATCCCACCTGGAAAATAGGGGCCTGATATGCACCCCCCCCCCCACCCCCGACTAAGAAAGATGAAGAGGAACGGGGGTTTGGTTTGCAGCCCCAACTAAGAGATTGGGGTCTGATATGGGGCTGGGGGGTTCTGAGATCCTCTCTCCACTAGGAGAGAAGAGAGAAGGGTCTCATAAACTCCCCCCAAATGAAAATAAAGTATTCTGATTGCTTTCCCCAGTTTAGAGAGGGGAGGCAACCTAAAAGATACAGAAAGGGTCTGATATGTGCCCCCCGGCTAAGAGAGAGAGCGAGAGAGAGACGAAGGGCTTTGATATGACCCCCCAACTAGAAAAGAGGGCTCTGATATGGCAGCCCTCCAACAAAGTGAGACAGATACAGGGGGGCTCTGATAAACTGACTAAAAGAGAGAAGGGTTCAGCCCCCCCTACACAAACCATACGTTAAACAAAGGTGGGGAACCTGGAAGATTAGGGTCTGAGGTACTCATCCCACTTGGAAAATAAGGGGATGATATGCACCCCCTGACTGAGGAAAGGTGATAAAGGGCTCTGATACGCTCCCCCAAGAGGCACCGAGGGTCTGGTAAGCCCCTCCACCAGATAAAGTTTTCTGATACCCTTCACTGGAAAAGAAGGTTTTGATATCTCTCACCAATTTGGAGATGGAAAGAGAGCAGGAGGGGGTCTGGGAATGAGGGGCCTGATTTGTTCAATCCCCCGGAGTCTGATAGAGCCCCCCCTACTGGATGAGAGGGGTCTGGTGCAGTACATTACTGGACTCCCAGGCTGAGTCTCTTTACCTGCCGGCCCTCGACTGGTGTGACTCAGAAGCCACAGTCCTGTCCGCTGCCTCAGAACGATGTAGGGGGGCTCAGTCCATGGACAGGCGCTGAATGTTTTGTGCGCTACAAAGGGGTCTTGATACACCACCCAAACTGGGAAAGAGGGGTCTGATACAACACCCAGACTGCAAAAGAGGGGTCTGATACAACACCCAAACTGGGAAAGAGGGGTCTGATACAACACCCAGACTGCAAAAGAGGGGTCTGATACAACACCCAAACTGGGAAAGAGGGGTCTGATACAACACCAAAACTGGGAAAGAGGGGTCTGATACAACACCCAAACTGGGAAAGAGGGGTCTGATATACCACCCAAACTGGGAAAGAGGGGTCTGATACAACAACCCAACTGGGGAAGAGGGGTCTGATACAACACCCAGACTGGGAAAGATGGGTCTGATACACCACGCAAACTGGGAAAGAGGGGTCTGATACAACACCCAAACTGGGAAAGAGGGGTCTGATATACCACCCAAACTGGGAAAGAGGGGTCTGATACAACAACCCAACTGGGGAAGAGGGGTCTGATACACCACCCAAACTGGGAAAGAGGGGTCTGATACAACATCCAGACTGGGAAAGAGGAGTCTGATACACCACCCAGACTGGGAAAAATGGGTCTGATACACCACCCAAACTGGGAAAGAGGGGTCTGATACAACATCCAGACTGGGAAAGAGGGGTCTGATATACCACCCAAACTGGGAAAGAGGGGTCTGATATACCACCCAAACTGGGAAAGAGGGGTCTGATACAACAACCCAACTGGGGAAGAGGGGTCTGATACAACACCCAGACTGGGAAAGATGGGTCTGATACACCACGCAAACTGGGAAAGAGGGGTCTGATACAACACCCAAACTGGGAAAGAGGGGTCTGATATACCACCCAAACTGGGAAAGAGGGGTCTGATACAACAACCCAACTGGGGAAGAGGGGTCTGATACACCACCCAAACTGGGAAAGAGGGGTCTGATACAACATCCAGACTGGGAAAGAGGAGTCTGATACACCACCCAGACTGGGAAAGATGGGTCTGATACACCATCCAAACTGGGAAAGAGGGGTCTGATACAACACCCAGACTGCAAAAGAGGGGTCTGATACAACACCCAAACTGGGAAAGAGGGGTCTGATACAACACCCAGACTGGGAAAGAGGGGTCTGATACAACAACCCAACTGGGGAAGAGGGGTCTGATACAACACCCAAACTGAGAAAGAAGAGTCTGATACACCACCCAGACTGGGAAAGAGGGGTCTGATACAACACCCAGACTGGGAAAGATGGGTCTGATACAACAACTCAACATTGGGAAGAGGGGTCTGATACAACACCCAAACTGAGAAAGAGGGGTCTTATACACCAAACAAACTGGGAAAGAGGGGTCTGATACAACACCCAAACTGGAGGTCTCATACACTCCTCTACTGGGTAGAGAGGGGTCAGATGTGCTCATCCCTCCATGTAAATAGGGGTATGATATGCTCCCCACAACATATATAACTCCCCCCTTTCTGAAAAAGAGGGGTCTGATGTTCTTCCCCCATATAATAGAGAGGGGTCTGATACACCAGCCCAGCTAGGAAAGAGGGGCCTGATGCACCTCGCTGACTGAGGGTGAGTAACCTGATATCCCAATGGCTGCTTGGGTGGTCTGATATATGCCATCACATGGGACAGAAGGGTCTTATATGCTCCTCCTTAGCTGAAAGAGTTTGATTTGCCCCCCTTGGTTAAGAAAGAGATGACTGATACACTTCCCCACACCCTGACTAAGAAAGAAGGGTCTCATAAAACCCCCCTTATTTGAAAAAAAGAGGCCTGAAACACTTACCCAAATAAGAGAGAGGGGGGTCTGATATGCTCATTACGCCTGAAAACGGAGGTCTCATATGCTCTCCGCAACTTGGGTGTGGTCTGATAAGATCTACACTACTGGGTGGGATGAAGGGTCTGATACATCCCCTTATTGGAAAAGAGGGGTCTAGTGCATAGAGTCAGCCAACCAAGAAAGGGGTCTGCTATACTACCCCAACTGGAGGACGCATACTCTCCTCTACCAGGTAGAGAGGGGTCTGATGTGCGTATCCCACCTTGATATGCTCCCCACAACTGATATAACCCCCCCCCCATTCTGGGAAAGAGGGACCTCATGTGTTTCCCTTAAATAAGATAGAGGGGTCTGATACCCCAAAACCAGAAATATGTCTGAACCACTCCCTTGAAAGGGGGGGTTGTCATTCACCTGGATGAGATGGGTCTAAAAAATACCCCCCCCCCCACACACACACTGAGTACTGAGTGTGAAGAGAGGCAGCTGATAAGCCCCGCCCATACTGGCCTGAAGCCCAAACAGACCAGTAAGATCTGCTTCTTGTATCCTAACAAGCCAAAGAGCCACAGACAGCACCTGCACATTGAGAACGTCACGCCGCTAATGGGGGGGACGTTTGTCTTCCGCTTCACGTGATGTTCCCCCGCTCCGCTTTATGAAGAGCTCAATCCAGGTCACATTAATGCTCAGCAGCTGGGGGGCCATTAATCCTAAAACTGGGTTCTGCAAGGCTCTTGTGCTAAATTAAAAAAATAAGGGTCTCTGAGGGGCACTGCTTCACTTTCACCTCAGGCTGATGGCCCCCCACGAGTAACTCTGAAGCTGGACCCCTGTTTCATTTCGGGGTGCGGCCTCCGCAGAAGTTCATTTTAATGTTTGAGGTCATTTGTTCATTTTTTTACATATTGTTCATTCAGTCCCAGTCAATTCAGCATTGGGGTGTTGCCCACCAAGAAGGCTGTTTGATATGGTGGGGGGGGGTGGGGTGGGGGGGTCCATATTGATTTATTATTACTTAGCTGCTGTCCTTATCCAAGATGACTTAACATTTGTGTTGTCCAAGTGGAGGAGTGGCAGGTGAAGTGATGTGCTCAGGGTGACACAGGGGGTCAGTGGGGGGAGATGAGCCCACAGCCTCGGGGCTTGACGTCCAAAGCCTTAAACGTGTTGACCCACACAGATTCACTTTACTATAAGATGGTTGTTATACTTTTATTCATTTTAATGGTGGGCTGCTGCCCCCCGCATATCTGGGTGATGTCCTCATCCTGATGCACTTTAATATTGGAATAAAACTGAATTGAATCAATTTGAATTAGTCTCCAGCTTCTCCTTTTGTCCACACTACCCACGGTGTTTTTCAAAAACGTTCTCCACCGTCCTGTACTTTTGGGAATGCCAGCTGAGTGTTGCAGTGTGGGTGGGTGAAAATGGGGGGCTTTGAAAATGCAGACTCCAGGCTCTAGTCTCTCAGGACATGTGGATTCGTATCCCACCGCTGCCACCATATGTCAAAGGTTAACATCACACCCAACTCCAAATAGACCATATGACCCCCTATCTAATGAACCGAGGATGGGCACAGAGGTGAGTGAGAGACAAAAGCGGGTTCAAAGTTCCAAATGTGCAAAGAAAGTCCGTAAATAATCCATTATAGAAATCGGTGCTATTGTGGAGTTTAAAATAAAACGAACAATAAAAACTTTAAAATGCCCAATTCGAAAAATCGCACATCATTGGGTAAGGCTTCTCCACAAGTCCCTCGAGACAAACCACCTCTGTCTCCCACTCACACTTTTTCTTTTGATCATGTCACCAAAGCCAAAATGACCAATCAGATTTTTCTAAGGGACCAGGGACACACAAACAAGCACACACACACACACAGAAACACACACAGACCTTAGCATTTTATTACATTGTCAGATAGCTGGTTGATTTCAATTTTGAGGGTCCTGTTGTGATTAGGTTTTGATTTTTAATTGTTTTCCTCGTTATCAAGTAGAGATTTCTGCAGTGACACGCTTATGACTCTTACGTTTTTGAGGTTCCTGAATCCATTCACAAACGTGATTTCATTTCCAAGTAGTTTAAAGATACAGAATGAAGAGGCCCTTCTGTCTGATGTCTCATGTTTGTCATGCCAGGTGTAAACAATAGAGGGTGCCACCAAGCCCCAAACCCCAGGGCCAATAATACTCAATGTAGTCACGGGTTCAAATAATAGATTTCTATTCCTCCAAACCTCTTGTACAATAAAGCACAGACCATAATCACACTGTGACGATGCGGGTTCTCTCTGGGAGCGCTAAACATGACACCGTCTGTAATGTCACCGAGATGAGCTGACAAATGAGGACAAATCTTACATGAAACTAGGGGATATGTCCAAAAAGTGCATAAGTGCTTTTATTAAAACAACAAAGTGTCCAAACAAAAGTGCAGTGCCTCAGGTTCAATAAATAATCCATAAAACGAGTGTCCAGTGAGGATAAAAACCATCAAGAAATACAGAAAATCCTTTAACATCAGAGGTAAAAATGCAGAAGTTACAACGCAATCTCTCTCTCTTTACTGTCTGGCCCACCTCCATCTCTCTTTCTCCCCGGCTCACCCATTGCTCCCTCAGCCGGCGGAGACCCCACAGCCACGAGCTCCTTCTGACAACCTCCGTCTTGGCCTCCTTACGGATGTCACTGACAGACCGTCCGAGGCCGGCTTTCCTCCCTTCATCTTTCGCGCTCTCGCAGTCGCTCCTCAGATCCCTGCCCGGGATAGACACCTGCCCTGCTCACCCCACTCACTCGAACTTTCAGTGGGGCGAACTGTCCCCCCAGAGCACCACCGACTAACGCTCCTTCGTGGGGCCCAATACTCGTTTGTCTTCCTCTTTCAGGTGGCCAGATCCTCCTGCTTAGACTGCCTTTCTCACGTCACTTTACCTTGATCAATCTTTCCTGTTCTAGATTTCTCCATTTATCTATCCCCCATTCTCTGGTGTCGACCCATATATATACACCCCCGTGCGCCTCTGTGGGTGCAGCGCCTTAATCACGCACCGCAGGAAGCCAATGAGGCAATCGAGAACGACCGCACCCTCAGGTGCAGGTGCGACTCGCTCCCACTACCCCATTAACTCCCCGTGGACAGGCAATTGCACCCACGGAGAATGGTACGGCTATACAGATTTAAAAACCCGCCATTTTTTTATTGGAAGCCGCGGACCCGCTATACAATACAATACAATACAATACAATACCATTTATTTTTGTCTAGCCCAAAATCACACAAGAAGTGCCACAATGGGCTTTTACAGACCCTGCCTTTTGACAGCCCCTCCAGCCTTGACTCTCTAAGAAGATGAGGGAAAACTCCAAAAAAAACCTTTGTAGGGAAAAAATGGAAGAAACCTTAGGAAAGGCGGTTCAAAGAGAGACCCCTTTCCAGGTAGGATGGGCGTGCAGTGGGTGTCAAAAAGAAGGGGGTCAATACAATACAATGCACAGAACAGAACAAATCCTCAATACACTATAAAAATAAAAATTTTACAAGTATGGAGCAGAATTTAACAGTAGATGATATCACATAATATGATTAGGAATTTTTTAGAGTCCTGGAGACCTCAGCCATCAAGCTGCCTCCCCCATTAGGCCAGTGTTGGGCCAGCCAATCCGATGAAAGGACCCCTCTAACCCACGATTCCTGCGATCCTCCATCAGGGATGACTTTACCTTAGGCAGGAAAAACAACTTGGCAGGTGGGCCGTGGCACCGAGTGCCACATTTGAGTACCGAGAAGAGAAACAGAATAGGTGAGGGTTAATAACAAATTCTAACGATCATGTTACTTATGTTTTAGTGCTAATGACTAACAACAGAGATATGCAGTCTGCACCGTTAATCAGCAGCTCTAGTCAGGGTGTGCTAAACTGAAGTAATGAGTCTTCAGCATCTTGGGAAAGGCAGTTCAAAGAGAGACCCCTTTCCAGGTAGGTTGGGCGTGCAGTGGGTGTCAAAAGAAGGGGGTCAATAAAATACAATACAATACACAGAATAGAACAAATCCTCAATACAGTATAAAAATTATAGAAATACAGAGCAGAATTTAACAGTAGATGATATCACATAAGAAGATTTGGATATATTTAGAGTCCTGGAGACCTCATCCATCAAGCTGCCTCCCCCATTTGGCCATTCCATGGCTGAAACAGCGCTGGGCCAGCCAATCCGATGAAAGGACCCCTCCTTCCCACGATACCTGCGATCCTCCACACACCTCGATATACCACACACACAAAATCAATGAAGCTCTTTCCTCGAGCAGAGTATCCACTGCTGCCTTACCTCGAGTCGGGCAGGAAGGAGAGGCAAGAGGTTCATTGATTTTGTGTGATTATGGTCTGTGCTTTATTGTACAAGATGCTTGGAGGATCATCAGCTTCTTTTATGCTGGACCCAAAATGGCTTCCAATGACCCGGCATGACTTGTGGGGAGCACTTCCGGGTTGTTTGGGAACCAGGGCAGTCCTCCTCTGACAGGGGTACCACATCTGGACTCCAGTTTCCATGAACTCCTGCGGGTGTCCAAGCTGGGACAGCTCAAAGTGGACCATTGCCACCCAACATATGGGGGATGGAACCACTCCTAGCCTCCCTGGGACCTTCCCTTCTGACAGGAGGTCATGCCATCATCCAGCCGGGATGCCCTTCTGTCCTCCATGACACTCACACAAGGACAGAACAGAAAAAGAACAGCAAAGGGCAGGGACGGCAGCTGAACTTGTCATACCAGGAAAGCTTTCCTACAGCACCGGCTCTGTCACCGAGCTGGAAAATTGTCACAGAGTCGTGTGACACCCTCAAGGTGATGAGATCCAGCCAACTGTAAGAATCACATGTGATACCCCTCAAGAATTTATAATGAAGGGACAAACGTATCAGGATGGGGTTGCCCGGCTCCTGCAAATCCCCAAACAAGATGCCTGACGATCCAAAGTGTTTCCAGCTTCACCCCTCTCTTTTATCAGGGACTGACATAAATCAGGAGCTAAAAAAACAGAAAACCAAACTTACACCTCTGAAAGTTTTTACACTGAAACTGTAAACGTGTGCTGAAGCTCAAGCTGGAGCTCTCACTAAAGGCGTAAAACACGGCAAGATCTCACAGTAGCAAACGATTCCACAACACGCCAGGAGCAAGCGGCCTTCAGCTGCCTCAGAACTCGCTGAAATTCTGTTTAGACGACATTCCATCAGAGACCACCAGGAGCAGCTGAAAAACGAAGAAGATGGGCATTCATAGCTCCTGAAATACAAAACCATAAAAAATGACTTGGCGGTTCTTCAGCTGGTTGTCCCTCGCTTTGCCATTGCAGTCTGCCCCACTCAACACTGCCACCCCATGCCAGATTGTGACCCCAGGCGTTATGAAAAACTCGCTGGAATATGGAGGAGCTCACCTAAGGCCATCTCGGGGTGGTGAGATATGGAATGACACAAAAAAATAAATTAATTAACAACAAAAAAGAGGCAATGAAGGTGTTTGGCGGAGCTGAAAGAAGCTTGTCGTGGTGACATGGTGCGTGTCTCTGCTCTCCTCTCCTCCTTTGGGATTCTTATGGATTCTTTTTTTTCCTCTGCCTGGCTGTTTACTTCTTAGTGAATCTTCTCCTTAGTTAAACGTCCTTCTGTTCAGAGCTGGAGCTGCTGTTCAGACCCAATGCAGTCGTGGCTGACACCTCAACTCCTAAAATTAGGTGTGCCGCACCAGCACATCACAGCCCAAGGAGGATCTGAGTGATTTAGAAATTGTAGAGGGAGACAAGCTGCTCTGATTGAAAAGGCTGAAGTCAAACAAAACCACCAGGGCCAGATAATATTTACCCTCGAGATCTTAAGGAGGCTAGCGACTGCAGATATAAACCCTCGGCACAAACTTTTAGGAAGTCACTGCACACTGGAGAGATTCTGGAGGACTGGAAAATGTAAAATGTTATCCCAAATATTTAAAAAGGGTGACCGGGCAGATCCAAATAACTGTAGGCCAGTAAGCTTAACGTGCATCACAGGAAAATTAATGGAATGAATTAATAAGGATAAGATGCAGCAACAACTGGCAAGGGCAGGAGATTTACTGGACAGTCAGCATGGGGTCAGAAGAGGGAGGTCATGTTTGACTAACATGGTAGAATTCTATGAGGAGGCAACCAAAGGATACGATCAAAGTGGAGCAGATGAGATTATTGATCTGGACTTTCAGAAAGCATTTGATGAGGTGCCACATGAGAGGGTGGGCATCAAACTAAAAGAAGTGGGACATGTTTTTAGATGGGTGCAGAATTGGCTCAGACACAGGAGGCAGAGGGTGATGGTGTGAGGAACTTCATCAGAATTGGCCGAAGTTAAGAGTGGTGACCAGCAGGGGTCAATGCAGGGGCCGCTGCTATTTTAAATAAATAGAAATGATCCATCCATCTGAATCTGAACACAGGGGTCTGCTGGAGCCAATCCCAGCCAACACAAAGCAGGCACCAATCCCAGGCAGGGTGCCAACCCACCGCAGGACACACATAAGCACACCAAGCACACACTATGGCCAATTTTCCTAACCTGCATGTCTTTGGACTGTGGGAGGAAACCGGAGCACCCGGTGGAAACCCACACAGACACGGGGAGAACATGCAAACTCCACGCAGGGAGGACCCGGGAAGCGAACCCAGGACCCCAGGTCTCCCAACTGCGAGGCAGCAGCGCTACCCACTGCGCCACCGTGCCGCCCCAATAGAAATGATTTAGATAGGAATATAAGTAACAAGCTGGTTAAAGTTAGATAGATAGATAGATAGATAGATAGATAGATAGATAGATAGATAGATAGATAGATAGATAGATACTTTATTTATCCCTAAGGGAAAATTACAAATTTAAATTTATAATACATTTTATGTACAGATTTATACAAAATACTATTTTATTTACATACAAGACACAATAATGAATTTTATTACTACAAATGTTTGTGATGTGCCATCTGTTGGAATGACAAATGCAATGCATTTTGTTACTGAACAAACTACAAGATACATTCCAACAGTTGGTGCACAGCCAGCATTAACGCTGAGGTCTCGGTTGATTTCTTAGATTTCAGCTCATCTTATGCGGGTGGCACTTTTAGCACAGACAGTTCGTATTCTACTTTTAAGTACAATACATAGCTTATAAAATAATTTAATATTGAAGACTGAACATTTCAATTACATTAGAGACTCCACCAAGGTTAATTAAAGACCCTATTTGGGCAGTTCAAGTCTCATAGGGGCCGAGCCCCCCCTCTCTATACGAATTTCTGTTCGTACTGGGGACTCTCTTTCCTATGGATGGGGATTCGTGTCCCTAAAAAGTACAAAGAGGCAGCCTGGTACTCCCTGGCCTGCTTGAGGACTGCGTTTCTCAGTCCAATTCATCTTCTCCACTCTTTGTTCTGAGAGGCGCAGTTACCTGATCTCGTGTCACCGCAGCCTGTGGGCACCCGACGTCTCTCGTGACAAGCCGCCGCTAACGACGCACATATTAGCTGATGATAAAAGCCCCCAGAAATGAGATCACTCGGACAAGATTTCGGTAATGGTGCAATCCAATCTGCCGCATGACAACCAGTTTTTTTTTCCTTCCTCCTAAGTCGTGGTTGAGTCCTAATGAGACTTTTAACCTAATATCCTGCAGGCCCGCGGCCTTGGAGGGTCAAGCTGGGTGCCACGCAGAGACATCTCCTCCAATTCTCTCCCCTTTGCTCTCAACTTTCACAGGACCAACCCCCACCTTACTCAGCACTCGCATACCTGGAGCTGCCATCGGCATGCTGGCACATCAAAAGAGGAGGAGGAGGAAATGGAAGAAGATATAAAGTGCGAGACACTCTTTATGGATCCATTTCCTGCTTTATTTTTCCTTGTAATAGGGGAGTCTCCTTTTCTGAAATCCCCCTTTTCACCTTTCCATCTTTGTGCTTTGTTTTGCGGTGGTGCTGCATTCCAATGAGTTGCCGAGTTTGGGGAGCTCTGCCTTTAGAAATTGTGTCAGGATTTCAACAGCAGCACTGATAGGTCAGGTCAGGTCAGGTGGGAGAGCATGCAGTGGTACACAACGTTGGCACACCCACCACATGACAAAACAGCTTGGGATGCCAGTTGGTAAACCCCCAGGGCAGACACACAGTCCAGTCCCAACCTCCTGAAATGACCCTCTATCTGCCGCAGCCAGGTTACATGGGCATCCCCTTGGCCTGGTCCAGCCACAACAATGAGGGTCCTGCGAGCCGGATCACCCTCAGGGAATCGTGCCACTTGGCCGTAGTGCCGTAACTGACGCTCCCTCACAATGCAGGTAATGTGCCCCATTCGGGACTCCATGGATTCTATTCAAGGAGTCTCCGTCTCAGGTCACTGGATAGCGTCCATGTCTCACAACCATATATCAAGACAGGCAGCACCAGGACTCTAAAGACTTGGACCTTCGTCCTTTTGCAGAGATATCAGGAGCGCTACACACCCCTTTCCAGTGACCTCATGACCCCCTGTGCTCTCCCAATCCATCTACTGACTTCATAGGAAGAGTCACCAGAGCCATAAATGTCACTGCCGATGTACAGTAAGTAAACCTCTCGACGCGGTCGACACTCTCTTCGCAGACAGCACTGACAGCCCATCAGAAATGTCCACTATGTGTTCAGACTTCAGCAACGTCTGCGTGAACTTAACCACACTAATCATGCCTGTCCTTCTTTTGCTAATGACCACTGAGACATGCAGATGTCACCGTTCACATCAGAAAAAAAATCCAGGAACGGGAGGCTGGTGCCTGGTCTGTCACAGCTGGCATCAGATCATCGTGATATCCGCTGCCATGGTCACCATCTGACACAGCAATGGCAGATTCCAATGGCAGGTAAAGGGAGAGCCTCACAGCTTCTGACTGCTCATGAAAATCTCTGGGCTATGAAGTGTCTAAGCTGAAACAGCAGCACCTCAATAATAATAATAATAATAATAATAATAATAATAATATAGAGCCTTTAAAGGACTTAAGTTTAGAAGCAAATGGCTTTGGGGTGTAAAAGGACAAGTCACAATAACACAGAGCCCTGCGATGGCCTGGCGTTCTGTCCGGGGTTTGTTCCTGCCTTGTGCCCTATGCTAGCTGGGATAGACTCCAGCTGACCCCCGTGACCCTGTTCAGGACTAAGCAGGTTAGAAAGCGACTGACGGACTGACTGAATATCAAGGACAGAACAAGCAGACAATCCACACGGCACGACTCAAACTGCACGCTGCATGTCCGGTGGCAGAGCTAACTAGCGTGTAGCCAGATGTCTGCTGGACAGCATATCAGGACAACAACCAAGTCCAAGGAACTCTCTGGAGGCCTCTACGGTCACATTCTGGTGATACATAGAATCAGGACAAGGGGGCCAAACTAAAGGGTGGCGCACGAAAAACCAAACCGTCTCCGACCGGCTGGCTTGAGCTATTATACAGGCGGGGTGCCGTCGCGTCATGGATGGAGCGACATGTCACACTTCTCGCGAGTTCACTTTCTCGAACGTCTTCTTCACAGAGGAATGAACTGTCAGCAAAGATTTGTGGCCACGTAGTAAGTCGATCTATCCACTTGCTACTTTTTCCTGTGGGGCAATCTGAAGAGAAAAGTGTATGTCAATAATCCAAAGACATTAGAGGAACTGAAGGACAATATTCGGAGTGAAATTTGAAAAACTGAAGTAATCGAGTTGCATCACGTCTATGACAATATGGTGCGGCGTGCAGAAAAGTCTATTGATGCACAAGGAAATCATTTCCAGTGCCTCCACTAACCAGTAAGTACAGATTTTGGTGTTGCATATCTTTCGTTATGTGTACGGGCTAAGAAACAATACGTCGATGTTGGAGTCGGAGATGGTTCGGTTTTTCGTGCGCCACCCTGTATTTCCAATAGCCTCAGTAATTGTGAAATGGGAGAAGTTTGGAATGACCAGGGGCCTCATGCATAACGCCATGCGTAGAATTCACACTATAACATGACGTAAGCACAAAAGTGGAAATGTGCTTACGCACAAAAAAATCCATCCATCCATTTTCCAACCCACTGAATCCGAACACAGGGTCACGGGGGTCTGCTGGAGCCAATCTCAGCCAACACAGGGTGCAAGGCAGGAACCAATCCCGGGCAGGGCGCCAACCCACCGCAGGACACACACACACACACACACACACACTAGGGCCAATTTAGAATCGGCAATGCACCTAACCTGCATGTCTTGTGGGAGGAAACCGGAGTACCTGGAGGAAACCCATGCAGACATGGGGAGAACATGCAAACTCCACGCAGGGAGGACCCGGTAAGCAGGCCTCCTAACTGCGAGGCAGCAGCACTACCCACTGCGCCACCGTGTCGCCCCACAAAAAAAATCCTGATGCATAAATCTGTGCGAACGCCAGCTTCCACGTTCTTCCACTACATAAATCCCGGTCAGCGTGAAAATTAACACATGTGCATGCGCCTGCTGTCCCGCCCCAACTCCTCTTTGAATATGCAAATCAATATAAATAACCCTTAGGATCAGCCTTCTGTGAAAAGACAATGGCAAAAGTATGAGGGAAAATAGAAGAATTTCAGCAAATACCATGTGGAGGCAAAGAGAAACGTACTACTTGTTGATTTAAACAGTGGGATAAACAACAAAAGGAAGTTGATTGAGTGATGTAGCGTGTCGGAGAAACTCGAAAGCTCAAGTTCACAAAGTCACACAGTGCCCGAAATAAAAAAGAAGTTGTCAGATATCAAAGTCGCCGTGAAAAGGTGAGTCGTAGCCCACCGTCTGAGTGTCATATGAAAGCTTATTAGGGTACAGAGAAAAAAAAAAGGCACACAGTGTGAAAAAAGCACGAAATGTCAACTTTAATCTCGAAATTTCCACTTTAATCACGTAGTTTATTTTGTCATTAAAGTAGAACATCATAAACTTCATTTTAAAATCGTTTAATTTACTAGTTTCTCAAATCCCATTGTAACTAAAGTAGTACATTAAATGCTTTGTTCTGTATTTGATCTTCTTTGTGCTCTGTGTGTGAATCACTATGTGCTTCCATAACGGGCTTTCTCTTCCTCCGACAGGACACAGAATCCATTACATTTGTGATATTACAGCTCTCTGAATAATTAAAATACTGAGATGTATACGTGATATCATTTTCATGATGATAGGAGTTAAAGCATGTTATTAAACATGGGAACATGGTGGCGCAGTGATTGTTCATGTCTCATGCAAGATGCTTGCTGCGCCCTCCGTGACCTTCGATGAAATAATTTACTACAGCAGTGCTGTCTCTTTCAAACGTACTAACCTCCAATTCCTGTCCTTACTTTTCTTTCTCCAAATACCCAATCGCCACACAATCAGCTCTGTAATAGACGTTAAGCCATCTGTAAGCTTAGAACGCTGATTCTTCAAAACTTTTAAGGAATGTTGAAATATCTTCGTAATGTTTAATTATTCTGTCCATCTGTCCTTCCAGTGTTGCGCCAGCTCTAGCAAGAATACAGCGCGAGGCAGGAACAGTCTGTGAACGGAGCTCCAGCTCCTCGCTAGCGCTGCGGCACCGTGTAGTTAAAGTTAAAGTTTTATCTGTATAATGTAATAAACATATTTTGCTGCATTTCATCTTAAAAATGATATCGTCATCATATGTAAATATGCGCTTTATAAAGTGGCTCAGGTTGTGCAATATTATAAATGTATCGCAAGTTTAGTGAGGTGATTGTACTAATAAGTACAAACAGTTCTACAAGGAGCACTTGATGGACTTGATTGAGTGCGTTTAGAGTTCTTGGGATGAAACTGTTTGTGAACCGCGAGATCTGCACAGGAAAGGCTCTGAAGCGTTGGTCAGATGAGAGCAGTTCAATAAACAGCATGGCTGAGGCAGCGTGTGCTTGATGCTGTATCCCGATAATTCTCTTTCCGATCAGCTGCTGTAGAGCTGTGATTCCCCACTCAGATACAGTGATATAAATACTCCGAGTGGTGCAGTGAGAGTAATAATGGAAAAAGATGATCCGATGTGGCAACCCCTAACGGGAGCAGCTGAAAGAAGAAGAAGAAGGTGCAGTGAGAGTAACAACACTAAAGCAGCTATTGTATTTAGAATAGTTTGACCATCCTGTGGACCATTATATTGCTACAGGTTAATTACAATCAGATGCATTACACTAATAAACAATATGCGGTTAATTTCAGTGTATTTATAAAGCTGCGTCAGGGATGTGGATCTGAAAAGGGGCCGCTAAGATTCACACCGTCCTGGCAGACGGTGATTTATTTATTTTAATATAAGAGATCCCAAGAACGTCTCCAGCCTTGGATCGACCCACACACACTCACAACAGAGACCAATAAAGCAAACTGGGAACGGAAAACAATTAATAGTATAATGAAACACAATTAACTAAAAGAAAACAGTAATACCACCCCTGACCCCTTCGGCGATATTACATTTAACATATATACACACACAAACACCACACAGCAAAGTCCATGAAAAGCAATCCGGATGAAAAGTGGGAAGTGACGAAATTAAGCCCAGCGATCTGTAGGTTGAAAGGGTGAAGGAAAAACACAGTCCTACCGGTAGTTACTGAAAGGATGAAATCAGATGGATGGTTCAGGAGCGCTCCTCTCTTCCGGAAAACCAATGAATCCAACACAGTCCTCAGTGCACAGGTAGACAGACGATCCAGACCCCAACAAACGAATACAGTCCAGGACACAATGATTAATTAAAGTTCCAATAAACAGCAGGCAGCACAACAGATGAATGCAACACACAACGCACCAAACAAAACAAAACAAAAAAAAAACTTTTTTTCCTTTTGCCCTCTGCCCTCTTTTAAACCTCCTTTGACCACCTTTGACCCCAGCAGCCCCTGCTAGGACTGCTGGGAGATGCAGTTCTTAGAAAGTAGCACTGCTACAACCACACAGGAACAGTAGCACTGCTTTGACGCTGGGTGCTGCCAGTCTGCAAAACGGAGCAGAGAGCTTGCATACGACAAGGTTGGAGCTTCCGTGGAAATGTGCATGGCTTTATGCCAAGTGTAGGTTTTATACATCGCGATTTGAACGTGGAAACATTCTTACGCAACATTTTTGTGCGTACGCATCGTTTATACATGAGGCCCCAGGAATATTCCTAGAGTTGGCGGTCCAGCTAATCTGAGTAACTGGGCAAGAACGGCCTTGGTAAGGGAGGTGACTAAGAACCCCAATGAGACGGGAAAACCAGTTGGAGAGACGAGCACCTCAGCAGCACCCCATCAATCAGACACATGGGACAGCATGCTTGGAGTTACCCAAATTGGTTGTAAAGGACTCTTTAGAGCAGGAGGATTAGATTGTTTGGTCTGATGGAACAAAAAATTTGGGTAGAACTCCAAGGACTATGTCTGGTGAAGATCAGGCACTGCTCTCCACCTGCCTAATACTGTCTCTGTGGAGAAGAATGGTGGTGTCAGCATCACATTGATTGGTCCGAATTGAGGGAAGGACGACTGCAGTCAAATACAAAGAGGTCCTTGAAGAAAACCAGCTTCACAGTGCAGCCCACCTCAGACTGGGGAGACGGTTCACCTTTCAGCATGACAATGACCTGAAGCGTAGAGCCAAGATAACACTGGAGTGACTTCAGGACAAGTCTTTGAGGGTCCTTGAGTGGGCCAGCCAAAGCCCAGACTCAAACTCCATACAACATGCGTGGAGAGACCTGAAAATGGCCGTTCACAGACGCTTCCGATTCAGCCTAATGAATCTTGAGAGGATCTGCCAGGAAGAATGAGAGAAACTGCACAAATCCAGGTGTGCAAATCTTGAAGAGATTTAAACATGGCGACTTGAAGCTGGAATTAGTGCCAAAGGTTGGTTGGGGAGCGTGCACTGATGGCACATTGCTGCACCCACTACACAACAGACCACCTGGATTGGGACCCGAGTGCTGTGAGTGACACCTCAGCACCACACTGGAGCAGTGTGAGGTTATTTACAGTGGCTGGAGTGCCAATCCTGCTGCCAGGCCCCAGGTTTTTCCTGTAAGTTGGAGGGCTTGATGCAAATTAACGTGATCCAGGATGAAGCAATGTCAGGTTAAGGGTCTTGCTCAAGGGCTCAGCAGAGTAGAGTCACTTCTGGTGTTTACGGGATTCGAAACGGCAACCTTCTGATTGCCAGAGCAGATCCCTAGCCTCAGAGCCAGCACTTCGCCCAACTGCCAAAGGAGCTTCTACTAAGTCCTGAATTGAGGGTCTGAGTACTTCAAAGACTGAGAGATTTCAGTTTTTCTTTTTTAAAATCTTTCTGAAAACGCTTTCACTTTGTCGTTATGGATTATCGAGTGTAGATTGATGGGCAAAGTTGTCCATTTAAAATGAAATATACAAAGTAATAAAGCCTGCAGGAAGTGAAGGGGCCTGAATGCTTTCTGAATCCGCTCTATGGGATGCGGTAAGAAAATCCAGAGGCAAACTGACACAGACAAGGGGAGACCATTCTGACACCACAAGGCCGAGTCCTGGGACGACAGCATCTGCTTTTCAGTGCTTCTGTTTCAGGGACTCCATTCAGTCCTTCCATGTAACAGTTGAGGAGGCCACTCCACTCCACACTGAATTTACCTGAAATGTTTATCCAAAGGAACTTCCAAATCACAAGTGCATGTTATGAACTTTCTTGGATGACTGGCGTGTAAAATAACTCACCAGGGGTGGGTGGCTTTACCATCCAACATCTCACCCACTTGACCCCAATACCTTCAATGCCACTGATGCTGCAACTCACTCACTTGTGTCTCCCTTAGGTGAGGTGGGTGTCCTTAGCATTGGAGATGTGATGGGGTCTCCCTATTTATGGCATCCCTCTGCTCATCTGGGTTAATGAATTGGGGTGGGTGGGGGGGGGGGAGAGAAATGCTAATTGTTAAATTCTTCTGCTTTCTTCTCTCAGGCTGTGTAAGGCGTTGTGGTGGTGTGGAAGGATATTGGCAGTGCAGTGAAGGCTATGAAGCCAATGACTGCTCGCTCAGCACTTTGAGGGGCATCTCTGGATGTTGCCTATCTGGGTCAGGTTTAATAATTTAGAAAGCATCTGTCTGGCAGTCCTTAATGGCATGAAATATTCATTTGATATTAGTGGAGGGCGGTTTGAAATGGGGTGGGGGGGTGGGGGCAAACAGGGAGCGCAACTGGGCGCAGACTGCAGCAGCAGCAGCAGCAGACGTTTCTAGGGTTTACGAATCCTGAGGCTTACAAGAGAGGAGGACGTCACATTAGGTCAGCAGAGGGCGGCTGAGATGGCCCTTGTGGAAGACGGCCCAGACACAGACAGACAGACACCGATGGTTCACCCAACACACGTTTATCTGTCATCCTATTTACAAAAGTGCACCTCAAAACCCCTAAAAGTCCCCAAAGTCCAGGCCACAACACAAATGCCTTTCTCTTCAGGCTGCCTCCTTGTCTCTCCTCCCGAGCTCCGTCCTTCTCAACTCCCAACTCAAGCCAACGAACGGAGGGAGGCGGCCCCCTTTATAATCACCCGGATGTGCTCCAGGTGCTTCCCAGCAATCTTCCACCGGCACTCCCCAGTGTGGTGGAAGTGCCAGCTGAGCACCCAGAAGCACTCCGGGTGTCCCAACTTCTTTTCCCGACAGCACTTCCACTACACCCGGAAGTCCAGAGCTCCAAAGGCATTGGGGCGCCCCCTGGCGGTGACCACAGGCCCCTACAGGGTTGAGCTTCAAAGCTCTGTATCCGTGGTCCCCATAGGTACCAGGGTGGTCAACCCCACGTGGTCTGGGGAAGGTGTAAGCCTCTTCTAGTCCTCCGGGGCGTCCCGGCTGGGTTGCCCCCCCAGCCACCTGCGACACCCTCATTCAGAAGATGACTGAACGATTGATTATCTCAAAGGCCCCCTTACTGGAACTTAAACAAAACAGACAGAATCCCATCTAATTTTCTCCTCCTCTCCTTCTGTGTGTAGTTTGCTCATTGCTCCCAATATCCTGTGGGGTTTCTCCTTCTCTTCTGGTTTTCTCCCTCATCTCAAAGTTTGGAAGGGTTTAGGATCACATTATGCTTCCAAATAGCACTTCTTATTGAAAGGCACTATATAGCGTTGCAGTATTTATGTTTGACATGTTCTGATTCCTTATTGTCATTTCTGTTCAGGTATCCTGTGTGTGACTATAATCCTCATTTTTGAAAATTTCACATTTGGGTTTACTTCCACTGGTGTGAGAAGTGGGATTTATCAGTGCTGCTTCCTCCAATTTGCCAGGGCCTGCTCACGATTGTGCATTCTGTAAAGACCATCAAAGAGTCTACCCACCTGGACCACCTTATTGAAAGGCTGTTTTATTCCTATGTGACTCTCCGTTCCCCTTTTGTGCTCTTTATTGTGTAGGCTTCATCAGAATGTCATTAAATCCCATAGACCAGGGTTCTTAAACTCCAGTCCTGGAGAGCCGCAGTGGCTGCAGGTTTTCATTCTAACTCTTTTCTTAATCAGTGACCTGTTTTTGATGCTAATTAACTTCTTTTGAGTTCATTTTAATTGACTTGTTTTTTTAAGATTTGTTCCCCAGAATTTCTTCATCGTTCCTCTGAATTGCTTCATTTCTTTCCTTAAACAGAAATGAAATGTGAAGTGAGTGAGCCAACAGAAGGCCAACTAAGTCAGGTCCTCAAACTCCAACCAGTTTCATTCCAATCAGTTGGTTAATTAGGCGCTGAGTCTTGTTGTTAACTCTTTCTGGGCTGATAGATAGATAGATAGATAGATAGATAGATAGATAGATAGATAGATAGATAGATAGATAGATAGATAGATAGATAGATAGATAGATACTTTATTAATCCCAATGGGAAATTCACATTCTTCAGAAACAGCATACTGATACAATAAATAATATTAAATTAAAGAATGATAATAATGCAGGTGAAAAACAGACAATAACTATGTATAATGTTAAATGTTAATGTTTACCCCCCCGGATGGAATTAAAGAGTCGCATAGTTTGGGGGAGGAACGATCTCCTCAGTCTGTCAGTGGAGCAGGACAGTGACAGCAGTCTGTCGCTGAAGCTGCTCTTCTGTCTGGAGATGATACTATTAAGTGGATTCTCCATAATTGATAGGAGCCTGCTGAGCGCCCGTCGCTCTGCCACAGATGTTAAACTGTCCAGCTCTATGCCAACAATAGAGCTTGCCTTCCTCACGAGTTTGTCCAGGCGTGAGGCGTCTTTCCTCTTAATGCTGCCTCCCCAGCACACCATTGCGTAGAAGAGGGCGCTCGCCACAACTGTCTGATAGAACATCTGCAGCATCTTATTACAGATGTTGAAAGACACCAGCCTTCTAAGGAAGTTTATCTAATTTATCATCCAGCTGCACTCCCAGATATTTATAGGTCTGCACCATCTGCACACAGTCACCTTTGATGATCACTGGGTCTATGAGGGGTCTGGGCCTCCTAAAATCCACCACCAGCTCTTTGGTTTTGCTGGTGTTCAGGTGTAGGTGGTTTGAGTCGCACCATTTAACAAAGTCATTGATTAGGTCCCTATACTCCTCCTCCAGCCCATTCCTGATGCAGCCCACGATAGCAGTGTCATCAGCGAACTTTTGCACATGGCAGGACTCCGAGTTGTATTGGAAGTCCGATGTATATAGGCTGTACCGGAAAAAGTACAGTCCCCTGTGGCGCTCCTGTGTTGCTGACCACAATGTCAGATGTGCAGTTCCCAAGACGCACATACTGAGGTCTGTCTTTAAGATAGTCCACGATCCATGCCACTAGGTATGAATCTAATCCCATCTCTGTCAGCTTGTCCCTAAGGAGCAGAGGTTGGATGGTGTTGAAGGTGCTAGAGAAGTCTAGAAACATAATTCTTACAGCACCACTGCCTCTGTACAAGTAAGAGAGGGATCGGTGTAGCATATAGATGATGGCATCCTCTGCTCCCACCTTCTCCTTATATGCAAACTGCAGAGGGTCAAGGGCGTGTTGAACCTGTGGCCTAAGGTGGTGAAGCAGCAGCCTCTCCATGGTCTTCATCACATGTGATGTCAGAGCAACAGGCCGGAAGTCATTCAGCTCACTAGGACGTGATACCTTTGGGACTGGGGTGATACAAGATGTTTTCCAAAGCCTCGGGACAACTGTAAACTGTGACAAAATCAGCCGTTATATAGGACTCTCATTGCTAGAAGGAACACTAGATTTGACCGAGATTCCCTGCACTCACGTGAGTAGCAAGGCGCACACAACGGCAATAATGGCACCGACATATGGCGAGAGGTCAAATCAAAAAGCAAAATACTCCGTGGACGACGTCTTGTCTATTATCTCTGAACTGGACTATGACTGGTCAGAATTTGATACAAGCGATCGAAAACGAATGTGAGGTTCCGGCTTCAACTTATCGGTCCCTAGCTAGTCGTGGTACTGACAATGTTCGCCAGGGTGGACTGCCACTTAACAATGATAAGAGGTAGAAACCAGATTGTAATGCACTGTAACCGTGACCGCCATTGCTGCTGTCCCAGCCATGTGAAGACAGCCTGGCAGCAAGCCTGCCACTCATTCTTGGCAAACTGGCAGCCACAGCATGCAGCAACAGACGTTTTATGTTGGTTTCTGTGTGAAACCATCCTTTTTTGGAAAACATATTTAGCCCTCAAAGAGTTAATTAAACCCGTTCTTTAATTCTGTGGTGTGTTGCTGCTCTCATCTCTCAACAGCAGACATTTGTGAAATTGTTGCTTTTCTCTTTTCCGAGAGCACACTGTTAAAATGTCTTGTGGACCTGAGAAGATCGGCATTCCTGAGACCTTCACCTTTCTATATTTTCAGACTTAGGGGGTTTTACCCCCTGCTCGCTTCGCTCACCAACCCCCTGGGCCAGCGCTAGTCTCTTTGTGGTTCTGCCGCTCGCGTATGGGGAGGTGGATGTGCAATTTAAACAGATTTTAATTTTCATTGGAATTGATACATTTGCATCCATGTGACGTGTAACTGGCAGTGATTGAATTTCGTTTTTATCTCTCTATTACATATAACGACTTTTTCGAATGTTTGTCCCTGTGATTTGTTAATTGTCATAGCAAAAGGTATTCTAACGGGAAACTGTAAACGTTTTAATACGAATGGCATATCAAGATCTCCTTTGGCGTCTCATGTTACCTGCTGAAGATGTACTACATTACCTGTCTTGGATACGTCCTTCTTTCTACAGTAATTTGTGCGGAGCAAGACCAGACGGTGTTAATGGTTGTAGATACTCTTCGTGATATTGTAAGTTGATGTTTTCATCTTCCGCACCATCACCACCAACTGTTTCAGTATAGTCTATTGATACATATTTAACCAATTTGCAGTGTAACCGATTAACAATTTTCGCGTTAATCTGTTTGACTTCATCGTTTCTCAGTGCTAGGATTGCCCGTGTAACTCATTTTTTCTGTTGATAACCCTTCAGGATGAAATTCTTCAATAAGATTTGGACATAATATGTCTTTTTTAATTGGGAACTATAAAGTGTGGAAAACGTTCAACTTTATAAGAGTTGAGAGTCTGTGTCTGTCAAAAGCATTCACACGAATTAGAGGTGAGAGGACCACGGTCTTGTTTGAAAATGGTTGAGTGAAGGGTGGGACTTGAAAAAATCTTCCAAAAAGTCTCGTCGCGTCGAATGATTTTTTTATTGTGGTGCCCGGATGGGGATGGTACCCAGCCGGGACGCCCAGGAGGACCGGAGGAGGGCTTATGCCTCCTCCAGACCACGAGGGGAAGACCGCCCTGGTTGCTTTGTGGACCACGGGTACAGACCTTGGAAGCTCTACCCTGTAGGGGCCAGTGGTCACCGCCAGGGGGCACCCCAATGCCTTGGGGACCCTAGACCCCAGTGCTTCCGGAAGTGCTGGGGGGAAGAAAAGAGGGGACACCCGGAGTGCTTCCGGGGTGCACTTCCGCCACACTGGGGAGTGCCGGTGGAAGATTGCCGGGGAGCACCTGGACCACATCCAGGTGCATATAAAAGGGGCCGCCTCCCTTCAGACGGAGACAAGAATCGGGTGGAAGTTGGACGACGTCGGGAGGAAGGCAAGGAGGCGGCCTGAAGAGAGAAAAGGCATTGTGTTGTGTGGCCAGGATTTGGGGTCTTTGGGGTTTGTGAGCACTTTAAAAATGATAAATAAACGTGTGTTGGGTGACATGAACGTGTCTGCCTGTCTGTGTCCGGGCCAACCTCCACATTATATAATAGAGAGATATTGTATAATGGTCACAGTTTACTGGTCATGTTTTGGTTCATTTTGTATCTCATCTAATTAAGGAAAAAGAAACAATTAAGGGGTCCGAGTCTTCAAGAGCAAGTGTTTTCCTCTAGGGGGTTCAAATAACTTCTTTTTAATTGTGGCGTTTTAAGTAACCTGAACCTGAATAGATATATTATAACGAGGCGATATCCCTCCCATAGTGATACGGCGATAAGAAATCAAATAAGAGAAAATAAGTTTGCTTTCTTTAATGACGATTTACGCAGCCTAACAGATGAGGAAGCCATAGCAAGACTATTATCGAAATGGGATCTCGATGTATAGAGTCTGCCGTTTTCGTCGCTGCACTGGGAGGATTTTCAGGATTGGATGATGTTATCTTCCATCCATCCGTCGGCTTCAGAGGTGTGCCGGGCAAAGGTGTTCCATGGCTTTATACTCTCTCTCCATGTGCAGGCCCTTACTTAGGTAAATCATGCCATTCCAAACAAGGCAAAGAGAGGCATGCTGACTCTAACACACAGAAATAGTACAATGGCCATTTTCGTAGTTGTCCCTTTCTCGTCTTCTAATGCTTGCCTAGCAGTTCTAAATGATGAGCCTCTGTGTGCTAAATCTGGCCTTGTGTTAGCTGTACACTAGGGGGCTTCGCCCCCTGCTCGCTTCGCTCACCAACCCCCGTGTTTGGTTAATCTGATATACAATTTAAATGTTTTTTTTTCTTTGGAATTGTTTCAATATCATTATTTGAACTTTTACTTTACAGCTTCATTAAAAACAATTTTTTTTGGAGACACATTTTGACAATGCCCGTAAGTGAATATTGTTTCTGTTTCTCTAATAAATAATCTGACCTTTTCTAATGTTTGTCCCTGTGATTTATCGATTGTCATAGCAAATGCTATTCTCACGGTAAACTGTAAACATTTTAATATGAATGGCATGTCACGATCTCCTTTGGTGTGTAATGTTATTTGCGGAATATATACATTACCTTTCTTTTTTGCCTGTTAAAATTTGCATCGCTTCTCCGTGATCATCAATAGACACCTGACTGAATTGTGTATTCTTTGAAATTTAACTTGTCGTTCCTTTAACTGTTCCGGGACCACAGATTCTCATAGCGTATGGTCCATTATTGTGTAAATCCACGTTTTGTGCATTGAATGATGCAAATGCGAAAGGACTTTGTTGTTTACTCTTTGCCGTTTATTTCTGACCCTGATTTGTCCTGCTATTTTTTTCAATTGCACCTGGCTCTGATGACTAATCACCGTTTGTTTGCGGTAATGCCATCTTTTCTATCTTTTCTTTGATACTGTAGCGACTGACATGATAAAATGTCACAAAAGTTTTACTTGAACAATCGCCGACTTCCTTTGCTTGCGGCATTTCAGACGCACGTTGTAGGCGCCTGCGTTCATTGATTCTATCCAGGCGGGCTCGTTTTTGTACCTCCGTCAGTTGTGGTCTTTCGTTTTGAACCCATGCCTGCTTTGCTTCCGCAGTTTCAGACGCGCGTTGTAGGCGTCTATGTTGATTGTATTTGTCCATGTGGGCTCGTTTCTCTAGCTCTGTTAGTTGAGCTGTTTGGTTTTGCAGCCGAGAGAGTTTTGCTTCCGCGGTTTCAGACGCGCGTTGTAGGCACCCACGTTTATTTGTTTTCTCCATGTGGGATCGGGCTGGTTTTTGGAGCTCTGTTAGTTGAGCTGGATCGTTTTGGAGCCGTGACCGTGACTCCATCAGTTATCCGTTGTCTACCGTTAGTAATATGGATAATAGCACTTACTGTTAATCCGGAGCGTATTCTGTGGTTGTGCTGTTAATAATGCATCAGTGTAATGTGATTCACATATATGCTATATGGTTTAGATGTGTTAGGATGCCGTACGTTTAATACGGAGAGTCCATTCATTGTTATTACTATGTTGTGTAATGTGGACGTTTAGTTCCGAGCCTTTCGTACTTTTTCGTGCCTTCCGTCCTATCATTGTGGACCTTTGCGGACTCCGTAGTGTCATTACGTTTGACTTTGGGGTGCAGTGCAGAATCCTCTTTTCTGTGTGGCTGTGTTGTTAGTCCTTAGTTATGGGCGCGTTGTTACTTCATGTCATATTTACGTTAGTTGAGCTCTTTCGTTTTCTTGCTGTATTGTGTTTGGATTTGGTGTAAAGCGTTCAGCGGTTTGTACAATCCCAAGCAGCACATTATTCCTAACTTCACTCCGCAGTAGTGCCACTCACAATATGGCGGTGACGCCTGCGCCTTCCGTACCATCTCGGGTTTCACTATGCTGTGTAGTGTGGACGTGTGCGCCATCCATACTCGCTCTGGTTTGACTTTGGGCGGGGCGCCGAATCCTGCTGTGTTTGTTTGTTCTGTGGCCGTTCTCTGGGGCCGTGTGTTAGTTAGTTGAGCTGTTTCGTTTTTGTGGCTGCGGTGTTTTAGACGTGCGTTGTAGGCGCATGCAACTTCCTTACTATGCCGGGTCTGACTATACCGTGTAGTGTCGGCGTGTACGCTTCCGTACCCCTCCATCTGGACTCGTGTCTGTGTGTCCATCGCCGTGTACTTGCGTCTGTGCCTTCTGGTTTAGCGAGAGACCTGCGTCCATGCCATCCAGTTTACCATTCTCGGTTAGTAATATGGATGCGAGAAGAAGCAGATTTTTAAAATATTTTTTATACAGAGCATAGTGACATATTAAACATATAAACTTAAATGGAGGGCCGCTGGTTTATTTTGTCATTTGAATCTCATTGCGCTAATAAGGAGCAATTAAAAATCGAGAATACAGCTGCTTAAGCCTAAAATAAGCAATAAAGGTTCAAAACCCTAAAGAGGGACACAATAGAAATGAAGCAGAAGTGTTACTTGAGCAATAAGGCCTTCTTATTAAGCACTTTGGGTTGGAACAAAAACCTGCAGCCACTGTGGCCCTCCAGGAATGACTTTGCTCACCCCTGCTCTATAAGTTATTGTACTTTAGCACTACTCCCCAACGTCCCTTCTACATCTATAAGCTCAGGCAATTAGATGGAGTAAAAGGACAGGCAGGAGTTAAGGTACACATTTTAATAATGTATTATTGATAATATTCATAAAATAATAATAATGAAGAGCAGAGTCCATGTGAATATTGGCAAACCCATACAATCTGATGAGTGCTTGATGTGTAGTTGCCAGCCACACACAGACTTGCAATCACTCAAATGTCTCTGGTCAACTCCTCATTTCCAGTCCGCTTTCCTCACGACAGGCCGCATGCCCGTCTCAATATGGTTGCCAGGTTGTGCTCCTCATTGTGTTCTCTTTATGGCCATGGTGTGTGTGTGAGAGAGAGAGAAAGGGAGAGGATAAAGCGACCAACTTTATACATTCCTCTCCAAATCCTTAGACCAATAGGGTGTTGTGGTATAGAATAGCCCTGTGATTCAATGCCAATCCCAAACAGCCATACTTCAGACCAACAGGGGCACACACGGCCTTTTCACGCCTGCCCTCAAGCATTTGTTTAGCTGAAGCTGACCAGCCACGTAGTTTTATGGCCTTCCTGCGGGGTGGGGTGGTGGTGGGGGGCTTATAGAATGTCTGACAATTGTATCTCCCTTGCCAAACCATTCCAAGACCAATCCAACCCTGCAATAAAATTCACATCCCGAGTCAGACATGAAAGTACAACCAGCCGAATGAAACACTGATATTACAATTGGCATTTCTAGCTTACAAATAATGACACAAAATATTGATTGACCTACGTACAAACCATCCCTCCACCACCAAGGCACTATATAAAGTGTAGTCAACAGGCTGATATTCCTCCTACAGAAGTGGAAACGGGCGGCACGATGGCGCAGTGGGCAGAGCTGCTGCCTCGCAGTTAGGAAACTTGGGTTCACTTCCCGGGTCCTCACTGCATGGAGTTTGCATGTTCTCTCCATGTCTGCGTGGGTCTCCTCCCACAGTCCAAAGACATGCAGGTTAGGTATATTGGCGATCCTAAATTGTCCCTAGTGTGTGCTGGGTGTGTGTGTGTTCTGCGGTGGGTTGGCACCCTGCCCAGGATTGGTTCCTACCTTGCACCCTGTGTTGGGTAGGATTGGCTCCAGCAGACCCCCTGTGACCCTGTAGTTAGGATATAGCGGGTTGGATAATGATGGATGGAGAAGTAGAAACGTGTTTACTTACTGAGCTCACTTGATTCCCGATTCATTTTTGCTCAGGTATCCTTAGTTGAGGTGGTAGTTCTCATTTGTTCGATTTATTTCTGTCATGTCGTCAGTTAATTTTTCTTTGTGATTATTCCATCTATTTCCATTATTTTTTCTTCTTTTTAGGAGTTTCTGAACACCTGGAATTCAGACCAGGCATGGGCACCCTCAGCCCCAAAGAAGGCACTCGGAGTCTCTGGACAGGCAGCAGAATCAGGCTTTATTTATTATGTGATGCACACAGGGTTCCAGGTCATATGAACTGAGCACCCAGCAATGGGTGGACCATACTTTTATTACACATCTTCTCATAGAACCCATTTCTTACTCTCGTCTGACTCCCACTCATTTTGTAGCCTTGGACCTGCCTCCAATTAGTTCCACCAGTCTTTCCCAGCCTAATAAGAATAGCACTTTGTCCTGCTCATCACGCCCACTTGGCAGGTCTTCATCATTACCTAATGCCCATTAACTGACCCCATGTCTATCATCTGATTAAAACTTTATTACCCAGTGCAGGTGTCTGAGACCTGTTTATCGATCGATTCCCACCAGCAAGTTGCAATCGGGCGGACCCCCACATAGGATACTGGGCCACTCAAATGAATAGCTTCTTGTTGCACACACACCCCTCATGGCTAGAAGTCTAGGCAGCTGCATCTTTAAGACAATGGCGCTGTTTCTTATAGAACACACTTTCCTTGGCTTGTCATCACCTCATGTTAGGGTCCAGACAGGCAGACCGGGTGGCAGAGGCCCACACTCTGCAAGTGAAAGCAAGCGGCCTGTTTGACTTTCTCTCACAGTTAAAGTCTCAGTAGCTGCGTTTCTTAAAACAATGGCCTGTTTAGCCCTCATAAAGTACACAGCGTCCTTGAGTGAAGGATTTAAACTTAGCAGCAAGATATTGGTGGTTTGCAGCTACAAAGAGAAAAATAATAAAATACGCAGGTACCGGCCTTTTATGATTTAACCCCTACTATACTAGCGTGCACTAAGACAATTTGAATTTATGCAAATCATCAACTTTAAGAATATACTTTTCTATAGTCGTTGGTTTTCTTACCTGACTCATCTTTGTGAATTGTGAATTTCCCATTGGGATTAATAAAGTATCTATCTATCTATCTATCTATCTTGAGTTTGTTTAAAGTATTTCTTGTCTGGGCTTTTCCTTTTGAGCTGCGTTGCTAGGAGTTGCTATGCCGGTTGCTATGCCATGTGACATTTGAAGGATGTGATGTCACCAGAGTGACGGTGTAAATAAAGGTTGGCATTGTCCTCCTCCTACTGTCCAAGTTTCTGGATGTGTCGTAACTTCATGAGTTTTCCTTTGATTTTTTGGTAATGAATTCTACCACATCATTTACACCGGTGGTGGTGGGTTTGTTAGGTGGAGGGGTGGTTCTCGGTCCCGGGGACCCCGTGTGGCTGCAGGTTTTTGTTCCAACCAATTTCTGTTGTTATTTAGACTCTTGAGCTAATTGAGTGAAATGTTACTTCCCAGATTCTGTGTTTTGGGTACAATTGAGAAATTAGAAAACTAAGTTTGGTAAAAAAAAAATAAATATTAAAATGTACTAAGCATCCATCCATCCATTTTCCAACCCACTGAATCCGAGCACAGGGTCACGGGGGTTTGCTGGAGCCAATCCCAGCCAACACTGGGCACAAGGCAGGAACCAATCCTGGGCAGGGTGCCAACCCACCGCAGGGGACACACAAACACACCCCAAGCGGCCAATTTAGAATCGCCAATCCACCTAACCTGCATGTCTTTGGACTGTGGGAGGAAACCCACGCAGACACGGGGAGAACATGCAAACTCCACACAGGGTGGACCCGGGAAGCAAACCCAGGTCTCCTAACTGCAAGGCAGCAGCACTACCACTGCGCCACCAATGTACTAAGCAGTTATATGGGAGTAAAGTATTTTTTTTTCTTTTTAACAATATTTCTAATTGTTTAATTAATCCATTGTTTTCTAATTAGTGGGTCTGATGCTGCAGTAGTTGCCTCCTGTCAGGATTCAGTGTTGTTTGCCTGGGTGTCTGCTCTGCTCGTTTTCAATTGTCATTAATAACAAAAGGGAGCAAACTGCACAGAGAAAGGGCAAAATATAATGAAACCAACAAAAGAGAGTTAAGAATTTAAGTCTATAGCAAAAATAGGACTATTTCTAAATCTATCTATCTCTCTATTATAATAAAAAAAATCCTGGGACGAGACAAGACTTTTTAACCTGGGACGAGACGGGACTTTCTCAGAGAGACACTTTCACGTCCCGCGAGACGAGACTTTGTGCCAAGAGATTTAACCACACCCAGGGCCGGAAATAAAAGACAAAGAGTAGATGACAAAGTAGAACATCGTAAAGAAGTCAAAAACGTTGGCGTGATACACATAGAGAGCAGATTAGAGACAATGGAAGTACGAAAATTCGAAAGTCTCAAAAAAATGATAGTAAAGATTGCATTAGCGCTAACAAATGGAAATGATTACTCGGTGAAATAACGGAATAGCGAAAAGAGATCGAATATATTGTTCAGGTTTAAAGTTTAAGTCGGAGACTTGTAGATCGTCTAATTCGTGTTGCTATCAGGGAAAAGTAGTGTTCGAGCAGCAGAGACGTGAAGTGGCTGGCGTGTAACGTGTAGCGCAGGTCGGGGGGGTTGGTAAGCAAAGTGAGCAGGGGGCGAAGCCTCTAGTATATATTTATATACACAATATCAAAAACATTTGCCAGTCCGTCTGTCAGTCCGTTTTTAACAAGAGAACTACTTAACGGATTTAGATTGTATTTATTTCTATAATTTGCTTGAACATTCCGGTTGATTTTGTGACGTCTGTCATCACGCTAAGTATCATAGTTCATTTGCGGTACCGATTCATTTCTGTTAATCCAAGAGATACTCTGCGGGCCGAGGGTAAGGGGCCAGGGCCCTCCTAACTCACGTGCCAGCTTTCGTTCGAGTCACTCTGCCTATCGCCACATGTTGCCTCTGCTTAGCTAGCGATTCCTGTTTGTTCAACAGACATTATCATCTAGAGATTGTTAAGGAGTAACGTTTGATGTTCTTCAGAGAGAGATCAGAGCTACGTGTGTTTTAGAGGGTAGCTGCTGATTGGCAGAGATATCACGACCACGTTCTTTTCTCCCCACACAGGGGACACTCTCCAGAACACGATCAGATACAGTGTCAATGTTTGACAATGGAGCCCACCTACCTTGGTCAGAATTGCTTTTCTTTTTAATTTTTTCACTGCCATGTTGGCGGAGATCAGTGTGATCAGGTGTTGTCACTGATTATAAATGTGGCTTGAACAAAAACCTGCAGCCACAGTAGACCCCCAGAATGGAGTCTGAAAATCCCTGATTTACACTGTGCTTTTGGTTTACAGATTCGTTTAGGTGCTTATTTGGTTTGACGTCCTGGTGCTCGGCCCTAGCCGGTCTCTTAACACTGATTCAGCGTTTCCCGTCTCTTGGTCCTGTCTGCAGATTCTTGTCTCTTTACCTTGCCAGAGAGTACATATTGATGTTAGCAGTGGGATGACTTTGGTGCTACATCACCAAATTTGTGTTGGCACTCTTATTTTGTACATGTTGTAGCATTGTTAATTAACCTTCACACTTCTGAGTGGTAATTGGCTGGAATTTTGTGATTTTATTGAAAGGCATCTGTGTAAAGTTTAAGCAACCCTGCCACATTTTCATTTGGACTCGTCCAACTAGTCTGTAACATTCACGTACGTCTGTGCTCCCAGAGATGCTCTTATTTTCATCTGAGAACAATGGGATCTTTTTCCTCACATTCTCTGACACCTTTAAAGTGTTCCACGTTCCAGTGACCTGAGATGAAGACTGGGCTCCTTCAGTACTGGGTGTCTCTTCAGAGAATCCTTGAGTACTGCTGGTGTGACTTTGTGATGCTCATGGAGTCCTGAATGAGGTACATCACCTGCATTATTCTGCTACTATAAGAGATGCCCCTTCACTCCGAGCTTTCAAATCCCAGCTGAAGACTCATTACTTCAGTTTAGCACACCCTGACTAGAGCTGCTGATTAACTGTGCAGACTGCATCTCTGTTGTTAGTCATTAGCACTAAAACATAAGTGATATGATAGTTAGAATTTGTTATTAACCCTCACCTATTCTGTTTCTCTTCTCGGTACTCAAATGTGGCACTCGGTGCCACGGCCCACCTGCCAAGTTGTTTATCCTGCCTAAAGTAAAGTCATCCCTGATGGAGGATCGTAGGAATCGTGGGTTAGAGGGGTCCTTTCATCGGATTGGCTGGCCCAGCACTGGCCTAATGGGGGAGGCAGCTTGATGGCTGAGGTCTCCAGGACTCTAAAAAATTCCTAATCCTATTATGTGATATCATCTACTGTTAAATTCTGCTCCATACTTGTAAAATTTTTATTTTTATACTGTATTGAGGATTTGTTCTGTTCTGTGTATTGTATTGTATTGACCCCCTTCTTTTTGACACCCACTGCACGCCCAACCTACCTTTCTCAAGGTTTCTTGCATTTTTTCCCTACAGGGTTTTTTTTTTGGGGAGTTTTTCCATGTCTTCTTAGAGAGTCAAGGCTGGGGGGCTGTCAAAAGGCAGGGCCTGTAAAAGCCCATTGCGGCACTTCTTGTGTGATTTTGGGCTATACAAACATAAATTGTATTGTATTTATTGTATTATAAGGGAGTGTCACTTACGGCACTACAGCCATGTGGCGCGATTCCCTGAGGGTGGTCCGGTTCGCAGGACCCACATGATTGAGGACATGAGTGGCTTGACCAGGCCGAAGGGATGTCCACATAGCACTTGGCTGTGGCAGATACAGTAGATGGACATTTCCAGAGGGTGGGAGTTGGGGTTGCCAACGGGGATTCCGAGCTGTTTCGTCATGTGGTGGGAGCGGCAACACGCTGTACCAGTGCAGACTCCCCAACCTGACCTAACCTGACCTGATAATTCTTGTCAAAATGGCTTATAGTGTCCTTTAAAGTGTTGGCGTTTCTATTTCAATCAACGTTTGACCTTAGAAAGAGTAAAGTACTATATGTCTATCTCTGGGATCATTGGGGACATCAGTATTGGGCACAAGAGACTGAAGGAGATGTGTCTTTTCAGATTAAGCAAAAAGAGATGAGACCTGAGGAGAGGAGACCTGACTGAAGTGTTTAAAATTGTGAAGAGAATCAGTACAGTGGATCGAGACGGTGACTTTAAAATGAGTTCATCAAGAACACAGGGACACAGTTGGGAACTTGTGAAAGGAAATTTCATACAAACATTAGGAAATTTTTCTTTACTCAAAGAACCACAGAGACCAAGGAATCATGTTGTTTTGACGCCAGTTATTTCCAGCAAGACAGGTTCCTAAATATGTCTGTGGGTGGAAGAAGCAGGACTTTCTGTCAAGAAGCAGAAAAGACATCAGAACTCCTTTGGTCAACGATCCTCAGATCTAGGAGGCAAAAAAGGGTAAAGATCTTAAGTGACTGTGACATCCTGCTACAAGGAGTGGAATTGCAGCCATTGCAGAAGACCTGAAGGTGCCCCTGCTACTCACATGACAATGTAGAGGTGGATCCATGTACCACCTACCCTGAAGACACTATTACCTATATACGCTCACTGGGCAAATTTGTATGACCACTGTACTATCTCTGGGTATGACCCTCTTTTGTTCTTCAGTTTATTTTGGTGGAATGGATTGAACAATCTTTTGAAATTCTGGTCCATGGTGACTTGACTGCTTCTCGTATCAGCTACACATTCATACTGTGCATCTCCCACTCAGCCACATCCCAAACGTGTTCTGTTGGACTCAGATCTGAGAAGGCCACCAAGTACTCTGAACTCATCATTGTGTCCGTGACACCAGCATCATGACGTGGTGAATTATCAGGCTGGAAGAAGCCTTTAGGAGGTGTATGTGGTCAGCAATACTCAGATAGGCCGTGCCATTCAAGCAACAACTGATTGGTATTAATTAGTCCATAGTGTGGCAGGAAAACATTCTGCGCTCCTTTACACCGGCACTGCCAGTCTGGACTGCTGACACAATGCATGCTGGGTGCACGGATTCATGCTGTCAGGGGCGCCAAACTCTGACCCTTCCGTCACACCAGGGGGCATTTCTCCGGCCTTCAGCTGCCCAGTTTGACTGAGCCTGTGCCCACTGCAGTCTCAGCAGTTTTGTTCTTGGGCAACAGGAGTGGAGCCCAATGTGGTCTTTGGCTGTTGTAGCCCCTCCACCTAAAGGTTCAACGTGTTGTGCGTTCTGAGATGTTTTTCTCCTCACTACGGTTATACAGAGTGGTTATGCGAGTTGCCCTTCTGTCAGCTCAAACCATTCTGGCCATTCTCATGTGATGTCCTTCATCCACAAAGTGTTTCTGTTCACAGAACTGCCTTTTATTTGATGTTTTTTTAATTTCTCACACCATGCTGAGTAAACTCTGGAGACTGTTGGATGTAAAAATCCCAGGAGATCAGCAGCACCATCAATCCCACCACGGCCCAAATCATATTTTGCCCCCATTCTGGTGTTTGAGACCAACATTACCTGAAGCTCCTGACCTGCATCTGTGTGGCTGATCAGATAATTTTTTGTTCTTTTTTTTTTGTTCTTTATTTCGTCTTATACAATTTCTTGTATTAGGAATTTGTTAGTTTTCGCATACCCCTTGGGGTCAGAGCGCAGGGTCAGCCATTGTACAGCGCCCCTGGAGCAATTACAGGTTAAGGGTCTTGCTCAAGGGCCCAGCAGAGTAGGATCTCTTTTGGCAGTGACGGGGTTCGAACCAGCAACCTTCAGGATACCAGCACAGATCCTTAGCCTCAGAGCCACCACTCCGCCATTGTATTGATTGTATGGATAGGCAGGTATACTGGAGGTCCTAATCATTTCCTCCGTGACTCTGTATTCTCATTACTAAAATTTATATTTTTTATTTCTTACTATATTGAGAAATTGTTCTGTTCTGTGTATTGTATTGTATTGACCCCCTTCTTTTGACACCCACTGCACGCCCAACCTACCTGGAAAGGGGTCTCTCTTTGAACTGCCTTTCCCAAGGTTTCTTCCATTTTTCCCTACTAGGTTTTTTGGGAGTTTTTCCTTGTCTTCTTAGAGAGTCAAGGCTGGGGGGCTGTCAAGAGGCAGGACCTGTTAAAGCCCATTGCGGCACTTCCTGTGTGATTTTGGGCTATACAAAAATAAATGGTATTGTATTATAATTGTATTGTATTACACCATTCGGAGTAAATTCTATTTGGACTGTTGTGTGTGAAAAATCCCACTTTAAACAGCTTGCTGCGCCTCCTGTCTGTCTGGGGTTCAAATTGAAAGACCCTCGTTAGTAGTCACAGGTCCCAGTGGCCTGACTAGAACTTGATGGACCCCTGGCACAAAAAACTAAATTAAATCCAACAAAAGTAAATTTTACACAAACCTTAGCAAAGAGCCATAGACCAGGTAGTATGATGGAAAGCAGGACTTTATGGACCTTCAGATTTGGACTTGATGTTATTCTGAACAATGCCAGTGGAGCACGGAATGAATGGGTGAGCTCACTGGCACTGAATGATGAGCTCTAATGTTCTAAAGATGGAGGCCAGCTGTAGACGGGGCTCCAACTCATCAAAGGGCACCCTAACTCACAGCTGCCCTATCCCAGGTCTCCCCATCCGTGCAATTTGGGTATGGGGTATCCTGGCACACACTTTACAGTGCCCACATCTTTGGAATGTTGCTGATAAACCAGAGGAGGAAAGTCCCACGGCAACCCAAGAAAAGTACACAAATGTCATAGAGACAACATTTAGCCCCCGGCTGTCCGGAGGTCCACAATGCCACCCTGCTGCCCACCACACATATCAGTTTCATCCATTTGCAGCAGAAGACAAAGAGCTGCTGTGCTTCTCTTCCCGGTGCCTGAACAAACTGGATTTAAAATCTCAGCAGAAGTTTATTTATAACTTTTTTGTCCCTCAGGTGGCCCCTCCGATGAGCGCACCTGTTCCTCAGCAGTCAACGTCACCCGCTGGGCACACAGGCGTCACACCTGTCCTCCGGAGAAGATCTGGGAGGAGGAGCAGAGCGCCACTCGGTCACATGGCCTGCGGCGGACCGCCGGCTACACCTGCTTGTCAAACACGAGGAGCAAAGACACCAGAGATTTGTAATCTGAGCCATCCAGCCGGTGTGCTGTGAGCGGAGCAGTGGTCTTTCATCTGCACGGCTCCTTTCACAGTACGTGAGGTCACAAGGAACTTCGTAGTAAATCAGTAATGATAAAAGGACAGCCCCACAGCGAAACCCAGAAGGATGAGATAAACAAATGACACAAAATGATGGAGAGCTTTTTAGGGAATGTATAGTGCCAACCATGTCTGAGCAGCACAGGCCAGCGTGGTCCCCTCCGAGTGTCACTAAAACAAGAAGACAGGTGTGACTTTCAAGTTCACCTCCAAATCTGTCCTCAGACTGTCACCTTCAAGTATCCCGGTGGCATTTTGACCAGTCCTGGTCCTTCTCTCCATACCAAGACTCATCAGGGTCTAACAGCCTCCATCCATTACTGAATACTTTGAGCCCAGTTTGGTGCCCGCCTCGCCAAAGACTTGCAGATGAGATTAGTTAGCATCTGTGTTTATGCAGGTGCCTGACTTGTACCCAGTTGTCACCTGGATAGCCTCTGCAGTTAACGATGTCACCCTCCAACTTGAAACCACATGGACAAGCAGGCACAGGATGGCACATACGCCCAGAAGAAACTGAAGCTATAATCCAATAGTGTGTGTGTGATGCGTAGAGACATATACAGACTGTTAATCGTGACCCCCATTGTGTCCGTTTGGCTCCTTTCTTAAACAGCCCGCTTAATTAACCTTCTTCCCAGCAACCCCTGATTCTGCCCAATAGCATAATACTGACAGGGCTGCTGGGAGTTGTAGGCAATTTTAAGCAACTGCACTTGTTAAAGTAATAAATGACTTGTGGGTACATGCAGACAGAGGCCATGTATCTGTTCTTATCCTCTTAGATCTGAGTGCCGCGTTTGATACCATTGATCACAATATTCTTATAAGTCGCCTTAGTCAATGGGTGGGCATCTATGGCAATGTCTTAAATTGGCTTAAGTCTTACTTGACAGGCAGAAAATTCTTTGTTAGTTGTGGTGATTGTACTTCAAAGCCACCTGTTATTCTGTATGGTGTCCCACAAGGATCTCCTTGTCGATCTCCATGCTCCTCCATGAGGTCAGAATATCTCAAGGCATAACGTGAGCGTGAACTTGGAGGTGAACTTGAAAGTCACATTTGGCTTCTTGTTTTAGTGACAGACTTAAAGCTGAGGACACTCGGAGGGGACCAGCTCTACTTATGACACACAACTGTATTTATCAATAGCGCCTGATGACCCCGACTCTCTTGGTTCACTGACCCTCAATGCATTACTTGTGTTTCTGAATGGATGAGTAGTAATTTTCACAAACTAAATAAGGAGAAAACAGAAATCTTAGTTGTTGGCAAAAATGGATATAAAGAGGATAAACTTGAAAAGTCAAGACAGAGGAAAAGAATTTAGGGGTAATTATTGACTCTGACCTGAATTTGAAATCACATATTAATCAGATTACCAGGACACCATTTTTGTCACTTATGGTATTTAGCAAAAAGTTAGACCTCTTATAACTTTGCAAGATGCTGAGAATTAGTTCACACTTTTGTTTTTAGTCGACTAGATTACTTTAACACACTCCTCTCAGGACCACCCAAAACAAGACATCAATCGATTGCAACGAGTGCAGAATGCAGCGGCCAGAATCTTAACTAGGAAAAGAAAATCCAAACCCATCACCCCAGCTCTGATGTCACTACACTGGTTACCGGTGCCTTTTAGAATTGACTTTAAAATCCTGCTGATGGTTTACAAAGCCTTCAATAATCTGCTCCATCCCGTATCCCAGAATGCCTGTCACCTTACACTCCAAATCGTAACCTTAGATCTTCAAATGAGGGTCTGCTTAGAGTTCCAAGAGCTAAACTTAAGAGAAGTGGTGAGGCGGCCTTCTGCTGTTATGCACCTCAAATCTGGAATAGCTGACCGATAGAAATTCACCAGACTGATACGGCAGAGCACTTTAAACAACTGCTAAAAACACATTACTTTAACATGGCTTTCTCAAAGCTTCATTTTAGTGTAACTCTGATATTCTATATATGAATTTAATTATCATTTTTATCATGGCTCTGTACTAACCCCTACTTTCTCTGCTGTTCTTTTTCCAGTTTTCTGTTGTGGTGATCTGCACCCACACCACCTGATCAGGGCACCATGCCATCCCTACATTGATGGATTGAAGGCCAGATGTCCACATGACCATCATTGTCTAATTCTTCCACGTAAAGACCATGAGGACTAATTGAGATCATTGATGTTGGGTAGAATGCCTAGTGGGGGCTGGATGGTCTCGTCTCAGAACCCCTGCAGATGTTGTTTTTTTTTTTCTCCAGCTGTCTGGAGTTTTTTTTTTTTGTTTGTTTTTTTCTGTCCTCCTGGCCATCGGACCTTAACTTATTTTTTGTTACTTAGCATCACCTAATCTTATTTTCATATTTTTATTTTTTCTTTCTTCATCTTGTAAAAGCAACATCATGTGTATGGAAACGTGCTCTAGAAATAAATGTTGCTGTTGTCTCCTTATTTATCTTTTTGACTGGATTTTCCGGTCTTCAGGTAACCATCTCCTGTTATATTTGATCTCACAATCAGACCCCGGCTATGAAAACCCAATTGGTGGTTTCATGGTGAGAATTTAATTCAACAAGTCGTTCCGACTTAGAGGATACTTTCTAGGTGTTGATATTTGAGGGGCTTAGCCAGACTAAATAGCCCCCCAGAGCCAACAGATCTTTGCCACCATCATAACACAAGTCGTAATATGGACAGACGCACGGTAAGAAATAGCTGTGTGCTTGAAAAGTGAATCTGTGATTTTGAGAGACACTGCCACAGGTCACAGTTTTTCTCCTTTTACAGAAAGTCTGCGCAGTTTCTCGCTTTTTTCTCAGCTTCGTATATTGAGAATGTATTAATAGAAAACTGTGTTTTAACCAAAGATAAAAAATAGCAAGCTGAGCAGTAAGACCACCAGAACATGTGACAGGAGGCCACGGCCCGCTGATGTCTTTCTTTCTTCTTAGCCTTCCTGTTTGACACGGCTGAGTCATTTCCGGGGACCCAGGTGTGAATCCATGGTGCAGTTCTTCTGGTCAGCCTAGCGCCCTGCTGACTGGCAGCCTATTTACAGAATCGCTCGTCTGACTGCCTCTGGTCTGCCCATTCAACACTCTAACCACACGGATGGCTGAGCTCTGTGTTAGTACCAGCAGGGTGCCAGGCTCTCGTATTTATTTAGGATGATCGGCAGCTTTGGTTTAGTAATGGCCTTCACACTTGGTTCACCTCAAACTTAACCTTGCATAATGTGTGAAGCTTCAGCAATGGCTGGCCTAGTGATGGCTTGGTGAGGCCCTTATGCTGTTCTATCTGTGTGTGTCCTGTGAAAGGTTCTGGGGTTGGGGGTAAAGAGAGCACTGAGGAAGAGTATGGTGTGAGGTCTGACCAGCGTAGGAGAGGAAGAAGAAAACCAACACGGACAAGTAGAGAGTGGCACTGTGAGCCAATCTCAATGGCCTCCCTGGAGAGAGAGACAGGAATCTCTTTCAGCCTGGTGAGTGACAATAGTGACGCCTCACCTGGGATTGTCTTATGGAGGAAACAGAAATTACTAAGAACTAAAACAGTCAGCTAGAAGAAGGTCAGGGCTTGGGTGGCAGTGGTGTCAGGGTCACCAGGGGACCAGCACTTCATTTTGGTTCTCCTTCTCTGGTCATTGTAGCCTGATGTTTATGCCTATCTCACTATTTCTTTGTTTTAAGTAAACGTTGTGATTGAACCAGGGGACCAGCAAGCCCCAAACCCCAACACAGTCACATAAATGGATGTTTATTAACCACAATACCTCCAAAGTACCCAAAGCACAAGTCGTGTCTCTCACAATTTCCTCACAGTTCTTCTCCTCTCCTCTCACCACCACACTGCCCTCCTCCAGTCGAGTGTTGCCTTCTGTCCTTCCAGCTCCAACTCGCCTGGATTAGGGAGTGCGGCCCCTTTTATTGTGGAACCGGGAGTACTTTCAGTGCCAGGGCTGTTACCCGTTGGAAGTACTTCCGGGTCGCACGGAAGTCCCATCTAATAGGGAGCACATCTCCCTGCAGCGCCCTCTTGTGACACCCACGGGCCCCAGCTGGGCTGCTCTGCCAGACTAAATTTCCCAGCATTCCCTGCAGTTTCCTGAATGGACAGCAATTTGGAGTGATGTTGCTTTTTAGTGCCTGATGGAAATAAGCAGCCCTTGGAGGAAGTCCTTCCCTGTCCTTCTCTTTGTTTCCCCCATAGAGGCAAGGTACTGAACCCCGTCTAGTCGGGACGCCTGTCCATTTGCCTGGAGCCTCCCATGCGGGTAAGGAATCTCCTTCTCTGTCTGGGCTGTCCATCCATAACCCTTGGGAAGTCCCGTTTGTGTATGGCACCTTTCCATTCTTTGGTCGGGATGCCTGAGTGACCTCCTGAAGCCTTCAGTCCAGGCAATGAACCATTCCTCTTCCTGGTCGGAATGCCTGTCCAACCCTTGTGTCACTTACAACCTAAAGAGGACTTTTCTTGAAGCTGTTTAGTATTTTTCAGACAGGAAGTAATGGCCCCTCTGTTTGATAGTCTTTAACAGTGTCTAGGATTGGACACTGTCCATCTCAGCGTTTCCCAACTGTAGGGCCATGATGGCATTGGAGGTGGGCCACAGCTGACCCCAGACAAAAGTAACCTCCCAACCATAGTATCTCTGTTGATCAGCCTTTATTCTCAGCTACAGCACCACATGTTAGATTGTGGCTCATCCTGGGTGACCTCCTAAACCCCCCACTCTGACGATCATAAGTGATTCACCATGGAGGAAAAGCATTGAAGATTGAGCTTGATTAATCTAACGCTCTGGTGCTCTGGTAATCACCAGGACCCCCACTAATCCCCCCAGCCATGCTTTGACAATCATGCTCAATCCACCAAGGGGTACCACCTGATTCACCTTACTGAGATGATTATGCAAAACTCACGACTGGGATCGCCACACAAAGTGGGTTGTGAACCACACTGGAATGAGAAAAACTGAGCTGCAACACCACCAAGACTGGGAAACCCTGGTCAGTCTTTTACACAGATCTATCTATCGATTATATAGTCCCTTTCACATCTATCTATTTATCTATTATCACACACGTGTGCATGGGAAGCAGCTAAAGGGCTCGAAAGAAGGTAATTCCATGCCAGACCAAGGGATGGCAAAGTGTGCTAACCCTTTCTCTCTTTCTTCTGCAGACCAACTATGGGAAATTCCACCTGGGCCCGATGACATCAATTCCGGTTCAGGACTCATTAACATCATTTCCTCTGACTGGCCTTAAAAGACATCATTTATGTGTTTGCAAGTCAGTTCTATCTATCTATCTATCTATCTATCTATCTATCTATCTATCTATCTATCTATTATATAGTGCCTTTCATATCTACCTATGTTCACACGACTGAGTCCAAATTAGAACTGCATACTTGGAGGTAAGATGGCTTTTCTAAGGGCTGGGAAAGGAAATGATGTCATCTATGCCTGAACCGGAAGTGGCATCATCAGAGGTGCCGGGACCTGAGAAACTGAGAGAGACAGTCAGCACATTCACTGTGTAGGGCCATCCACTGTAAGGGTGCATGATCCGTCACAAGAGTGAACTCCCGACCCAAGAGGTAGTACCTCAACTGGATAATTGCCCATTTAATCACAAGTGCCTCCCGCTCCACTGCCGCATACCTGGTTTCCCGATCCAACAGTTTTCGGCTGAGGTACATGATGGGGTGTTCTACACCATCAATGTTTTGGCTCAACACGGCACCGAGACCTGTGTCCGCAGCATTGGTCTGGAGAAAGAAAGGAAGAGAGAAATCAGGAGCTTTCAGAATTGGTGTAGGCGTAAAGGCCTGTTTTAAGTAACTAAATGCAGCCTCCGTCTTGGGCTTGGGCCTGCCGCTTGGTTCGTGGACGGGGCCATCGTATTATGGCTTCTATCTTTGAACACTCTGATTTGACCCACCAAGTAGCCCAAATATTTAGCTTCCTTCAATCCGAAGAACCATTTCTTTGGATTAATTTGAAGCCCAGCTTTTCCTAGCATTTGTAACACTGCAGTGACCTGATGTACGTGGTCCTTCCATGTGCTGGTATAAATAACGATGTCATCCAGATAGGCAGCACTGTACGCATTATGGGGGCGGAGCACTCTATCCACCAGAAGCTGAAAATGTCACAGGTGCCCCGTGTAACCCGAATGGAAGGACACGATACTGCCAGTGTCCTCTAGGGGTACCAAATGCGGTCTTAATCTTCGCGGAGTCCATTAAAAGAATTTGCCAGTACCCCTTAGTCATGTCAAGTGTGGTCAAAAACTTAGCTTGGCCATGCCTTTCGAGGAGGTCATCCACTAGGGGTATCAGATAAGCATTAAATTGGGATACTTGATTAAGCCGACGGAAGTCATTGCAAAACCTCCAACTCCCATCAGGCTTATAAACCAAGACAAATGGACTGGACCAGGGACTATAACTTTCCTCTATTACTCCTAGTTCCAGCATACGCTTGAATTCATGCTTTACTTCTATTTTCTTTGCCTCGGGAAGTCGATAGGACCGCTCTCTAACGATAACCCCAGGTGCTGTCACTATGTCATGTGCAATCAGAGGGGTCCTTCCGGGTTTTTCACTCACCACCTCCGGTATGGACAGGATAGCTGCTTCCAGCTCCTGTCTCTGTTTGGATCTTAACTCTGTGCCAAAATTAAGGTTGATTGTGTGAGCAAAGAATGAGCTGGGCTGAGCAGAGGTGGGATCAGGATCCCTCTCCTTCCATGGCTTCAGCAAGTTCACATTATAGATCTGCTCGCTTGGTCGATGATTGGGTTGTTTCACCAAATAATCGACGAGTCCTTTCCTCTCCTTAATTTCATAGGTCCTTGCCAATGGGCAAGTAATTTAGAATGGGAGGTGGGAACCAAGACCATGACACGATCTCCCGGGTGGAATTCTCGGAGGGTCGTACCACAATCATAATAATGGCCCTGTGCTGCTTGTGCTTTTTCCAAGTGACTTTTTAGAACAGGTCGAATTTTTCCAAATCGATCGCGTAACTGCGCGATATACTCCAATATATTGGTAGAGGGAAGGGCCTCTCCTTCCCATCCTTCTTTCAAAATATCCAATAATCCCCAAGGTTGTTGTCCATATAATAATTCAAAAGGCGAAAACCCCATAGAGGCTTGTGGGACTTCCCGATAGTCAAAGAGTACGAGGGGGAAAAGCTGATCACAGTTCCTCCCGTCCTCGCTGACCACCTTGCGAAGCATTTGCTTGAGTCTCATTAAACCTCTCCACTAGACCGTCGGTTTGAGGATGATACGCAGCGTTCTTTAAGTGCTTTATTTTAAGTAACTTGGCAACTTCCCTGAACGTCTCCGAGGTGAATGGCGTCCCTTGATCCGTAAGGACCTTTCTAGGGATGCCGACACGTGCAAAGACCCCTACAAGTTTCCGTGTGATTGCTTTCGACATGGCTGAGCGCAGGGGAACAGCCTCGGGATATCAAGTAGCATAATCAACAAGGACTAATATATATTTATGTTCTCGGGCTGAGTGCTCTAAGGGTCCTACAATGTCGACCCCAGTTCCCTCAAAGAGAACATCAATCCGGGGAAGGGGAACGAGAGGAGCCTTCTAGGAATTTGCTGTAATTGACAGTCTGGGCAAGAGTCACAAAAACAGCGAACCTCCTCATTAATTCCCGGCCAAACAAATTGGAGCTTAATCTACTCTAGTGTGTTTTTGGTGCCCAAATGGCCACCTAGGAGGTGGGCATGTGCTAATTCACAGACTTGCCGCCGGTAAATTTGTGGGATTAACAACAGCTTTCTCACCTCTCCCTCTTGCTCAGCTATTCGATATAAAAGGTCGTTTTCTATCACAAAGAGAGGACCCTGTGGCATGGGCTGATGAGTGCGTTGGCACTGGAAGACAGCAATAGTTCAATCAACCAGTCTTCATTCAGGCACCGGTTGGATAGGATGGGATTCATGCGTTGCAATGAGGACTGATTGAGGTCATTTATGTTAGGTAGAATGCCTAGAGGGGGCTGGGTGGTCTCGTGGCCTGGAACCCCTGCAGATTTTATTTTTTTCTCCAGCCGTCTGGAGTTTTTTTTAATTTTTTCTGTCCTCCCTGGCCATCGGACCTTACTTTTATTCTATGTTAATTAGTGTTCCGTTATTTTAATTATTTATTTTGTCTTTTTTCTCTTTCTTCATGATGTAAAGCACTTTGAGAGGCATTGTTTACATGAAAATGTGATATAGAAATAAATGTTGTTATTGTTGTTGTTGTTGTTGCAAGGCAGAAGAGCACATTTCACTTTTTGGTCGGCTTCTTTATATTTATTTTCCTCCTTCCCCTTTACTTGTGAAACAGCATCTAAGCGTTTCATCTTATATGCTGCAAATCGGCCAAACGTATCTTTTTTGTGTACATGTCCTAAAGAGGAAAAAGTCATCTTTATCTTTTTCATTTGTTCCTGTGTTTGACGGACGCGCTCCTATAAAAGGAAGTCACCCTGGGTCAGCTCACATCACCCGGTTTTACGGCGGGCGCCCGTATTAATAACCTTTTACTACAGCAGGTCAGCTTTGCCAGCTTTTAACCCTTTGTAGCTTGCAAGTAGTTTTTTTCAACGTCAGCCCCCGTGGTGGTCTGTTGTCGCTCGTTCAAGATGCCGTCCGGTGAGGGCTGCGTTCTGTACACAAATGTTAAATTCGGATCTGATTCGCTCGGCTGTAGCCCACTCTTCTTGCTGTTCCCCTTCGACTTCTCCCGAATCCAAAAGCAGTTCTCTTTCACAGAAAGTCTATCACTGGAAGTTTTTATCTTTTTACACCATTTACTGTAAACTCTCAAGCAGCAGTAAGTGAAAAGCTTGTGATGACAGCCACTTGTTGGGGGGGGGGGAGCTAGAAGTGACACCCTTACTGCCAACTATCATGGCACGCGCACAGAGCCCCTCGGCTCATTTGGTTTGCCCATTCCAACACTCGATTGAATTCCAACTGATGCTGGGAATGCTTGATTAAAACCACAAGCCGGCATCATGAGATGTGTTGGAATGGAGAAGACGCGTGAAGGTGGGGGGCCGTGGGGGGGGGGGGGGAGTACACCTAAGAAACTGGCCACTCAGTCAGAAACTCCTCATACTTTTTAATTATGTTGGCGATTTAAAAAAGTAAGCAAATGAAAACCTTAAATATCTCCTTCCTAGATGTGTTGAGACCCTCTGCTGTTTCACTCCACATTGTGCTCAGGTTGGGGGGATGGCAGCCTGTGCTGATTACAGCGAGTTGCCGCACCCACCATATGACGAACCACCTGGATTGGGATCCAAGTGCAGCTTTGCAACGGGTGACCCCTCAGCCCCATACTGGAACAGTGGGAGGTTTTTTGATTTTTTTACAGTGGCTGGAGTGCCAATCCTGTTTGGTTTAATTCTCCTTGAGATGTTTCTAGAACTTGATTGAGCCAACTGAAGTGATTGGACATCATTGGTGGGTATCTGTGCACAGTAGGTTCCTGTGCACAAGCCACACAGGACAGAAACCAAGCCGTAAAGACCAAGGAGCCCACTGTAGACCTCCGCCATCAAGCTGTGGGGAGGCATCCATCCGCACAAGGGGATAAAACCCACTGTAAGGCTTTGAGTGTCCCCAGGTGCCTCAATAATGGCTGCCGTAATTGTGAAATGGAAAGAAGTGTGCAGCAATCAGGACTCTTAGAGTTGGCCATCAGGCCAAACTGTGTAACTGGGCAAGAAGGAAGGTGACTGAGAACACAGTGGCCACTGCAACAGAGCTTCTGAAGTCCTCTGCTGAGGTGGGAGAACCTGTTGGAATGGATGACCATCTCAGCAGGCCTCCATCAGTCAGCTCTTTATGGTCGAGTGGTCAGACGGTAACCACACTTAAGTGAAAAGCGTAAGACTCTGGGAGCATCAAGAAGAAAGTTCTCTGGTCTGGTGAGGCAACAAGTGAACTCTTTGGGAAGCATGTCTGCTGAAGGCCTGGCACCACTCATTCCATATGGGGATCAATGCCCGTAGTTGCATCATGCCAGTGGGGGTTCTCGGTAGCAGGGTCAGGGAGACTGGATAGAATTGACAGAGAGGACCTGCTGCAGAGTGCAGACCACCCCAAACTGGGGTGACAATTCACCTTTCAGCATGACGATGACCTGATGTGTAGAGCCAAGACAACGCTGGAGTGACTTCAGTACAAGTCCGAGTGTCGTTGAGTGGGCCAGACTTAAACCCCATAAAACATCTGTGGAGAGAGCATGAGCTGCTTCTGCTGCTTCTTCCCTCTTTCGGCTGCTCCCGTTAGGGGTTGCCACAGCGGATCATCTTCTTCCATATCTTTCTGTCCTCTGCATCTTGTTCTGTTGCCCCCATCATCTGCATGTCCTCTCTCACCACATTCATAAACCTTCTCTTAGGCCTTCTTCACTTCCCCTTACCTGTCAGCTCTATCCTTAGCATCCTTCTCCCAATATACCCAGCATCTCTCCTCTGCACATGTCCAAACCAACGCAATCTCGCCTCTCTGACTTTGTCTCCCAACTGTCCCACCTGAGCTGACCCTCTGATGTCCTCAATTCTAATCCTGTCCATCCTCGTCACACCCAATGCAAATCTTAGCATCTTTAACTCTGCTACCTCCAGCTCTGTCTCCTGTTTTCTGGTCAGTGCCACCGTCTCCATCCCATATAACATAGCTGGTCTCACTACCGTCCTGTAGACCTTCCCTTTCACTCTTGCTGATACCCATCTGTCACAAATCACTCCTGACACTCTTCTCCACCCACTCCACCCTACCTGCACTCTCTTTTTCACTTCACTTCCATAATCCCCATTACTTTGCACTTTTGATCCCAAGTGTTTAAACTCATCCACCTTCACCAACTCTACTCTCTTCATCCTCACCATTCCACTGACCTTCTTCTCATTCACACACATGTACTCTGTCTTGTTCCTACTGACCTTCATTCCTCTCCTCTTTAAAGCAGATCTCCACCTCTCCAGGGTCTCCTCAACCTGCTCCCTACTATCTCTACAGATCACAATGTCATCAGCAAACATCACAGTCCACGGGGACTCCTGTCTAATCTCGTCTGTCAACCTGTCCATCACCATTGCAAATACGAAAGGGCTCAGAGCCAATCCCTGATGTAATCCCACCTCCGTCACTCCCACTGCAGACCTCCCCACTGTCACACTTCCCTCATACATACCCTGTATCCTGTACCACTCTTACGTACTTCTCTGCCACTCCCTGTGGTGTAGCGGGTCCACAGCTCAAGTCAAAAAGGCCACTTTTTAAATAAATAGTCGCCGCACTCACAGCTTAGAGAGGGGGTGTGGTAGTGTGGCGGATCGGTTCCCAGATGAATTCGTGATGCGGGCGGACCTCGCTTAAGTGCACAGGTGAGGAGTCATCCGCATCCATAATTGATGCCGGGAGCTGCTGATTGCCACACCTGATCCACGTCCCCGTAATAAATAGAAGCGTGAGGCGGCTAGGATGGGAGAACAAGGAAGGAGAAAAGAGAGGAGAGAGAACGGGAGGTTAAAGGAGAAGAAGGCTGGAGAAGTGGGGAGCCAGAGCGAGCGGGTGACAGAAGGCTCACATGAGCAAAGGCAGGCAGCTGGTAGGAGTGCAGCCAACTCTCGGAGGGGGCAGATTGAGCGATTAGGAGGAGCTGGAGTGACCAGCAGTGGAGTCGACTGGCCGTTGACGATAGTGGGAGTCGTGGAGGCGTTGGTGTGCCCCGGTGTGAGCGCCCTGGCCACTGGGGGAAGAAACCCAAGTCTCGGTCCGGCTAGAGCCCAACGTAACCGGGGATTGGGGGGCTACCGAACCAGTATTGAAGGAACTGCATAAGCTGGTAGGGCGACTCCCCTGTGGTCGGGCCCGGAAGGGAGAAGCAGGGGACTTGCCGGGTTAAAGAAGGATTTTTAAAAGACTGCTTCCAGCCGTTATTGTAACCTCGTTGTTTTTTACAGGATTTATTCATTGTGTTATTAACCTCCACAATTCACTCGTTTCAATGGATTATTTATATAATGACATTGCAACACTGCACTATTTATTTGAACACTTTGTTTTTGGTTTGTTGATTTTAAATAAAAGCACTCTGCACTTTTTGCACCATCCCCTTGATTCAGTGTTATGCCTCACTGTCCAGCTCATCGGTGACATTACCTTTGGTGTTGGGTTCGGGGGCTCCCAGAAGGAAGACAGAAGCATGGAGCAGAACCCGCATCGTCACACTCCTGACTTCCTCATACAATACCACAGCTCCTCTCGACTGTCATATGCTTTCTGCAGGTCCAGAAAGACGCAATGCAACTCCTTCTGGCCTTCTCTAAACTTCTCCATCAACATCCTCAGAGCAAACATCACATCTGTGGTGCTCTTTCTTAGCATGAAACCACACTGCTGCTCACTAATCATCACCTCACTTCTCAACTGAGCTTCCGCTACTCTTTCCCATAACTTCATGCTGTGGCTCATCAATTTTATTCCCCTGTAGTTACTGCAGTCCTGCACATCCCCCTTATTCTTACATATCGGCACCAGTACACTTCTTCTCCACCCCTCAGGCATTCTCTCACTTTCCAAGATTCCATTAAACAGTCTGGTTAAAAACTCCACTGCCATCTCTCCTAAACACCTCCATGCTTCCTCTGTTGTAGCAGACCCAGCTAAGATTCACAGCACCTTTGACGGTGATTTATTTATTTTTTTCGGTGGGGAATCCTAGGAATGCGCCCAGCCTTGGCCCGACTCACACACACACCCTCACAGAGACAAAAAGCAAACGCCAATAAAACAGAAATTGAAGAGTGTATTGAACAAATTAAATATAACTACTGTGTAGACTGGCCCAGACACAGACAGGCGGAAATCGTTGGTTCAAAAACCCACCACACGTTTATTTACAATATTTACTATTTACAAAGGTGCACACAACCCCAAAACTCCCCCAAAATCCAGGCCTCTATCACAGTGATGCCTATCTCTCTTCAGGCCGCCTCCTTTCCACTCCTCCCGAGCTCCATTCTTCTCTCCCAACTCCATCCACTGAATGGAGGGAAGCGGCCCCTTTTATAATCACCCGGTTGTGCTCTAGGTGCCTGCCGATAATCTTCCGCTGGCACTCCCCAGTGTGGCAGAAGTACCGGCCACGCACCCGGAAGCACTCCAGGTGTCCCTGGTCGTCTTCCCCCCAGCACTTCTGGGTGTGGCGGAAGTGTTGAGGACCAGGGCTCTCCAGGCATCGGGTAGCCCCCTGGCGGTGACCACGGTGCCCCTCTAGGGTTGAGCTTCCAAGCTCAGTTCCCGTGGTTCCCAAAGCCACCAGGGCAGTTGCCCCCTCGTGGTCTGGAGGAGGCGTAAGCCTATCTCCGGTCCTCCTGGGCGTCGCGGCTGGGTACCACCCCCAGCCACACGCCACACTACGCAAACTACAACAATCCCACCCCAGTTCCCTTCCAGCGATTATACAATAAACATCAATTCAACGATAACATACGGCTAACAAAACCCTCACACAATGAAGTCCATAAAAAATAGGAATGGTTGTAATGAAATGTTGTAGATAGACAGTCCAGAAATCAGCTCGCTGTATGTGAATGTACAGATCAGTCCTACCGGTATTTCCTGATGAAGGCGTGTGAGGGGATCAGGAGGGTTCCTTTCTTCGACATTCGCCAACCAATCCTACTGCAGTCCTCATGCAGCAGGAAGACACCAGACAGTCCACACACCGATCAGGAGATGATCCAAGACACACCAAGAATCCACAGGCAAACAGACAGGTAACTCCAGACATGAAACAACAAAAAAAACTCCGCTCCTCTGCAGAACTGGCCTCCTTTTAAATCTCACGATGGCCTCCTCGTCCCCAGCAGCCCCTGCACCCTCAGCAGAGCCCTTTGCAGGGACTGCTGGGAGTTGAAGTTTTCACTCCCCAGTAGCACGCGCTACAAGCTGAAGATGGCAGTTCACAGACACATCTCATCCAATCTGACAGAGCTTGACAGGATCCGCCAGGGAGAATTGGGATGAGCTGCCCAAAGCCAGGCATGCAAAGCTTGTAGAGACTCAGACAAGAAGACTTGACGCATTAACTGGACTTCTACAAAGTACTGAATGAGGGGTCTGAATACATCTAGGAATGAGAGATTTCAGCTCATTTGCAAGCAATTTTCAAACATGTTTTCGCTTTCTCATTATGGGCTATTAGGGGCAGGCAGATGGTCAAATTGGAAAATGGAGACACCTGATCAGGGCTCTATGCTGTCTCTGTGTTGATGGACTGAAGGGAGGACCCCAGATGTCCACATGACTGTCATCATCAAATTCTTTTCACGTGAAGCCTGAAAGCCATGAGGACTGATTGAGATCATTTATGTTAGGTAGAATGCCCACTGAGGGCTGGGTGGTCTCCTGGCCTTGGAACCCCCGCCTAACTGGAGGTTTTTTCTTTCGTTTTATCTGTCCTCCAAGCCATCGGACCTTACTTTATTCTTTGTTATTTAGTATTGCCTAATCTTATTTTTGTTTCATATAAATATTTCTTTCTTCATCTTGTAATGCACTTTGAGTTGCATCATTTCTATGAAAATGTGCTATCGAAATAAATGCTGTTGTTGTTGTTAAAAGGAAACCTAGAACACCATAAGGTGTGCAGAGCATGAAGGGGTCTGAATACGTTCTGAATCTACTGCATTGTGGTCTTCTTAGAAGAGCGATACAAGTTTAAAAGAAACCATAACTACTATTTTTAAAAACGCAGTGTCTCTGTTCTAATGAAATGTGCTGCATGTTTCCTTCCTGTGCCATTTACAGAGAATCTGAGGTGGCATTGATGCTCTTTGGCCAACTCGCCAACAAGAAGAGCTGCCAGCAACACTCACAACAACAACAACAATAACATTTATTTCTATAGCACATTTGCATACAAACAATGTAACTCAAAGTGTTTTACAAAATGAAATAAAAAGGAAGTTAATATGTAAAACATAAACTGACAAGTTGGCTGGCCTTCTGGTAAGGGGTCTTCTTGAGTGTGGCCCTGTAGCTGCTGCCCCCTTATTTCACTGAAATGATCGGTCAGACAGCCGTGGCTGCTGCTCAAGGGACTGCTGCTTCATTCAGATTGTTTAGTTTCACTCCCCGGCTTTGAAGCCAGCCTGTCACAGCAGTGTCTCAAACAGAAACAACAGGATTTGGGGTCACAAAAAAAAAATAAAGATCAGTGGTCTAATTTCACTTTTCTGTTTTATTTTAATTTGCTGAATTGTTTAGCTTTTATCCCTCACTATCTGGTTTACCCAGTGCTGACCCCGTGGGAAAGTGGAAATGTTAAACGTTACAAATGATATACTGCCAACCTTAATTACCCTTAAATGTGTTACAGTTCCAACATGTGGTGACCCTAAAAGTATTCACTCATCCTTCTAAGTTATTTCCAACATGTGTCACCTCTAAAAGTATTCACCCCCTTCTAAATTATTTACAACTTGTGGTGTTCCAAAAAGTATGCAACCCCTTCTAAATTATTTCCAACATGCGGTGCTCCTACAAGTAGGCACCCCTGTTCTAAGTTATTTCCAACATGTGGTGCCTCTAAAAGTATTCATCCCTTCCTAAATTATTTCCAACATGTGGTGCCCCTAAAAGTATGCACCCCTGTTATAAGTTATTTCTCTCATGTGGTGACCCTAAAAGTATTCACTCACCCTTCTAAGTTATTTCCAACATGTGTCACCTCTAAAAGTATTCACCCTCTTCTAAATTATTTCCAACATGCTGTGCCTTTGAAAGTATTCACCTCTTCTAAATTATTTCCAACATGTGGTGCCTCTAAAAGTATTCACCCCCTTCTAAATTATTTCCAACTTGTGGTGTTCCTAAAAGTATTCATCCCCTTCTAAATTATTTCCAACATGCGGGGCCCCTACACATATTCACCCCCTGTTCTAAGTTATTTCCAACATGTGATGCCTCTAAAAGTATTCACCCCCTTCTAAATTATTTTCAACTTGTGGTGTTCCTAAAAGTATGCAACCCCTATTCTAAGTTATTTCGAACATGTGGTGCCTCTAAAAGTATTCATCCCTTCCTAAATTATTTCCAACATGTGGTGCCCCTAAAAGTATGCACCCCTTCTAAATTATTTCTAACATGCGATGCCCCTATAAGTATGCACCCCCTGTTCTAAGATATTTCGAACATGTGGTGCCTCTAAACATATTCACTCCTTGAAAGTTTTCACATTTTCTTGTTGTACAACATTGAACCAGTGTGGATTTAATTTGACTTTTGTGACACTGATCAACAGGAAAAGACTCTTTAATGTTGAAGTGAAAGCAGGTCTCTGCAAAGCGGTCTAAAATAAATAAAAATACAAAACATAAAATAATTGATGCCAAGTATTGATCCCCCCTTAATATGACACACCTAAATCCTCACAGGTGCACCCCACATTGGCACGAGGAAGCTCAAGCCTATCCTAGCAAGCATCGGATGCAAGGCAGGAACAATCCCTGGACAGGGTCAGTCCATTGCTGGGTGAACACACACACACACACACACACACACACACACGCACACACACACACCAGGGCCAGTTTAGTTTCACCAGGCCACCTAACTTGCATGAAGAGGATTTGGAGGAAACTCACACTGAGAGCACCCAGTCCCCTTTTTGTGTGGCAGCAGTGCCATCTCGGTGCCACTATGCCACCCCAGCCTATTTACACTCCAGTTGTATTTTTAAAAGCCACTTATCCAGTCATAATTGATTAGCTTTGTTATATATGGAGTCCTACTCCCCCACCCCATACCTCTCAATGAGACTCCATCTTTCCTCGCCTCCAGACATTGGTTGCCCACGGGACACACTCTGGTCTGCTTCACACTTTATGAACTTTGAAACCCTTGGCTGGCAGGCCTGGATTGCCATAGGCATCACTTTTGAGTCGAGACTGATTTTGAACATGGACGCGCCATACCAGACCCCTAATTACGAGCCCGAGGCACAAGGGAGAGGAGCTTGTTCCCTTTTATAGTGCAGTGATGCACATAACAGTTGGTCTGTGCTGGGGGGGGGGGGTTCTGACAACTGAAAACATCAAAAATCATGAAACAATACTGCAACTCAGACAAAGGGGGTTTCAGGCATCATTATGCCCTGTGGAGATGGCGGCCCCCTTCTAGTTATTAGCGAAGGCCTAGAAAAGCTCAGCCACGAACATATAATTCAGTTCATCGTATACAGAATGTACAGCACACGTCTGAGTGACACGCCTGGACTGCTGTGGACATTTACATATAAAACATGAGATTTTCAACCCCACCTAATTCTAACTCAGGGGCCTTTTGGGGTCAGGGCCTATCCTGAAAGTGCTGGGAGGAAGGAGAGCCGATCCATCACAGGGCCCCCTGACACACACACAGAGGAACTGCCCACCAGCTTAACATGTGTGTGTTTGGAAAGTGGGAGGAAAAATGGAGGACCCAGCTAAAAAAACAAAGGAAACAAAACAAGGGAGACACAGGAAGAACACAAAGACCCCCCAGTCAAAGCAAAGGAGTATGGGATCTGCACCCAGGACTCTGATGTCAAACTCCCTCCATATGAAATCTACAGTGGTTTCAGAAGGTCATCAGAGCTCTTCACGTCCTGCACACTTCACTGTGTTGGGAGTTTAATTTTGCTATTTTGGCCTCTCATTCGACACTCAACATCCCATAATGACAAAGTGAGGACATGTGACCTACGGTGACAGACTCAGAGAATGAGACCTATTTAGTCTCGAGCTGTGAAGACTGCGTAGGGACCTCATCCAGGTCTTCAAAACCCTCGAAGGTGTTGATTAAGCAGATCCAGCAGCAGTTGTTCAGATACCAGAGGACATCAGGGGACATTAAGGAGGAGGGCATTGAGGACTAAAGCCAGGAAGTACTTCTTTACGCAAAGAGTTGCGGGACTCGGGAATAAACTGCTGAGACATGGAGTTGAAGCAGAAACCTGGATGACCTTTAAGAAGAATCTGGACGAGACATTAGGGACAGCTTAGCTGTTCGTGGGCTTGATGGGCTGAGTGGTCTCCTCTCGTCTGTCAAATTTCTTATGTTCTTATCAAGTGAGCAGCAAGACTGTGCAGATGTCCAATCTACAGGGACTAGGAAATGCAAACATTTCTGGGTGGTCTGACATTCCTGAGCTACACATCCAGCATCTTATTGAGTCCATGGACTGATGAATCCATGCTGTTCTGAAGACTGCAAGAGGTGCAACACCCTACTTGAAGGTCAGACCTAAGAAACTGGCATGATTGTGGCATGGAGATGCAGCGGTTGGCACACTCCCTCACAGGGTTCAGCTTGGCCAATGTCTTTATGGAGTTTGTACCTTCTGTCCTGGTCTGGGTGAGCTTTACTTCCCCCTCCATGAAGACCTGCAGGTTGGATTTGATTGTCACCTCTGGTTGCCACCATACCACCTGCACTTCAGAACAGGTAATCCTCTTAAAGCTAAGCATGTCTGTGTCTGCCAAGTGCTTGGATGGCAAGATCAACTCGAAAATGCTGGGCTTGCTGCTGGAAAACTGAGGGAACCAGAGGGTGTGTGGTCTGTGTGTGGACCCCAATGCCACACTTCTGTAAAAATGGTGGGACATATAACCGAGGTCCTGACACTCTGTGGTCATAAAAGATCTTAAAAGGGTAGGGTACCACCTAAGGTCCTGGCTAAACTGCCCGCCACAGCCTGGTCATTCTGGCCCCTAATAATCCCCCCGTCTCTAATTGGCTATCAGCCCCTAAAGTGTGGTGAGCATACAGGCACAAGAATGGCTGCTGTCACATCATCCAGGTGGACATTGGTGGTGGCTGCAGTGGTTCCTCATTGTCTATGCATAGTACCTTGAATGGGTCAGAAAAGCGTTTTATAAAAGTAAAACATTATTATAATACACAATAATAATACATCTGTGAGCAGCAATATGGTTTCATGCCAAGAAAGAGTTCCACAGATGCGATGTTTGATTTGAGGCATTGATGGAGATGTACAGAGAAGGTCAGAAGGAATTACATTGGATGGTTGTGGACTTAGAGAAAGCGTGTGACAAGGTGACAAGTGAGGAGCTCTGGTACTGAAGGAGGAAGTCGGGAGTGGCAGAAAAGTATGTGAGGATGGCGCAGGGTATTCATGAGGACAGTGTGACTGTGGTGACGTGTGCGGTGGGACTGACAGCCTGGGTCAAGGTGAGACTGGGATCCCAGTGCCACAACGCAGAGACAGGAATGTAGTGCTGTAAAAACGGAGAGACATAAAGCCGAGGTCTGTGACTCTCTGTGGTCATAAAAAAATCAAAAAAGGGGTAGGATATCACCCAACATCCTAAGTAAACTGCCCACCACGGCCTGGACATTCTGGCCCCTAACAGTGTGACTGTGGTGACGTGTGCAGTGGGACTGACGGCCTGGTTCAAGGTGAGAGTGGGATTACATCTGTGGTGGGCTCTGAGGCCTGTCCTGTTTGCAGTGGTGATGGACAGGATGACAGACGAGGTCAGACAGGAGTCTTGGTGGGCTGTGATGTCATCTGTAGTGATAGTAGACAGCGGGGTGAGGCAAACCTGGAGAGGTGGTGGTCCGCACTGGAGAGAAGGGGAATGAGAGTTGGTAGGAGTGAGATGGGGTACAAGGTGGTGCAAGGGTGTGACCACAAGAAATCAGAGGTGGTGAAGGTGGACGATCTTAAATACTTGGGTTCAATGGAGGGTGCAGCAGAGAGTGCAGGTGGGGAGGACTGGGTGCAGAAGAGTGCCAGGAGTGATTTGTGATAGAAGAGTACCTGGAAGAGTGAAAGGAAAGGTAGTGAGACCAGCCATGTTGTATTGTTTAGAGACAGTGGCAGACTGGCAGTGTGGCATGCTTGAAGATGCTATGAGTTTCGCTCTGAGTAATGAGGGTAAACAGGATTAGAAATGAGGACATTAGAGGGACAACACAGGTATGACAGCTTGGTGACCGAGTGAGAAGGGTGAGACTGAGATGGTTTGGGCCCATGCAGAAGAGAAATGAGGGGTACAGTATGTCGGGAAAAGAATGATGAGGATGGAACTTCCAAGCAAGAGGAAAAGAGGAAGGCCAAAGAGGAGGTTTATGGATGTGGTGAGGGAGGACATGAAGGCAGTCAGTGTGGCAGAAAATGATGGAAAAGACAGGAATAGAAGGAGACAGATGACCTGCTGTGGCGACCCCTAAAATGGGAGCAGCAGAAAGTAGGAGAAGAAAAGTAATAAATTGTAAATATAAATTGGTGCTGTGTGCAGTGCCGGTGTTTGGTTGTTTTGTGCCCTATGCCAAGCTTATTAGTGTGCCAACTGACTGTTTGATAGCTAAATCGTGCAGCTAGGTCCCCCCCCCCTTATAATCTGAGTGCCTAATTTTCTTTAATGGTGGTGCCAGCCTTGGCTTTGTGGGTACACTCAGTCAAGCACGCTAAAGTGGATTGAATCAAACTGAAGCGTGTGAGTGTGCCCTGCACTGGACTGGCACTCTGGTCAGAGATCGGTCCTGCCCTTCAGTCCACTGTTGCCAGATCCCTGAAATGCTAATACTGATTAGCTGGTTAAAAGTAAATATACAAATGGGTACAGTTTGCATATTGTGAAAGGGTGCGTCACATGAGCTTCTTGAACAGGCGCTCTATAAACCAAACGAAAAGAAAATGTGGCCAAGCCCCGGCCGTCTGCAGCTCGCTTTGGAGATCCCCAATCTAAATTATTAACGACGGTTGTAAATGAACCCTGCCGGCCACACCATTTGCATACAGGTCACTGACCAGTAACCACGGTCTTCAAGAGGGGAAAGCCAAGCTATTTAATTAAGAGTTGTCATCTTTAATTGATGAGGTCGCAAATGCTGCCCTGCAACAGTCACAGCCCGCTGAGCACCCGGGTTGCCAACAGTGGGAAAGGGCACCGCTGCGACATGGCATTTGTAGTTTATCTCCAAGACTGTCACACTTTTTGGCAGCTGCAATTCCCAGCGCTGCCTGCTTGCTTTCAATGCTGCAAGGGGAACAAATGAGCTTCCATGTGTGGGGCCAGGTGGAGATAAGATGGCAGGTACTGAGCTGGGCTGGCCAGAAGGAGCTGGCATGAGCTGGGCAGCTCCTGTCATGGAGGTTATGCTAACCAAGTTGAATTTGCTCTGCTGCACTGGGTGCTTCACCTCATTTGCATTTCTATGCATGTAAATGATGTGTTTTGCATTACAGCTGCACACGTGTTTTTGGCCTTGAACTTCATGAAGAGCGCTTTACAGAAATAAACTCCAATGAGCTGAACATTAGCTGGGCAGAGGGGAGAGTGGCAGAGCTGACGTCGGGTTCTCTAAGTGGTGCTTTAAGATGGCCGAAGTGGAGGTGGCCTGAGCTATTGTGATTAGGTGGAGCTGGCATGAGCTTTGACAGCAGGTTTGATATTAGTGGTGCTGTGCCTTGGAGTGGAAACATGAGTGAAGTGGAGCTTAGCTGAGGGGCTTCAGGCTTAGTGCTCAGCGATGGACAGAAGGGGGCCTGGGGTGAGATCATCTCAGCAGCCTTTTGAGGAGATGGGTCTAGAGGGTTTAGGGGTATCAGGGAGGTGGTCTAAGACGTCCCAAGTTGAGATTGGCTGATTATTTGTTACGTGAACTACAGTGGATGTAGATAGTTTTAGGACCCCTTCACTTTTTTTCTCACAATGCTAAAACTGCTTAAATTCCTTTTTTCCCCCTCGTCAAGCAATGCTGAATACCCCCAAATGACAAAGCAAAAACAGAATTTTAGGGATTTGTGCAACTTTATTAAAAGTAAAAAAAAAACAAAACTGAAATCTCACATGGACACAAGTATTCAGACCCTTTCCTTGGCACTTTGTTGAAGCCCCTTTGTCTGCCTTTCCAGCCAGGGGTCTTCTCGGATCTGACGGGACAAGCTCCACACACCTGGATTTGGAGATTTTCTGCTATTCTTCCCTGCAGACCCCCTCAAGTTCTGTCACATTGGATGGAGACCACCGGTGGTCAGCTATTGTCAGAGATGCTTGATTGGGTTGAGGACCAGGTTCTGGCTGGGCTGATCAAGGACATTCCAACAATTGTCCTTATGCCACTCCTGGGTCATGAAGTCACTGGACAGGGGTGTGTGGTGCTCCCGATATCTCTGCAAAAGGACGAAGGTCCAAGTCTTTAGAGTCCTAGTGCTTCCTGTTTTGCTTTATGGTTGTGAGACATGGACGCTATCCAGTGACCTGAGATGAAGACTGGACTCCTTTGGTACTGTGTCTCTTCAGAGAGTCCTTGAGTACTGTTGGTTTGACTTTGTGTTGCTCATGGTGTCCCGAATGAGGCACATCACCTGCATTGTGAGGGAGCGTCAGTTACAGCACTGTGTTCATATGGCGTGATTCCCTGAAGGTGATCCTCATTGTTGAGGAGCCACATTGTTGTGAACCCGAGCGGCTGGACCAGGCCAAGGGGATGCCCACGTAACACATAGAGGGTCATTTTCAGAGGGTGGGAGTGGACCACGTGTCTGCCTGGGGGGTTGCCAACCAGGATCTCTAGCTGTTTCATTGTGTGGTGGGTGCGATGACACGCTGTACCAGTGCAGGCTTCCCAACCTGACCTGTGTTGTCTTTGCTTTGTCCTGTTAGAAAGTGAACCTTTGGCCCAGTCTAAACTCCAGAGCAACCTAAAACAGGTTTTCATTAAGGATATCTTTGTCCTTCTCTCCGTTCAGCTTTCCCTGTCTAATCTCCCAGACCCTGGCACTGAAAAATAACCCCACCATGTTCATCTTTTGGAATAGTATTAGAACATTAGAACACTCTAGAGGAGAACAGGCCATTCAGCCCAACAGAGCTCGCCAGTCCTCTCCACATATTTCTTCCAAAAAAACATCAAGTTGAGTTTTGAAAGTCCCTAAAATCCTCCTGCCTACCACACTACTTGGTTGCTTATTCCAAGTGTCTATCGTTCTTTGTGTAAAGAAAAACTTCCTAATGTTTGTGTGAAATTTCCCCTTAACAAGTTTCCAACTGTGTCCCTGTGTTCTTGATGAACTCATTTTAAAGTCACCGTCTCGATCCACTGAACTAATTCCCTTCATAATTTTAAACACTTCAGTCAGGTCTCCTCTTAATCTCCTTTGGCTTAAACTGTAAAGGCTCAGCTCTTTTAATCTTCCCTCATAACTCATCCCCTGTAGTCCTGGACTCAGCTCTGTTGCTCTTCTCTGGACCTTTTATAGAGCTGCTATGTCCTTTTTGTAGCCTGGAGATCAAAACTACACACGGTTTGCACATCTTGTACAGGTGATGAGCGGTGGGAGCCTGGTTTCCTCCCACCATGATGCTAATCTTGGTTTCCAAGTCCTTTAGGTGCCTTTTCTTCAAACTCCAAATGGGCTTTCACGTGTCCTCTGCCCACTCTGCCATAAAGCCCAGATTGGTGGAGTGTTGCCATGGTGGCTGTCCTACTGGACGTTTCTCTTATCTCCACACAGGTTCTGTGAAATCTCAGCCAGAGTGACCATCTGGGTTTTTGTTCACCGCTCTTACCAAGGCTAGGTGTCCAGGTGACCAGCTCCAGGAAGTGCTGTGGTTGTTCCAAACTTATTCCATTTAAACATTATGGAGGCCACTGTGCTCTTGGGAATCTTCGATACTGCGGACATTTTTTGTCGTCTGCCCAAAATCGGAGGACACAATCTGAAGTCACGAAAGATCTGCATGGCATGTCCTTGGACAGGTGTGTGTTTTTCCTAATCAGTCCAATAGATTGAACTGGCCACAGGTGTGACCTTGGAGATTTTACAACGGTAAAGAACGTATACAAGTGCGAATATGAAATGATGGGGTGCCGGATGGATGAAAAACATGATAAAAATGTGGTGTGGAGGGGGCTTGAAATAACCCAAAAATAGACCTTTGTTCTTTTTTTTTTAAGTTGCCAAAAAAAAAAAATACACACAAACTCGCAAAGCCAACATTTTCGATCAAAAACAGCCAAATTGGGCGAGAAAACCGCGGAACCGCCAATACTGCTTGGAGGAGCGACACTAAAAACCCCTAAAACAACCACTGCCTCCTCGACCCTCTGGAACAATCATCTGAAACTGAACACATCCCTCCACCTGCCTTTCACTGAAAGGAGTCAACCGCAGCCGATCTCCCAGAAATGTCCTCCACAACCAATGAAATGTCTTGCCCCTGCCATTTCAAAATCCTTGCTCTGCCACTCCAAATAGGGTTTTCAAACACAACAGCAAAACATCCATCAGTGGCCCTTCATCAGGTAAGTTTATTTGTTTGTTACACAGAAAACACACCTCACACGACCCCTTCGCTGCCTGTATTTGCATATCTGCACCACTAACAGAGTTCTTGTGCAATCACACGTCATGTTGTCAGCCCGCCTAAAGTTCGATTTACACATGACGTGTCCTCGCGGGGGAAAATGACGTCAGACCTGGAGACACGCCCCTGTGCGCTGAGCTGAGAATTTTTTCCAATTACTCAGTGTGGCACACCTGTAACCAAAATGGTGAATTTTAAAGGAGAGGCAGGTGACGTGGGTGCCAGAATAATGAACAGATGGCTTTTTATGACTCAACAGATCATCAAAATGCAAGGAAGATATGCAAAGCATTTGAAATGCATCTGCCCATTATAAAGGTCCGCCACTCACGATAATATTCCTCTCGCTCTTCCTTCACCGCTTTTGGTCAAATAGGTCTGACACTCCACCTTCTCCATTCCGTTTTTTTTAATCTGTAATAGCAGGCACGACCCTCCATCCATCAACAGAGCCTCACATTATTAGTTCTGCGACACTGACCAGACACTGACACTTCTTGATTAGGAGAATAGCAACGGGACGATCGAACGGGGCGCAACAAGTAGAAATGTGTTTCGCTTACACACCGCGCGTGCGCATTAAGGTGCCGTCTGCGCGCCTGCTTCACGCGGTAAGAACAAATCAGACTTAAGGCCGACATGCCTACCTTGTGTCTCCTGCCGACCGGACATGTATTGTGTGATCGTTAAAAACATGGATGAGATGGGTTCAATTTGCTGGAAGTCCAAATGTAATTCTTGCGGAGGGACGTTGTTGTTAACTGGCGTTTGTGCTGTTCTCTTCTTGTAAAAAGGCTTAGGTTTTGTTAGCCTGATGTCCGAGGAGGTTAAAGCTGGCGTCATGTTAGCAGCTGCTTATTCGCACAGGTCTGTCCAACATTTTATTTAAAAAAATAAATAAACAAACACAGTGATATCTGTCACCAAACCTGATCATTAACTCAAAAAACAAAATGTCACATTTTAAGTTCATTTAGGGTTGCCAGATAAGAAAATTAGAAATACGGGACACTCTTAAAATCTCTCTCTCTCTAATTTATATATATATATATATATATATATATATATATATATATATATATATATATATATATATATTATACATGCCCCTACACACCCAGACCAATATATTATATAAAAGTAGAGATATAAGTTAAAACATAAAGCAAGGATTTTAATGGGTTATGAGAAAAGCAAAAGTAAAATTGTTTAAAATTTTTTTAATACAAGCTAGAAAAAATCTGTAAAAGTGAAATCATTTGAAAATATTTATTTAATACAGACAACAGAGAAATATTATTATTTAATACAGGCAGTTAGAAGAAAAGTGGCCATGGTGAGTAGTAAGAATGCACTTTGCTGACAATCACTGGATGTTGCAATGCTGATCCAGAACTGCACAGCAGTGCGGCTGGAGAGCAAAACAGTAAGAGTGTCGCCGTCCTCAGCCAACCACAGCAACTGAACAAGCTGTAAACAGGCAGCAAACACTTGTTTCCTCGTGACATTTGGGTTATTTTCATCAAGAGAATCTGAGAAAAGAAAGTACAATTACTTATAAACTTACAACTAAGTACCGTAAGAAGGTATTACGAAATTTGAAAATGAACTAAATACATATTTGTGAATTTCCCCTTGGGATTAATAAAGTATCTATCTATCTATCTATCTATCTATCTATCTATCTATCTATCTATCTATCTATCTATCTATCTACAGGATATTTGGGTGTCCCTGAAAGGTTATCAAATATAGGACATGTCCCGTATATAAGGGACGTCTGGCAACACTAAGTTCATTTGACTTTTGCCCAGCCCAATACTGAAAGACACCCCACTGTGGCATTAGCTCACATCTGTGGCACTGAACATTTAGTGAGCACATTAAAGGGTTAAACTGCGTGGCCCGCTTTCATTTCCAGGAGTGTTTCACCAAAAAAAAAGGATTTAGGTGTTTAGATTTTTAAATGCAGAAATGTGTCAAGAGCACCTAAAATGAATGAACAGTTAATGTAGACTATGAGGCTTTCATAGGAGATCTCACTGCAGTGAAAAGCAGGAAACAAATGTTTTGAAAGTAACCCACTCTGATTGTCGTGAATAACACTTATATTTTATATAAATTAGGCTGATATTTTAATGACTCATAATGAGCTAATAATATTTCATTATCTAATGTGTTTCATGATGAAAACAGCTGTTGTACTTCATAAATAGAGCATAAATAGCATCAATGTACCATTATTTATACTGCAGACACCTTTAATCACTTTTTAATTTTATTTTACACACACATACTTATTTATATATTGTGACGGGCTGTAGGAAACAAGAGCAAAGCAGCAAGGAATGTTGGGGAACCAGCCCAGTACTGCCATTTTACTGGTTTGAAACAGAAACCAAAAGGGTGCACAATGGCACAATAACAAACATGCTGACCACACAGACTTCTCCATCTTGGTTTCTAGCAGTCCAGTTTCACATGGTAGCTCATTTGGTATCAACTCCTGGTCACAAAGGAGACACCACCTTCCTGGGCTGTCCATTTTTATGGCATCCTGACTGGAAGGGGCAGGCTCTGCTCTGGGCATCATGGTTGGGTACCCTCACTGGGCGTCTTCTCAGGGCTGTAGGAAAAAGAAAAGATACCATTATAGATAATGCCCCCTCTCGTCCTGGAGTGGTATACCTCAGTCGATGATATATACTGTAGGAGATACACAGGCGGGACCGGCATCCCAGCAGGAAGTCAGGAAGATCCCTTACCTGGACAGGAGGCCCCAAGTGAACAGAAAGGGATCCCGGCCAAGATAGATAGATAGATAGATAGATACAGTGGTGTGAAAAACTATTTGCCCCCTTCCTGATTTCTTATTCTTTTGCATGTTTGTCACACAAAATGTTTCTGATCATCAAACACATTTAACCATTAGTCAAATATAACACAAGTAAACATAAAATGCAGTTTTTAAATGATGGTGTTTATTATTTAGGGAGAAAAAAAATCCAAACCTACATGGCCCTGTGTGAAAAAGTAATTGCCCCCTTGTTAAAAAATAACCTAACTGTGGTGTATCACACCTGACTTCAATTTCCGTAGCCACCCCCAGGCCTGATTACTGCCACACCTGTTTCAATCAAGAAATCACTTAAATAGGAGCTGCCTGACACAGAGAAGTAGACCAAAAGCACCTCAAAAGCTAGACATCATGCCAAGATCCAAAGAAATTCAGGAACAAATGAGAACAGAAGTAATTGAGATCTATCAGTCTGGTAAAGCTTATAAAGCCATTTCTAAAGCTTTGGGACTCCAGCGAACCACAGTGAGAGCCATTATCCACAAATGGCAAAAACATGGAACAGTGGTGAACCTACCCAGGAGTGGCCGGCCGACCAAAATTACCCCAAGAGCGCAGAGACGACTCATCAGAGAGGTCACAAAAGACACCAGGACAACGTCTAAAGACCTGCAGGCCTCACTTGCCTCAATTAAGGTCAGTGTTCACGACTCCACCATAAGAAAGAGACTGGGCAAAAACGGCCTGCATGGCAGATTTCCAAGACGCAAACCACTGTTAAGCAAAAAGAACATTAGGGCTCGTCTCAATTTTGCTAAGAAACATCTCAATGATTGCCAAGACTTTTGGGAAAATACCTTGTGGGCTGATGAGACAAAAGTTGAACTTTTTGGAAGGCAAATGTCCCGTTACATCTGGCGTAAAAGGAACACAGCATTTCAGAAAAAGAACATCATACAAACAGTAAAATATGGTGGTGGTAGTGTGATGGTCTGGGGTTGTTTTGCTGCTTCAGGACCTGGAAGGCTTGCTGTGATAGATGGAACCATGAATTCTACTGTCTACCAAAAAATCCTGAAGGAGAATGTCCGGCCATCTGTTCGTCAACTCAAGCTGAAGCGATCTTGGGTGCTGCAACAGGACAATGACCCAAAACACACCAGCAAATCCACCTCTGAATGGCTGAAGAAAAACAAAATGAAGACTTTGGAGTGGCCTAGTCAAAGTCCTGACCTGAATCCAATTGAGATGCTATGGCATGACCTTAAAAAGGCGGTTCATGCTAGAAAACCCTCAAATGAAGCTGAATTACAACAATTTTGCAAAGATGAGTGGGCCAAAATTCCTCCAGAGCGCTGTAAAAGACTCATTGCAAGTTATCGCAAACGCTTGATTGCAGTTATTGCTGCTAAGGGTGGCCCAACCAGTTATTAGGTTCAGGGGGCAATTACTTTTTCACACAGGGCCATGTAGGTTTGGATTTTTTTTTCTCCCTAAATAATAAAAACCACCATTTACAAACTGCATTTTGTGTTTACTTGTGTTATATTTGACTAATGGTTAAATGTGTTTGATGATCAGAAACATTTTGTGTGACAAACATGCAAAAGAATAAGAAATCAGGAAGGGGGCAAATAGTTTTTCACACCACTGTATACTACAACAACAACAGCATTTATTTATATAGCACATTTTCATACAAATAATGTAGCTCAAAGTGCTATATACTGTCACACACATTAGCATGGGAGGCAGCTAAAGGGCTTGAGTAAGGACAGTTCTGAACCAGACTGGGATGTGGCAGAGTGCAAAGGGAAAGGATATCACACTGAAAGGGAAGAATATCACACCCGGACAAGGCAACCCAAAAGAATGGATGAGTATCCCAGCCGGAGAAGATTCCTTACCTGGACAGGAGGCCCAGGGCAAATGGACAGGTGCCCCTACCGGACATGATTCCAGTACTTTTCCTGGATGGGAGAAAAGAGAAGGGCAGGGAAGGGCTGACTCTAAGGGGTGTTTATTCCCCCTAGGCACTAGATGGCAGCAGCCCTCCATACCTCCACATAGGTAGTTTAGGGATTAGTTTTCTGGCAGAACAGCCCTGCTGGGGTCTGTGGATGTCACAAGGGGGAGCTGCACGGAGATGCACTCCCCAATTTACTGGACTTTCGTATGACCAGGAAGTGCTTCCTTCCAATGGGCAGTAGCCCTGGCACCAGAAGTACTCCCCGATCCTCAATAAAAGAGGCCACACTCCCTTGTCCAGGCAAGTTGGAGCTGGGAGGATGGAGAGCAACACTCAACTGGAGGAGAGAGGAATTGTGAGGTATTGTGGAGAGAGACAGAGAACCTGCACTTGCTACTTTGAAGAGGTATTTTTGAATACATTTTTATTTGAACCTGGGACTGTGTCATCATGTTTGGGGCTTGCTGGTGCCTGGTTCCATTGCAATACACAAACACATGCATGCACACACACACACACACACACACACACACACACACATATATATATATATATATATATATATATATATATATATATATATATATATATATATATATATATATATATATATATTGTGATGGATGGCCTGCTGGCATCCCGGCTGGGTGGGAATTGCTAGAGGGCAGCCCCCCTGGTTTGCCACAGCACCACGGATTCCCACAGGGCATGCTGGGACATACTTTGGAGCAGCTCTGTTGGGTTCTGTGGGTCCCACCAGGGGGTGCTGCACGTGCTGCTGGGTCCTTGGAGGAACTACTTCCACCACACCTGGAAGTGCAACCGGAACAAGGTCGAGAAACACCTGGAGCACTTCTGGGTATGCTATAAAAGGAGTCACCTCACCACCAATCAGGGAGTCAGAGTTGGGAGGGGGAGGACAAAGAAGAAGAAAGCACAGTGATTATTTATATTGGTGCTTTGTGCTGCGCTGTGTAGTCGGGAAGCCAAAGAAAAGCGCTTTCCCACTGAAGAATAAATAAATGTGTGTGCTGTGTTGAACTTGTGTCTCAGCCCGTCTGTGTCGGGGTTTGGGGAGCGGTACGCCTCCTGGTGGTCTACAATATATATATATATTGTCAGAAACTCCACACAGAGCCATAGCAAGGTTTGGGGCAGCCACCCGTATAGTTGGTATCCTGGCTGCAAAGTCGAAAAATGAATACAGCACTGATGTGCACAAAACCGAGTCCAAAACAGAACTGAGGGATTAGGGGAAAGGTGGAGGTATTTAAAGGGGAAGACAGGAAGTGAAGTCAAAGGGGTCGGGCTCACAAGGGTCTTCAGCTATAGGCTCGAGCCTGGACGTGACATCAATGGAGCCGGAGCCAGCAAAGTCTTCCTCCATAGGCTCGGACGCGGAATTGACGTCAAGAGGGCCAGGTGGAAAGGAAAGGGAGAAAAAGAATCAGTGCACTCTGCCACATCCCAGTCTGGTTCGGAACTGTCCTTACTGAAGCCCTTTAGCTGCCTCCCATGCTCACGTGTGTGACAGTATATAGCACTTTCAGCTACATTATTTGTATGAAAATGTGCTATTTAAATAAACGCTGTTGTTGTTGTAGTATGTATATATATATATATATATATATATATATATATATATATATATATATATATATATATATATATATATATATATATATATATACTGTATATTTGGGCGGAGTGGTGGCTCTGAGGATAAGGATCTGTGCTGGTATCCCGAAGGTTTCCGGTTCAAATCCCCCATCACTGCCAAAAGAGATCCTACTCTGCTGGGCCCTTGAGCAAGACCCTTAACCTGTAATTGCTCCAGGGGCGCTGTACAATGGCTGACCCTGCGCTCTGACCCCAAGGGGTATGCGAAAACTAACAAATTCCTATTACAAGAAATTGTATAAGGCGAAATAAAGAACAAAATATATATATATATATATATATATATATATATATATATATATATATATATATATATATATATATATATATATATATATATATATGCATTCATTTTCCACTGGATTAATATATATATATATATATATATATATATATATATATATATATATATATATATATATATATATATATATATATTGATGGCTCACATATTCAAACACCAAATGATGGCTATCAGGATTACGTTAGCAGAAAAGGCTGGACATCTATTGTACTGCAGGCGGCCGCTAATGACAGATTAACAATTAGTGGCATTTGTGTTGGGTCACCTGGTAGTGTTCATGACGCTGTTGTATTCGCCACATCATTTTTGCCAGGTATTTGAAAATTTACGTTATGCCATGTGACCTAATGTGAAAAAAGTGTTTCCATCGCAGTTTTGCGAATTATTGCTTTGCCAAATCGCCTGAAAAAAAAAACACTCAAGCGAGTTGTCTTGCATGGGCATTGGAGGACTCCTGTAAGGGCCGGGGAAAAGTATTCAATAGCCTGCCAAGATAAGGGTGGGGGGTCTATCACTGACTTTGTCCTGTTGTTCTTCTTCCCTCACAGCACTGAGCAGCCACCTAGTAAGAGCACTTAACCCAACCCCTTCCGGAAGTTTTGCTATAAAAGAAGTGCTGATTAAGAAAAGGCGTCTTTTTTGCCGGAAGACCCAAACGAGCCGCACGGCGGAGCAGGTGACTCTCAAAAGTCCTTAAAGAAGGAGGAATCCCTGATCATTTTTTCGTTATTTTTTCATTTTTGTTGTTTCATCTTGCAACGATCAAAAGGAACGACCTGGCCCGCGTCCCAACATTTTGAGTGTATAAACTTTTTTTGCGATTTTTGAGAGGTTTTTTTTTTTCGAAATTCACGTGTTTCCATTACTTTTTTTTTCTCGTTTTGCAATTTCAAAATGCGCCTTAAGGAGGTTTATGAAAACGTGGCGGGTAACCACTCCAAGATGGCGGAACTTCAAGTGAAAAAGGACTTTCGGGAGGAAGAGGCAGGTCCAAGTGGGCAGACACTGGAAGTGATGTCAAGGGTGGTAGTGCTTCTGCCAGTCTTCCAGTCTGCAGAGGGAAGAAGAGAGAAGGTGTTTGTAAACAGCGCCATCCTGTGTGTCGGTGGGAAGTTACCATTTTCTGAGTGTTTAAGGTCACATGTGACACTGTATATGGGAAACGTTGGGTCACAACACTGAAAAGGCTACCTTATATGATATTAGAACTGACACTGGCTATGCTGGGATTAGACAAATTGGTCTAAACCGAGCTTGGTTGTAGCTCAGATGAGATTAAAAAAATTAGAATAACAAATTCATTATCTCCTTTAATAGATTTTATGGCAACCCTCAATTATTTAATAAAAAATACTGAAATGGTGCTTGCTGTGTGACAATGCTGATTGATGAATGAAACACATGACTGACTGATTCATGGTTCCGAAGCCAACGGTGGGCTAAACTTGGCATGGCATGCAACTGTTGAGTCATCCCAGTTTTCTGTGACTAGCTGAAAGTTGAACTCAGGTTAGTACATCACCTCTGGCCTCTGTCACTTGAAGAGCCCCTGTTTATAGACCCCTGTCATGCACGGAGCTAAACTCAGTTGAGCACACGATGCCTGTTGAGTCCTTGCCACTGCAAATTCATTGCACTCATTAAAACCGAGTCCTCCCTTCTCTTCAAAAGGCACCTGCCATAAAAAAACACAACTCTGGGCATGTGCCAGCCTGAGATGGCCTTTAGTTAACTAAAATGATGAGGCCGGACTAATCTGTGACATTTGTAACCTCTAATTATTATGGGGTGGCTGTGCGGCTCACAAAGTTTCAAGTCTGTTTAGGACTTTATCTTACCTGCTGCTCAGTTGCTCAACATTCAGTTTTAGTTGTAGTTTGACTTCTTACTCTTTTCTCATTCTTATGCACTTTATTGAAATCTGTAATTTGCTTGACCCTCGGCAGATGTTTCTGCTCTTTTTTTCTTTGTGCCATTATACTGGTTATTACTTCATTTTTTAGTCTCTTTGCCATAAACACACGACTACAGGTTACTTTACCATTCTTTATTTATGTTTAATAAAGTTTGATGTTCAATGATCAATAAACACAATACTTACTATTGACTGGGAATTATGAACACATCTGTACCGTGTCCTGGAAGAATACAAATAGATGTCACTTGTTTATTGACCCCTGAAACTCAGTTCAGCACACGATGCCTGTTAAGTCAATGCTGCTGCACATTCATAACGTTGCACTAATTAAAACCGAGTCCTCCCTTCTCTTCGAAAGGCACCTGCCATAAAAAACACAACTGTGGGCATATGCCAGCCTGAGCTGGCATTTAGTTAGCTAAAATGATGAGGCCAGGCTAATCTGTGACATTTGTCGCCTGTAATTATTATGGGGTGGTGGTGGGGCTCACATAGTTTCAAGTCTGTTTAATGTCAACGAGTGCAGCGGGTTCGTCTTCATCTTTGCTGCTGTCATCACATAAAACACTCATTGAGTGGTAGTGCCCCTTTAGGTGTCTGAGCATTGTGATGGAAACTGGAGGCGTCAGCGAGCCCCAAACCCCTAAACACGATCACACCAAGTCCCGGGTTCAAATAATGGAAGGTTTATTAAACAATTCCTTCACAAAGTCGCACAAACACAAACAGACAAGTTTTCTCTCTCCACAATTCCTCTCCCTTTACAATCGCACTGCCCTCCTTCACTCAAGCGTTGCCCCACATACTCCCAGCTCTAACTCGCCTGGATAAGGGAGCGTGTCCCCTTTTATTACGGACCTGGGAGTACCTCCGGTGCCAGGGTGATTGCCCAATTGAAACACATCCGGGTCATGTGAAAGTCAATTATAACAAGGAGGCTTGTCTGTAGGTTCCCTTTGAACTCAGCCACAGTGACCATTGGGTTCTTGGTCACCTCTTTTATCAAGACCCTTCGGCCCCCAGCTGCTCAGTCTAGTCAGCATTAAGGAAAACCTGTGGTTGTTCCAAACAAATTCCATTTAAGAATTATGGAGGCCACTGTGTGTGCTTCAGTGCTGCAGAAATGTTTTTGTGGCCTTTCTCAGATCTACGACTCAACGCAATTCTGTCTCTAATTTCTGCAGGCAGCTCCTTCGACTTCATGGTTTGGTTTTTGCCATCCTGTCATAAAGCCCAGATTGTTGGTATGTTACAGTGATAAGTTTACTTGTGGAAGCTTCTCCACACAGGTTCTCAGGAGCTCAGCCAGAGTGACTGTTGGGCTCCTGGTCACTTCTCTGACCACAGCCCTACTGCCCCGATCGCTCAGTTTAGCCAGGCAGCCAACTCTAGGAGGAGCTGTGGTCGCTCTTAACTGTGTCAAAGGTCTGTAGTGTGCCACTGTGACCTGTAAGGGTTACTCATACACAACGAGAATCTCAATGACACGGTGAATGTGACAGGGAGACAAGATGAGTCAAGTGTCACAAAGCTGAAGGGCTGATGAGCCAGGTTTGATCTGTCTATCTATCTATCTATCTATCTATCTATCTATCTATCTATCTATCTATCTATCTATCTATCTATCTATCTATCTATCTATCTATCTATCTATCTAAACCTGAAACTTGGGTGTGTCTGATCTTAGACAGCAGTCATTCCAAATACAGTAAAACCTCAATTATCCATCACTTCTTTAACCGTCACGACAAAAGGGGGTCCTCGGGTTACGACACAGTTCCGTTCGTACAACAATGATGTAACCCGAATTTTGGTGTAAGTCGAAACACACCGTAGCCTAAGTCACTTACCTATCCTAACACATTTGCAAAATCATAATCTAGAACATAAAAACACAACTAAGCCACAGAAAAAGGAAAAGGACATAAATATACTGTACTGTACACTGTACTGTAGTAACAGAAAAAATGAGTGTAAAAAAATCCTTACCTTTATTCCTTCTCACGTCTCATTTTTTTTTAAAAGTTTTTATGGGAGTGAGCGTTGTAAACTCGAAACGTTGTATGTCGAGACGTTGTAACCCGAGGACTCTATCTATCTATCTATCTATCTATCTATCTATCTATCTATCTATCTATCTATCTATCTATCTATCTATCTATCTATCTATCTATCTATCTATCTATCTATTATATACATGCATCTAACTATGTAAACAGGTAGGAAAAGCTGATCTGTCTGGGGAGATCTGGGGCCTTTCATATCTCTCAATCTTTCAATCATATAGTGCCTTTCATTTCCATCTGCTGTAAAATCTTAAAGACAAGACAAAAAAACCCTTTTTCTCTTTCTTCTGCAGACCAACTATGGGAAATTCCACCTGGGCCCGATGACATCAATTCCGGTTCAGGACTCATTAACATCACTTCCTCTGACTGGCCTTAAAAGACATCATTTATGTGTTTGCAAGTCAGTTCTATCTATCTATCTATCTATCTATCTATCTATCTATCTATCTATCTATCTATCTATCTATCTATCTATCTATCTATCTATCTATCTATCTATCTATCTATCTATCTATCTATCTATCTATCTATCTATCTATCTATCTATCTACTTTTTCCCCAGTAGACTGTTACATCTATGGATGTTTTATGTTGAATGCATGGTTGTGCTTTTATTTAAGTGGATCACCTTCGTCTGTGGACACGGTTTGCCTGTTTATATATTTACATTTACTTATTTGGTGAATTCACACTATTTATGATACAGTTGGTTGCATTTCTTTGGGTGTTTCAGTTGGAGCCCAGGCAGCCCAAATGACTTGCTCAGGGTCACATGGTGTCAACAGTGGGATCTGAACCAACAACCTCAGGGTTTGGAGTCCGAAGCCTTCACCACTACATCATTTTATGTTGTGTAGCCAGCAGTTTCCATGGGGTGTACTTAATTTTTCACACGACTATATTATCTGTGAACTGTCAGAGGTTTGGGAAGAAGATACTTTTAATGAGTTTATTTTTTTGCTCATTAGACAGCACATTATTATCTGATGATGCAGTGCACGGTACAAGCACGCTCAGGCAGAGCTGGTTGCCTCACCCCGGCCTGTTCATAAGAGAACCCCAGGCAGCGGCCTCCAGAGAGGGGTCTGTCCACAGATGCGTTTCGGGGGGACTGCTGAGTCTCATTCAGAAAAAGAAGAAGAAAAAAACTGCTTTATGTGTCTCCCGGGTCGCCTTCTGTGAAATCATCTGCGCAGCTTTCCATAACCTGCTAATTGTGTCAATACCAGAGTCTCAACAGCATAACAACAGCATTTGCCGTTGCACTTCCATGACAAATAATGAGCCACAGTAGAGACTGAGGGGCTCCTGGGAACGCCTTCTGCTCTTTCTGAAGTGTTTTGCCGCCATCAGATCTTTGCGTGCCTGCACACACGTGACTTGCAGGGCTCATACGACCCACCATTTGCATTTCAATGGACAGAATTTCAATGTCCCCCCACACCCCCTTGATGGAGCCACCCAACTAACATTTCACTAATGAATGAGCTGCGCTACTCGTTTGTTGTTGGCCCCCGACAATTTGCTTTAACTCGATTTCCTTTATTATTCCTTCTGATTTCATTTGATTAGAGCAGCCAATAGAAGTTGATTCACATGAATTGAATTAAGTCTTGGAAGAGAGCAGGGACCTTGCAATTCCCTGGTGGGAGGGCTGGTAATATGGGGGACGGGTAGAGTGGGGGGACTGGGCTTCAGGCAGGGACAGGGAGATGGAGCGGGTTGGCTTTTCATTTAAGCCATGAGCTCTGAGACGCTTATTTCTGAGGCACTGCCACGCAACAATTCATCATCCGTGTCACAAGAATGGGCAGGAGACATAAAAAGATTTGGGGCAGCCATCTGTATATTAGGCCCTGACTGCAAAAAGGGCTGAAATTTGTAGAGTTGTGTCTGGTTCAAAGTCCAAAACAGAACTGATGACATGTGGCAAAGATGGTGGTTTTAAAGATCTTGACCAGAAGTGACGTCATCATGGGTCCCGGAACCAGAAGTGACGTCACCACAGGCGCTGGAACCAGATGTGAGATCATTATGGGTGCTGGAATAAGAAGTGACATCATCATGGGCACCAGAACCAGAAGTGACATCATCACGGGTGCCAGAACCAGAAGTGACGTCACCATGGGTGCCAGAACCAGAAGTGACGTCATCATGGGTGCTGGAATAAGAAGTGACATCATCATGGGCACCAGAACCAGAAGTGACATCATCATGGGTGCCAGTACCAGAAGTGACGTCATCACGGGCACCAGAACCAGAAGTGACATCATCATGGGTGCCAGTACCAGAAGTGACGTCATCACGGGCACCAGAACCAGAAGTGACATCATCATGGGTGCCAACACCAGAAGTGACATCATCACGGGCACCGGAACTAGAAGTGACATTATCATGGGTGCCTGTACCAGAAGTGACATCATCACGGGCACCAGAACCAGAAGTGACATTATCACCGGTGCCAGAACCAGATGTGACATCATCATGGGCACCAGAACCAGAAGTGACATCCTCATGGACACTGGAACCAAAAGTGACATCATCATGGGTGCCTCGCCATCTCCTGGCCAAGCATGGAATCGTCACTATTCGGACCCTTTAGCTGCCTCCCATGTGCACATGTGTGACATCCAGCATTTTTATATAGCGCCTTTCCAATGAGCACAAAAGAATTATCAGAAGCATACTGAGAGTCACAGAGCAAATTATTAGGAACACCTGGGCTGACTTTAGCATTTTTTGCTGCCCAAAGCTGTAAATGGCTCCCCATGTGACCCCCCTTTGCTTTGAGTGGAATCTGTCAGGGTCTTCTGTTTTGAGTATTTTTTTTTTGCATTTTGCACAGTGGGGGGTGGGGGGGGGGGGGGGTCATGTAAAAATTTACCCCAAGGAATCCTTTGCCTTCATTTAATCTTGAATAACACCATTTTGGGTCGTTTTGTCGCGGCTACTTTTTGATTTTTGTTGCCAGGACCACCCCAGGGTGGGCGTGTCCTCAGAGGTCGTGGAGCTGTCAATCACAGCACAGTGAGGAAAAAAGTACATTGAAAGGTTTACTTCATCCAGCGACATGGAGATTCCAAAACCCTTCAAACTTTTCCAAAAATATTCTTGTTTTTTGAGCTCTCTGCAGTCCTTCTTGACTTCGGTTTGGTCGCACAATTCTTGGTTTGGGTTATGGATGGTTGTTCTCCTGTATCTGAGCCTCGCTCCAGTCGCCATCTGAAATTTGGTGCCAATGGAGCATAACAGGATCATTTTTTGCAAGACTTCAGGGGCCTAGGGAGAGTGAAATGTGTGTGTTGGGGGGTTTGGATACAAAATAGTTTGGATTTGGGTCTGGGATACATAACAGATACGTAACAGTTTGGGTACAAAACAGCGAATTGACAATTTGAGAATGTCACCGGGGACATCGGCAGACTTAAGAAGGTAGAAAACAGGTAAGAACTGGGCTGTGTTAGCAGGATTTATGTATCGATTTATTTGTTACATTTAATGTCTCACTATTATAAAAGAAGTTCTTGAGATGAGACGAGATGAGACTATTTCCAAGAGATTTTGTTAAGTCCCGCCCTCCTCTCAAACTTTTCTGGTTCACGGCCCACGCCCGCGGTCCTCTCACCTCTCATTCATGTGAATGTTTTTGTCAGACACAGTTCCTGCGTTCTCAGTGCTTATAAATTTTAACATTTTCCTCACTTTAAGTTCCCAATAAAAGAAGACGTATTATGTCCAAATCTTATTGAACAATTTCATCCTGAAGGGTTATCAACAGAAGAAATGAGTACACGGGCAATCCTAGCACCGAGAAACGATGAAATCAAACAAATTAACGTGAAAATTGTCGATCAGCTACACAGCAAATTGGTTAAATGCGTATCAATAGACTCTGCTGAAACAGTTGGTGGTGATGGTGCAGAAGATGAAAAAATCAACTTACACTATCACAAAGAATATCTACAACCTTTAACACCGTCTGGTCTTCCACTGCACGAATTACTGTGGAAAGAAGGACATATCCAAGTAAGATAATGTAGGACATCTTCAGGGGATGACATTAGACACCAAAGGAGATCTTGATATGCCATTCGTATTAAAACTTTTACAGTTTCCCGTTAGAATAGATTTTGCAAAGACAACATATCACAGGGACAAACATTCGAAAAAGTCGTTTTATTTATTAGAGAGAAAGAAATGAAATTCACTCACGGGCAGTTATACATTGCATTGTCACAATGTAAGACCAAACACAGAATCAAAATTCAAAGCGATATTGACGAACAGTTCATTCCAAATATTGTTTTAACTGAAGTTTTACAGTAAAAGTGTAAGTTTAAAAAGTATTTGCGTGTTAATTTCAAAGCCAAACATGAAACATAATTTTCTTTCAATTTATTACGTTTTACTATTTTTTAATGTGGTTAATTACTCGCTGTAATGTAAAATAGTTCTATTATATCCATATGTTACAACTCCCATGGAAATAACAATCTGTTTAAATTGTACATCCGCTTCCCCATACGCAAGCGGCAGATCAGTGAATTGACTAGTGTGTAGTGCTCACCCGGGTGTTGGTGAGCGAAACGAGCAGAGGGCAGAGCCCTCTAATCTTTAAAGAAAACAACTTCTCACATAACCAAATCCTCTTTAATAAAATCCCTGTGTGCGTCCATGTGTCCGTGTGTGTGTGTGTCTTCTGGTGAAGTGCGTATGCGCGGGGCATCGCTTCAAAGCAGATGCTTCAAAGGCCGCCTGACGCGTCACACAAGACAGAGAGGGCGGGGCCTATAAAATATTGCGCGGCCGATCCAATCGGATTTCGGTAAATGAGGTAACACCTAAAACATAAGGCACGAAAAATCCAATCGGGTACTGAGACGCGGAGACCAGCTTCCCCAAAGTGGTGGGATTAGTGTTTGTTGTTGTGCAAGTGTTCACTCTTGAGGATGTCAGATTTGCGATTAACAAACTTGGCCCGGTAAAGTGTAAAGTGTCAGTTGTTGAAGGGGTTTTCCTAAATATACGAATTTTCATGATATTACAATAGGATGACTTTTAAAAGTAGATTTATTTTCGCGCACAAAAAATCCGTTGCTGGGGAGACGTCACACATACTAAATAATCAGCTGCACACCAGCACAGATTAAAATACTTGCTGGGGAACTGCACAGTACTTGCTGGAGAGACATATTAGTGCGAGAGAAAATTAAAGGCACACAATACAGTGACGCATATTACAGCCACATACAAGCCAGGATTACTGTAACAGAAAATAGACGGTCCCTTGCCATTTAATATAGACTGTTCCTACTAATGTTTATGCACTACTGTTCTAGCGCCCGTTATTGTAACGGGCTTAATGTCTAGTTATTATGTAAACTCTAATGGTGTGTTGTAGCTCGGTATTTAAGCCACCAGCACAACATTTAACTTACAGTGATGGTGACAGTGTTGCTATAATCTTATTTTTAAGATAATGCCATCAACATAAACAGACCATTTTAGTTAGGTTACTGGTGTCACACACATGCGAATAGGAGACAGCTAAAGGACCTGAGTAATAGTAATGCCATGCCAGACCAGGGGGCGGCGAGGTGCACTAACCATCTTTCTCAATTCCTTGTAGGCCATTCTCGGGAAATCCTGCATGTTTCTGGCACATCTGATGATGTCACTTCCGGTTCTGGCCCGATGATGTCATTTTCTACACTGGCCTTGAAAGCCACCATCTTGCCTCCACATCTTTAGTTCTGTTTTGGACTCAGTCTTGTGATCATCTTGCAATTATTTCAAATCCCTTTTGCAGCCAAGGCACATTATACGGGTGGCTGCCCCAAACCTTTCCAATGTTTTTGTGTCATTCTTGTGACATTGGATTAAATTGACAAGTCTAATATAATGACAAAATTCAATAAATCTGAAGTATAAGGATTATCTTTAAATAGTTTAAACCCTAAGCCTAAGCCTAACCCTACCCCTAACCTTATCTTTAAACAGTTACACGATTCCATGTATCCTCACTAATGTATGCAAATAATGCAATATCACTATCCAATCAATGATAGGTCACGATTTGCTGCTGGGATGGTTCGAGCGGTGGGTCACAAATCTGATGACCATGTTTGTCACCCCCCCAGCCCCCCCGATTTTGACAATTGCTCTCAATTACCCCCGATGGGTAATGAGTGGTTATAACAGAAAGGTTGAGGAACACTGTCATAGATGGTGGTGAACAGCAGAGAACGACACTTGCCAAGTTTTATGGCGTCTTAATGCGAGTCCACTTGGGAGATGGTTACAGATTGAATTAAATCGGCCTTTAGCAATGCATTCAAGAATGACAGTCGTGTTACTGTTTTGATCATTTAATTTTGTTTTGCTATATCTTTGTGTCCTATGCTGTCATAGAAAATTACAATTATTATCTTTATCATAATTGTTGTTGGATTATTATGTGTTGTAGATAATCTTGTTGAAATGTTATTTTAAAGCTAAAACTACAAATGTGCACCTAAAGAACATTCTGCATAAAGAGAGCCACTGAGTTGCTGAGCATGGTGCATTCTGGGATTTGGAGTCCATTTTTTAATAGGCTGTTTAAGAGTAAACATCGCTAGTATGTGGAAATAATATAATTAGGCTAAAGGGAATCAGACAGTTGTACTGGATTGGAGGGTTCATAACAGATTATGTTTTGTTTAAAGAAATGCCATCCATTCCCTAATTTTGCCACAGTAGGGGACCACCGAGTTCACCTAACTGGTAGGGCCGGCCTAGTCTGTACAAATACTGAGTTGGGCCTCCTTTCGCTCTCAGAACAGCCTCAGTTCTTTGTGGCATGGATATCACAATAAGGTGGAAACATTCCTTGGAGGGTCGGGTACGTGTAGGCGTGATTTCTGCCGATCTGTCAGCTGCACGTTCTTGCTGTGAATCCTCCGTTCTTCCACATCCCAAAGGTGTTCTGTTGGATTTCAGATCCAGAGACTGGGAAGGCCACTGAAGAAAATTGAACTCATTGTCATGTTTATGAAACCAGTCGGAGACTTCAACGTTTGCTTTGTGATGTGGTGCATTATCATGCCATTAGAAGATTGATAAACTGTGGCCATGGGGGTGGTGGGTACACAAGATCAGCAATAAAACTCAAATAGGCCACGACATTCAAGCAATAACTGATTGGTATTAAAGGGCCGAAATTGTGCCAAGAACACATTGTCACCACCAGCATAGACTGCTGACATAAGGCAGGTTGGGTGCATGGAGTCATGCAGTTGGCATGACCTGTGTGCTACAGCAGAAATCAAGATACATTTCTGAGGTCTTCAACTGTCAAATTTTGCCGAGCTTGTGCCCACAGCAGCCTCAGCGTTCTGTTCTTAGCAGACAGAAGTGGAACCCAACGTGGTCTTCTACTATCGTCGCCCATCTGCCTCAAGGTTTGACGTCTTGTGCATTCTGAGATGTTTTTCGGTTATCTGAGCTATGGTAGCCTTTCAGTCAGCTCACACCATTGACTTCTGACCTGTTGCCATCTGGTTGTTTGTCTGGAGCTAACAGTCCCGTGGGAAGATCATTTGGATGAAGACTTTGAAAGGAAGTTCTCGAATTAGGCGGGACTGGTCAGCACCTGTCAGCAGTCAAAATGGAGAGCTAAGTGTCTCCCAGTGAAGGACAGGTACAGGGCAAGGTTGGGTGCATGGAGTCATGCTGTTGGCACTAAATACTGAGCTTACCACCCGTGTGCCTCAGCAGAAACCGAGATCCATCACACCAGGCTACGTTTTTTCCAGTCTTCTACTGTCCACTTTTGCTGAGCCTGTGGTCACTGCAGCTTCTGCTTTCAGTTCTTGGCTGATGGGAGTAGAACCCGAGGTGGTCTTCTGCAGTGGTATAGATAGGTGACCGACCCTCCAGTCTCAAACATCCACGTGTTGTGCATTCTGGGATGCTTTTCTGCTCACCACAGGCGGACAGAGTGGTAATCTGAGTTATATCACCTTAAACCAGTCTGGCCTCTCACATCAACAAGGTGTTTCCAACCACAGAACCGCCAATCACTTTCTGGTGTACGAGAGTATTGGAATCGTTCGAAAATTCCATTTCGAGATTTTGATGAATCTCGACGTTTTAGACCTCCCTGAGTCCGAAAATACCATATTTGAAATTGTCTGTCTGTGTGTGTGTGCGTGTGTGTGTGTGTGTGTGCGTGTGTGTGTGTGTGTGTGTGTGTGTGTGTGTGTGTGTGTGAACACGATAACTTGAGTACACTTTCACTTAAGTCAACCAAATTTTGCATACAAGTTTTAGGTACAAAACGTACATTTCTATCAATTTTTGGGCTGTTTCTGCTGCTTTACCTGTTATTCATGCAGCTTCAGAGTCCAATTTATTCAACTTTTCTTTTATAATAATTGTTCAATATATTATTCATTTGATTAGATTTTTTGTTGATTGTTCTTTAATGTACAGAATATAAAAATGTAATCATTGTCTTACTGTTTACTACATCCCCATATCTGAGTATATGAGAAGTTGAGGGGAGACCACTCCCGATTTTTTATTTCACACACCATTCTGAGTAAACTCTACAGTCGTGGCCCAAAGTTTTGAGAATGACACAAGTGTTGGTTTTCTGCTTCAGGGTTTTTAGATCTTTTTGACAGATGTTTCTATGGTATACTGAAGTAGAATTACAAACATTTCATAAGTTTCTAAGTCTTTTATTGACAATGACATGAAGTTTATAGTCAATATTTGCAGTGTTGGTCCTTCTTTCTTTTTCTCTGCAATTCGCCCTGGCAGGCTGGCAATCAACTTCTGGGCCAAATCCTGACTGATGGGAGCCCATTCTTGCACAATCAATGCTTGGAGTTTGTCAGAATGTTTGTCCACCCGCCTCTTGTGGATTGACCACAAGTTCTCAATGGGAGTTTCCTGGCCATGGGCCCACATTTTCGATGTTTTGTTCCCCGAGCCACTTATTTCTCACTTTTGCCTTATGGCCCGGTGCTCCATCATGCTGGATTGTTCATTGTGGGTCACCAAACTGTTCTTGGATGGTTGGGAGAAGTTGCTCTCAGAGGATGTTTTGGTCCCATTCTTTATTCGTGGCTGTGTTCTTAGGCAAAATCGTAAGTGAGCCCTGCACTGCCTTGGCTGAGAAGCAACCCCACACATGAATGGTCTCAGGATGCTTTACTGTTGGCATGACACAGGACTGATGGTACTGCCACTCACCTTTTCCTTTTTCCAGATGCCCCAAACAATCAGAAAGGGAATTCATCAGAGAAGATGACTTTCCCCCAGCAGTCCAATCCCTGGACCTTTTGCAGAATCTCAGTCTGTCCCTGATGTTTTTCTTGGCTTCTTTGCTGTCCATCTTGACACCCACCAGGCCATCCTCCAAAAGTCTTCACTTCACTCACAACTGCCTGCTGCCATTCCTGAGCAAACTCGGCACTGGTGGTGCCCACAGCTGAATCAACTTCATGAGACGGTTCTGGCGCTTGCTGGACTTTGTGGGTGCCCTGAAGCCTTCTTCACAACCATTGAACCTCTCTATTCATGTGATCTCCAGCCTCGTCCTCGGCGACACTCTCACCCGTGTCAACGAGAGGATCACTGAAGTGACGTCAGCAGGTCCTTTTGTGTCAGGGCTGACATGCAGTGGAAATGGGTTTTATGGGATTAAGATCATTTTCATGGCAAAGAGGGACTTTGCAATTAATTGCAGTTCATCTGATCACTCTTCAGAACATTCTGGAGTCGATGCAAATGGCCATCATAAAAACTGAGGCAGCAGACTTTGTGAAAATTCATATTTGTGTCATTCTCAAAACTTTTGGCCACGACTGCAGAGACTGTGCTGTGTGACAATCCAAGGAGATGAGCAGCTACAGAAACACTCCAGTCCAACCAGCCCACTGTGACGGTGCGGGTCCGGCTCCAAGCTCCCTCTTCCAGTTTTTGGGAGTAACGTATCTGGATGTGCTGCCAGGTGGGGAAAAAGCAACATGATGGTGCAAAGTGCATTTATTAAACAATAAAAAAAACATCAACACAGTCCAAAAAGAAAGTGCAGTGCTCCATAGTACCATAAATAATCCATAAAAACAGTGAAAATCCAAGGCTGAAAACGAGAGCAAAAAAACCCAACAACAGTCATTGGGTCAAAGGAGCCAAGCACAATGCCTTCCTTCTAAGTCTCCCCAGTTCACCCATCAATCAGTCAACTGGCAGATACTTGAGCAGCCTCTCAATCCCGACCCCCATCTTGGCTGCCTCCGTTGGCATCTGCCAGACCGCTCGGGGTTGGTTGTCCTCTCGTCATCGTTCTCACTCACGTAATCGTCCCTCGGATACCAGGAGAGGACGCCACCTCGATTGCACCCACTCCTCAGCACAATCAGTGGGTACGATCCGTCCCTAGAGCACCAATTCTTCACGGGACCCCTGACCGTGCTGTCATTCCTTTCTTTCTTTTTTTCTCTCTCTCAATCAATCAATCAATCAATCAATCAATCAATCAATCAATGCCGCACTGTCGCTCTTCATGTCTTTCTCTCTGTTTTACCTTTTTTTCTCCTGTTTCTGTGTCAGCCCGTACTTGTGTGGCTCCGTTGGGCGCAGCATCTCAATCACGCACCGCAGGAAGCCGTTGAAGCAACTGAGAAAGATCACACCCTCACATGCAGGTGCGACTCGCCCCAATTACCTCACCAACTCCCCGCAGCTGCGCGCGTGCGCCCACGGAGACACGGACACGGCCAATGGATTATTTTAAAAAAAACTGGTCGTTCTTTCAGAGCCGCGGACCTGCTATACCACACCCGACTGGCACCAACAATCATGCCATGGTCCAAATCCCTCAGATCACATTTTTTTTTTTCCCCAGTTCTGGTGTTTGATGTGAAGGTGAACTGAAGCTCCTGACCCGTATCAGCACTGCTGCCACATGATTGGCCGATTAGAGCAGGCGTGCAGGTGGTCCTAATCATTTGTCCATGCCATAAGGGCATCTAGAAAGAATGAAGGCCATCCATCCATCCATTTTCCAACCCGCTGAATCCGAACACAGGGTCACGGGGGTCTGCTGGAGCCAATCCCAGCCAACACAGGGCACAAGGCAGGAACCAATCCTGGGCAGGGTGCCAACCCACCGCAGGACACACACAAACACACCCACACACCAAGCACACACTAGGGCCAATTTAGAATCGCCAATCCACTTAACCTGCATGTCTTTTGACTGTGGGAGGAAACCGGAGCGCCCGGAGGAAACCCACGCAGACACGGGGAGAACATGCAAACTCCACGCAGGGAGGACCCAGGAAGTGAACCCGGATCCCCAGGTCTCCCAACTGCGAGGCAGCAGCGCTACCCACTGCGCCACCGTGCCGCCCAAGAATGAAGGCGTTTTTCTGAACTTTCAGCAGTCACATTACATTAACGTACGAGTCACCTGTGATGCCCAGACGAGACTGACAGCAGGGCCGTCTTAACAGCATTATAGCCCCCCTGGGCAAAGCAGTGCACCAGGGCCTCTACCTACACAACCAGTTTTTTTATTTTTAAATAAATATATAAAAATGTCTAAAGTCCTGTTTTCGCTTTTTCATTTTGGGGCCCCTTCATGATATTAGGCCTAAGGGCCACTGGTTTGCTTGCCAACTTTGAAACAGGAAGTTTTTCCACAGCAGTGACACTTTCAGGAGGCTTAGGGAGAAAGTGAACTGGCAACAGAGGAGCCCCATATGCCAACTCCATTGACGTTTCATGTCAGGCAAAGCCACCCTGGCTGAGGGTCACCCTGAGGATGATACGGAGTGGTCTTCTTTTTTTTCCACACCCAATAGATCCAACAACTTATGAATTAGCTAGAGTGTATGTGCAGTGAATTGGAGTCCGACAGGGTCACTTTGATAAGGACCTCCTGGGAAATGACCATCCCGGCTTGGACTTTCAGGCCTACGATACCTAAAGTGTCCGGCTGCTCTGGTCTCCACGTGAAGAGCTTTGCAAAGCTGCTTCATTATACGAAAGCAGAAGCTTCAAGAGAAGTGACTGATTGACTGATTCATAATAAAGGTCACCATATTGCTATGTAAGCATCTTCTTGTATTGCTAAAGCCTCATTATCTCATGAACAAGGTGGCCGTATGCTGGGATCTAAATGTGGATTTATTTGTGATTTGCGACGTTCATTCGTTCTCTTGACTATGAGCTCAAATTATACTCTTCCAGTTTCCTCAGTTCTGTTTGTTACCATAGAAACCAGCTTCTAAGAAGAAACAGAACTGGGATGTAGCCGACAGAGCCTGAGCAACAGCACCCTGGCACAGCACGGGGTAAACACCGCACCCCCTCTGCTGCTGTCGCCTGTGCGGTGGTCCTGCTTCTATTCAAGGCTCTACTGACGCTGTGAGCTGCTCCAGAATATTCTGTTTTAGACCACCGTGTCAGGCAGATGTGCAATCTGTTTGACATCTGATTGTGAGAGTCAACACAGCTGAGCAAACATCTGCAATCAAGTACCCCTTGTTTACGCCAGCGCCCTCTGTTGGACGCTCTGGTTTTATCTTATTTACACAGAATTGTTGGCCCTCTGCTGGTTTTCTCTGTCCCCATTGTTATTTTTATTAATATAGTGAGTTCTTTTATCTATGCTGGACCAAAAATCATAAATATGGAAAGACAACTGTGCACATGTTTGTGTCAAGTATAGAGTAACAGCCTGTAAATGATTTTAACTCCATACATGCGCCTTACAATGTAAACGGGTAGGGAAAGCTGATCTGTCTGGTGAGATCCGGGGCCTTTCATATCTCTCAATCATTCAATCATATAGTGCCATTCATATCCATCTGCTGTAAAGACACAAGACAAAAAATCTATCTATCTATTATGTAGTGCCTTTCACATCTATCTATCTATCTATCTATCTATCTATCTATCTATCTATCTATCTATCTATCTATCTATCTATCTATCTATCTATCTATCTATAGTGCTTTATAGTATATATAGTATATAGTATATATATTGTCACACATGTGCGATTGGGAGGCAGCTAAAGGGCTTGAATCCTAGTAGTACCACGCCAGACCAGGGGGTGGCGAGTTGCACTGACTTTCTCTCTCAATCCTCTGCGGACCATCCACGGGAAATCCCGCTCAATTCCGGCGCCTATGATGACATCACTTCTGATTCCCCTGGTCCCAATGACGTCACTTCCTGTCTCGGCCCTTAAAGCCGCCATATTCTCACCCTACAATCAGTTCTGTTCTGGACTCTGTTCTATAAACAACTCAACCATTTAACCATTTGCAGCCAGGGCTAATATATGGGAGGCTGCCCCAAACGTTTTTTATGTCTCTGGCTCATTTATATGATATATATTGTCACAGGTGGCTGGGGGTGGTACCTAGCCGGGACACCCCAGAGGACCGGAGGAGGGCTTATGTCTCCCCCAGACCACGTGGGGGCGACCGCTATGGTGGCTATGGGGACCCCAATGCCTATGGAGCCCTGGACCTCAGCACTTCTGCCACACGCAGAAGTGCTGGGGGGAAGAGGATCGGGGACACCTGGAGTGCTTCCGGGTGCGCAGCCGGCACTTCCGCCACACTGGGAAGTGCCGGCAGAAGATTGTCGGGAGGCACCTGGAGCACATCCGGGTGATTATAAAAGGGGACGCCTCCGTCCGTTTGGGGGCTGGAGTCGGGAGGTTGAGAAGACAAGGTCTTGGTGGAGAGGCAAGGAGGCGGCCTGAAGAGAGAGGCATTGTGTTGTTGGCCTGGACTTTTGGGGACTTTGGGGATTTGTGTGCACAATTGTAAATAACAGACTGGAAAATAAAAGTGTGGTGGTGCTTAATATGATGTCTGCCTGTCTGTGTCCGGGCCACGTTCCACAATATACACACTAGGGGGCTTTGCCCCCTGCTCGCTTCGCTTACCAACCCCCCTGCCTGCGCTACACACTAGTCTCTTTGTGGTTCTACAGCTCGTAGATAGATAGATAGATAGATAGATAGATAGATAGATAGATAGATAGATAGATAGATAGATAGATAGATAGATAGATAGATAGATACTTTATTAATCCCAAGGGGAAATTCACATACTCCAGCAGCAGCATACTGAAAAAGAAACAATATTAAATTGTATGGGGGCCACGGGATCAGAGCTTAGAAGCTCAATCCTGTTGGTGCCCTTGACCACCACTTGGTGGCGCCCAGAGGATTGGTGTATGTATAGTATGTCTTGTCACACATATGCATCATAGGGTCACCCTCCAAGTTCCTCCCACCCTGAGCTGAGAGGGGGCGCTGCTACTAACTGTCTTGTCTTCAGAAAAACCGCCCATTGAGGTTAGCTGACTCCGCCCCTTTCGGTCCCAGGGCCATAAAGCCCAACTGCCCAGAAGGAGGCGTCATTTCTTGTCCAAGCGATCTGAGCAGAGGAGCTCCACAGCTTAATTACAGTTGAAGAAGCCACTCAGACTGTCTTAGCCAGAGTGTTACGGTGGCAGCGTTTTTGTTTCTTTTTTCTTGAACGCCATCATGTTGTTGTTTTTATTCCAGTCTTTAAGTAAATGGGGACGGCCCCAGAATTTGGCCATTGTATCAGCCTGTCATTCCCTCAGACGACCACAATACAGTATATATCTACTGTATATATGAGTGTTTAGATCATTGCTTCCCAACCTCTCCCAAACCATGGCACCTTCAGTGAAATCTTTTCAGCTAACGGCACCCCTTCACTCTGATATGTAACTACTCAAATTAACAATTTAATCTTAACTCATCAGTTAAAATATCATCAGTAAAAACGCCTAAAATATGCCGAGTTCTTGTTATTTGCATTCTGATACTTGGTTTGAAAGTGACGTTGCAATTTGCTTGGAACCATGGCTTCATTTGCAAGGATATCACCACACAACAAACATCGCGGGTGCTGAATAACTTTTTTGACAACAAATGTAAACCCATAATTCAAGTAACTGCCCTGATAGTATTGTGTTTTCGTTTTTGCAACTTTACTGCTCCCCGCGTTATCATTTTCATTGAGGTCGTTGATGCTGCTGTTGTTTTTACGTTTACGACTTTCACTACAGTCGGCCATTTTCGGCGCAAAAAAACAAACAAACAGACAACAGGAAGCAATGTCACTTACCCTGTGGCAAGTAAGTAAATTAGAGCTAATATTTATTAATTCGTCAGACTGCAGTTGAAATAGGATCCACACTGGACTGTATTAAAGCACACAGGTAGCATGACTTTAGTCTTGAGGTGTAACTGGTATTATTATTATCAGTTCAAATCAAATTTTTTTATGTTCTGACACCTGGCAACGGCACCCTTAGTCCGTGCTCACGGCATACCAGGGTGCCGCGGCACACGGGTTGGGAAGCACTGGTTTAGAAAGACAAATATGAAAAGTACTATTTGAATGCGGTTGGCACCATGATGGGGTGGGAAGCAGGGCAGGGGTCGGGTCAATTTTGCCCACTGACTTTTTTACATGCGTTTTATATAATAAATGATATACATTAAAAAAATGAAGTAAAAAGACGTATTTTGCGAAAAATGTAAAACATGACAAAATGTAATGACGAGTGGAAGGCAAGCGTTTCTGTTTCCAGGCGACTTGCCGCATTCTGCTTTCCTATTGGTCAGTTCAGTGGTTTGACATCTTGCTGTTGTATTCCACCTCATCTTTCGTGCAGGTTGACGTTTCCCACAGGTGGAGTGTGTCGATAGCTCACTAATCTGACGACTGTGCATCATTGACGTTATTTCAGTGGCCTTGTTAGCTGCATGAAGTGGCCAGCTAAGCTACTGAAGAATCATTCTTGAGTTGTCTTATGTTGCCCTCCTGCTAAATCTGCTTTGACGCCCACCCTGTATATCAAATATAACATTACAGAGAGATGTAAAAAGTTATACCACCGATACAGAAATATCAGAAATTAAATTAACAGCTGAAATAGTCCACACACACAGTTATGAAATGCACTAATTAATCTAAACTGAAAGTCACTGATAGATATGGGGGGCATTGCTGAACCTGCTTACTCCATTTTAGGGTGTGGAGGGTAGAGGTGGGCCCAGCAGCATTTGGCAGAAAGCGAGAACCAACCTTGGATGGGGCAAACTTACACACAGCCAGTCTGGAGTTGTCGGTCAAACTAATATGTAATCCTCTGGGACGTGGCGGAGAGAGAGCCGTACATGAAGAGGAATAACAGGAGGCGTTACACAGACGGCTGGGATTTGAACTCAGGGATAGGAAGAGGCAGCAGCCATACCCGCTGTGCCACATAACACCACTCGCTACATAAAAGGTGTTTCCGTTTGTCTGCCTTTCTTCCTGCATTACTGCATGTTGTTCTCTATTAATTTACTTAGATTTTTTTTTTTTAATGTACTCCTGTTCAAATTTTGACTCTGAGAGGGGAAAATAACACTAAAGCCGAGCTCTTCTTTAATTAGAGTGGTGTGCAGGCTACTGAAACAGGCAATATGGGGGTGCAGAGAAGTCACTGTTGTCCCATTGAGCTCACCTCAACTGAAGTGCTGATCTGGGTCTTGTATCTGAACACCAGGTTCCAGTAAGCCCTGACGGGCCAACTCAGACCGGTTTAGACAAGTCCTCTCCTGCTGAGGCCAGCCAAGTCCAGTCCAGTCCAGCCCAGTCCAGCTCAGGCCAGTCAAGTCTGGCCCGGTCCAGCTCAGACTAGCTATGTCCATCCCAGTCGAGATCAGACCAGCTCAGACAAGTCCAGTCGAGCTCAGGCAGGCTAAGTCCAGCCCAGTCCAGCTCAAACCATTCTTCCCAGTAGCTCAGCCCAGTAGATAGATAGATAGATAGATAGATAGATAGATAGATAGATAGATAGATAGATAGATAGATAGATGTGAAAGGCACTATACAGTGCCACTCATGGACCCCGTGATCATCAGAGGTGACTGTGTGCAGAAGGTGCAGACCTATAAACACCTGGGAGTGCAGCTGGATGATAAATTAGACTGGACTGCCAATACTGATGTTCTGTGCAAGAGAAGACAGAGCCAACTATACTTCCTCAGAAGGCTGGCGTCCTTCAACATCTGCAATAAGATGCTGCAGATGTTCTATCAGACGGTTGTGGCGAGCGCCCTCTTCTACGCTGTGGTGTGATGGGGAGGCAGCATAAAGAAGAAGGACGCCTCATGCCTGGACAAACTGGTGAGGAAGGCAGGCTCTATTGTAGGCACGGAGCTGGACAGTTTGACATCTGTGGCAGAGCGACGGGCACTGAGCAGGCTCCTATCAATAATGGAGAATCCACTGCATCCACTGAACAGGATCATCTCCAGACAGAGGAGCAGCTTCAGTGACAGACTGCTGTCAATGTCCTGCTCCACTGACAGACTGAGGAGATTGTTCCTCCACCACACTATGCGACTCTTCAATTCCACCCGGAGAGGTAAACGTTAACATTATATAAAGTTATTGTCTGTTTTTACCTGCATTTTTATTACTTTTTAATGTAATAGTTTTTTTTTGTATCAGTATGCTGCTGCTGGAGTATGGGAATTTCCCCTTGGGATTAATAAAGTATCTATCTATCTATCTATCTATCTATCTATCTATCTATCTATCTATCTATCTATCTATCTATCTATCTATCTATCTATCTATCTATCTACGAGCTGTAGAACCACAAAGAGACTAGTGTGTAGCGCAGGCAGGGGGGTTGGTAAGCGAAGCGAGCAGGGGGCAAAGCCCCCTAGTGTGTATATTGTGGAACGTGGCCCGGACACAGACAGGCAGACATCATATTAAGCACCACCACACTTTTATTTACCAGTCTGTTATTTACAATTGTGCACACAAATCCCCAAAGTCCCCAAAAGTCCAGGCCAACAACACAATGCCTCTCTCTTCAGGCCGCCTCCTTGCCTCTCCACCAAGACCTTGTCTTCTCAACCTCCCGACTCCAGCCCCCAAACGGATGGAGGCGTCCCCTTTTATAATCACCCGGATGTGCTCCAGGTGCCTCCCGATAATCTTCTGCCGGCACTTCCCAGTGTGGCGGAAGTGCCGGCTGCGCACCCGGAAGCACTCCAGGTTTCCCCGATCCTCTTCCCCCCAGCACTTCTGGGAGTGGCAGAAGTGCAGAGGTCCAGGGCTCCATAGGCATTGGGGTCCCCATAGCCACCATAGCGGTCGCCCCCACGTGGTCTGTTGGAGACATAAGCCCTCCTCCGGTCCTCTGGGGTGTCCCGGCTAGGTACCACCCCCAGCCACCTGTGACAATATATATCATATAAATGAGCCAGAGACATATAAACCGTTTGGGGCAGCCTCCCATATATTAGCCCTGGCTGCAAATGATTAAATGGTTGAGTTTTTTATAGAACAGAGTCCAGAACAGAACTGATTGTAGGGTGAGAATATGGCGGCTTTAAGGGCCGAGACAGGAAGTGACGTCATTGGGACCAGGGGAATCAGAAGTGATGTCATCATAGGCGCCGGAATTGAGCGGGATTTCCCATGGATGGTCTGCAGAGGATTGAGAGAGAAAGTCAGTGCAACTCGCCACCCCCTGGTCTGGCGTGGTACTACTAGGATTCAAGCCCTTTAGCTGCCTCCCAATCGCACGTGTGTGACAATATATATACACACACACACACACACATATATATATGTGTACATATTGTGGAGGTTGAGCTCCGAACACAGGCAGACAGACACCAGATGTCCAACAACACACATTTATTATTTTTTTGTTATAAACAAAGCAGCCAAATACTCAGTCCCTTCTCTCTTCTCTCTCTTTTCTTCTCTTTCTGCCGCCTTCACTCCTCCCCATACCAGCTCCGTCCTCTTCCTCCCAACTCCGGCTCGACTAATGGAGTGAGGCAGCCCCTTTTATAACATTCCGGATGTGCTCCAGGTGCTCCATGATGATCTTCCGCCACACCAGGAAGTGCTGCCCTTGTACCCAGAAGCACTCCGGGCGTACTTAGTTCCTGTTCTGGCAGCACTTCCTGTTGTGGCGGAAGTGCTACAATCCCAGGATCTATAATCCTCTGGGCGCCACCAAGTGGTGGTCAAGGGCACCAACAGGATTGAGCTTCTAAGCTCTGATCCCGTGGCCCCCATGCAGACCAGGGCGGCTGCCCTCTTGTGGCACAAGGAAGGTATTGTCCCTCTTCTGGTCCTTCCAGGCGTCCCAGTTGGGCAGGATCCCCATCCATCTGCCACTATATATATATATATATATATATATATATATATATATATATATATATATATATATATATATATATATATATATATATATATATATACACTGTATATATGTATATATATATATATATATATATATATATATATATATATATATAGTGGAACCTCAGGTCACGAACGTATTGGACCATGTACAAATCAGGTTGCAACCAAAAAAGTTCGCCAGACTTTTGCATCTGTTCACGACCACACACTCGAGTGACGAACAAGCCAGTTTCCCTTCCGGTTCGTACACGCCGATGATTTCCGCACGTGTTCAGTCTCTCCCTGTGCAGTGAGCGAGTGAGAGAGAAAGAGCGCGAGAGAGAAGTAAGAAGTAAGTAAACATTTAGTTTACTATTACACTGTGCATTCTATGGTATAATTAACTATTTTTGTGCTTAAAAATCTTTAAAAAAATATATATTTACATACAGCTCGTACGGTCTGGAACGGATTAATTGTATTTACATACAATCATATGGGGGGAAATTACTTTGGGTCACGACCAAATCGGGTTACGACCAGAGTTTTGGAACGAATTACGGCCGTGACCCGAGGTTCCACTGTGTATATATATATATATATATATATATATATATATATATATATATATATATTTATATATATTGTGGGAACCAGCCTTGATGCAGATAGACACCAAGAAAACTTATGTCCAAAACACACACGTTTTATTCTCTTTTATCAAATACACTACAGTGCACTAAACTCACAGTCCTTTGTTCTCTCCGTTTCTTTTCTTGCCACCTCCACTCCTCTCTTGTAAGCTTTGTCACGCTCCCGCCCAACTCCGGCTTCTTGACTGGAGTGAGGCGGCCCCTTTTATACATTACCCGGATGTGCTCCAGGTGCTTCTTGACGATCTTCCTGCAGCACTTCTGGGTGTGGCGGAAGTTCTGCCTGAGCACCCTGAAGCACACCGGGTGTATTTGCCTGCTGGCCTAGCAGCACTCCCTGTTGTGACGGAAGTGCTGCAGTCCACGTCTCCTGGAATGTCTGAGCAGACCCTCGCGGTGGCCACGTGCCCCAACCGGGTGGAGCTTCCCAGCTCAGAACGTGTGGCTCACATGTGAACCAGGGCGGTTGCCCTCTCGTGTCCCGGGGGAGGTATTGGTCCTTTCCCTGTCCTTCCCTGTTCCACCTCCGTCTGTCACTATATATATATATATATATATATATATATATATATATATACATACACACACAGGGGATCCTCGGGTTACAACGTCTCGACATACGACATTTCGAGTTTACAACGCTGACTCCCATAAAAATGTAAAAAAATTGAGACGTGAGAAGGAATATCCATCCATCCAATACCCAGCCCGCTGAATCCAAACACAGGGGCACGGGGGTCTGCTGGATCCAATCCCAGCCAACAAAGGGGACAAAGCAGGAACCAATCCTGGGCAGGGTGCCAACCCACCGCAGGACACACACAAACACACCCACACACCAAGCACACACTAGGGCCAATTTAGAATCGCCAATCCACCTAACCTGCATGTCTTTGGACTGTGGGAGGAAACCGGAGCGCCCGGAGGAAACCCACGCAGACACGGGGAGAACATGCAAACTCCACGCAGGGAGGACCCAGGAAGTGAACCCAGGTCCCCAGGTCTCCCTACTGCGAGGCAGCAGCGCTACCCACTGCGCCACCGTGCCGCCCGTGAGAAGGAATAAAGGTAAGGATTTTTTTTTTTACACTCATTTTTTCTGTTACTACAGTACAGTGTACAGTACAGTATATTTATGTCCTTTTCCTTTTTCTGTGGCTTAGTTGTGTTTTTATGTTCTAGATTATGATTTTGCAAATGTGTTAGGATAGGTAAGTGACTTAGGCTAGGGTGTGTTTCGACTTACACCAAAATTTGGGTTACATTACTGTTGTAGGAACAGAACTGTGTCGTAACCCGAGGACCCCCTGTAGACAGATATATCGGCACCACAGAAAACCGGAAAAAGAACAGCAGAGGAAGTAGGGGTTAGTATGCTAGTCTGGGTTTGGCGGATGCCAGGATAATGTTGCCTGCCTGACTGTATTGTGCCAAATTGTGAAGTTTGGTGGAGGAAGGATAATGGCGGGGGGCTGTTTTTTTTCAGGGTTTGGGCTCGGCCCCTTACTTCCAGTGAAGGGCAATCTTAATACTTCAACATACCAAGACATTTTGGACCACTCTAAGATTCCAACTTTGTGGAAACAGTTTGGGGAAGGCCCTTTTCTATCCCAGCATGACTGTGACCCAGTGTACAAAGCAAGGTCCATAAAGACATGGTGGGTGAGTTCAGTGTGGAAGAACTTGACTGGCCCACACAGGACCCTGACCTAAACCCCATCAAATACCGTTGGGATGAACTGGAATGGAGATTGTGAGCCAGGCCTTCTCGTCCAACATCAGTGCCTGACTTCATAAATGCTCTACAGAATCCCACAGAGACACTTCATAATCTTGTGGAAAGCCTTCCAAGGAGAGTGGAAGCTGTTATAGCTGCAAAGGGAGGGCCACCTCCATATTAAAGTCTATGTATTTCAATGCAATGTCATTAAAGTCCCTGCTGGTGTAAAGGTCAGGCGTCCTAATACTTGTGTCCATATAGTGTATGGTGTCTGCAGAGATTGTCCATATACAGTGAATACATATATATATACAGTATGTATATATATATATATATATATATATATATATATATATATATATATATATATATATATATATATATATATATATACCCAGAGGACATGCCCTATATGTATATACACTCATGGAGGAAATGATTAGGACCACCTGTACACCTGTTTATCCATACAATTATCTGATCAGCCAATCATGTGGCAGCAGCCCAATGTATAAAACCACACAGATGCAGGTCAGGAGCTTCAGGTAATGTTGGTCTTAAACATCAGAATGGGGACAAAATGTAATCTCAGTGATTTGGACCATGACAGGGTTGATGGTGCCAGATGGGCTGGTTTGATTGTTTCTGTAGCTGCTGATCTCCTGGGATTTTCACACACCAGCAGACCCCAGAATATACTCAGAATGGTGTGAGAAATAAAAAAACAAAAAATCAATGGCAGTTCAGTGGCTGGAAATGCCTTGTTGATGAAAGAGATCAGAGGAGAATGGCCAGAGTGGATCGAGCTGACAGAAAGGCTACAGTAACTCAGATATACGCTCTGCACAACTGTGGTGGGCAGAAAAGCATCTCAGGATCCAAAAACACATTGAACCTTTAGGTGGATGGGCTACAACAGCTGAAGACCACCTCGGGTTCCAATCCTGTCGGCCAAGATCAGAAAGGTGAGGCTGCAGTGCGCACAGGCTTACCAAAACTGGGCAGTCCAGGACTTGAAAAACGTAGCCTGGTCTGACAATGCATAGTCTGTGCTGAGGCACATGGATGGTAGGGTCAGAGTTTGGCACCAAATCTGCACCGAATCCACCTTGTGTCGACAGTCCACAGTGGTGGTGGTAGTGGTGGTGGAGTAATAATGTAGGGAATGTTTTCTTGGCATAGTTTGGGACCATTAATACCAATCAGTCATTGCTTGAATGCCACAACCTATTTGAACATTGTTGCTGACCATATCATCCCTTAATGACCACAGTAATCCAAAGTAGAAGTCACCTCAAACTGGTTTCACTGGATCTGAATCCAATGGAACACCTTTGGGATGGGATGGAATGGGACATGCGCAGCATAGATAGGTATATATAAAAGGCTCTATATAACATAGATAGATAGATAGATAGATAGATAGATAGATAGATAGATAGATAGATAGATAGATAGATAGATAGATAGATAGATAGATGATATGAAAGACACTATATGATAGATAGATAGATAGATAGATAGATAGATAGATAGATAGATAGATAGATAGATAGATAGATAGATAGATAGATATGAAAGGCACTATATGATAGATAGATAGATAGATAGATAGATAGATAGATAGATAGATAGATAGATAGATATGAAAGGCACTATGATGATAGATAGATAGATAGATAGATAGATAGATAGATAGATAGATAGATAGATAGATAGATAGATAGATAGATATGAAAGGCACTATATGATAGATAGATAGATAGATAGATAGATAGATAGATAGATAGATAGATAGATAGATATGAAAGCCACTATATGATAGATAGATAGATAGATAGATAGATAGATAGATAGATAGATAGATAGATAGATAGATATGAAAGGCACTATATGATAGATAGATAGATAGATAGATAGATAGATAGATAGATAGATAGATAGATAGATAGATATGAAAGGCACTATATGATAGATAGATAGATAGATAGATAGATAGATAGATAGATAGATAGATAGATAGATAGATAGATAGATAGGGCACTATATAATAGCCCTACCCAGTATTAGTGTAGTGGTCCTAATAATTTGCTCATGGCGCGTCAAAGCCGTGCATCCCTGTTGCAGCGGCGCTAAGCACTGCGTCACCGTGGCGCAACACTAACCGAGACATATCCGTGAACAGACGGACACCGCACAGGCACAGCAGTAACTAAAAGTGCGATGTGCGCATCCCGACATTGCCGTCTGCTGCTGTCTACGCACGCCCCCCCACCCCGTACGGATCGCTCTCCCCAGTATTATGTACGGAAGCAGACGTGCGCTAACCTGAGAGGTGCGCTTCTGCCTGTCTGCCGTGTCCTTTTAGCTCTTATGGAGTCCCGCGCCAGCCGGTGAATCTTCTTTTGAAAGTCACACACGCGTGTGCTCGTATGTTGGTGTGCATGTACTGTATGTGTGCGCCTGTGCGCTGTGGGCTAGTTTTCCCGATGGCCGCCTCCCCTATAGCACACCCCCGCCCGCCCCCTCCTCCTCCTCCTCCTCCTGCAGCTGCCGAGTCAGGTACTGCAGGGTTAACGGCTGGGAGCTGTGAAACGCCACCAGAAAGAAGCTGGTGTGTTAAGCTGAATTGGCGTATAACATCGCCACATAATCTTATTATTTCTTCGTGTCTTTTATTCTTCTTCGCCTAATTATTTAATGTCTGTGTGTGTGTGTGTGCGCGTAACTGACAAGCAGCAGCCCGGCGCCGAGTTGCACCACACAGCGTCTCTGTTGTGCTGAAGCAGACTGGTAACGATGAACGCCTGAACGAGGGAGCAGATGCCATTTCCCGAAGCGCAAGTGTTTGCCGATCCTGAGAAGTCTTCTTGTGCATCGACTGTCCTTCCTTCGAAGGAAAAGGAAAGAAACAGCTTGCCTGCCATGTGTTGGGGTGCACCACAAAGGTGCCATTGTCTTCAGCGCCGTTCCTGCTGTCGAGAAGTCAACGTGCAGTTGTCTTGAGGATGTCACCCGCTCCGCTTGAAGACAGAGACAGGTGCGGTGGCGCAGCGGATTAGTTAAAAGAGCGCAGACGGGGCTGCTTTGGGGAAAAGGGGGGAAATCGGTCAACCTGTGTGTTTAAAGCTCGAGCATCAAGGAGCAGCCTGCTTGTCCGCCGTGCCTGGTAAGCCCACGCTGCTGACTAAGGAGCTGTGCCACTGTCCACCTCACTGGCACGGGTAGAGACGGTACAGACCTGTGCTTGATGCATGCCAGACAGGTCGAAGAAAAAAAGGAAATGTGTGACTTGGGACCATTGCCTCTGCATGCCAGGCAGGTCCAGGTAGAAGTTAGCAAATGCGGACTTTAGTGTCACTGTAAGCCAGGCCGTCTAGAAAAAAATAATATTTATTACCAATATATGCCGACGCCGCCAATGCATGCCACCAGCTTCCAGAAAGAACAGGAGATCCGCTCCGCCGCTGCTTGCCGGTCAGACCCGCGACCAAAACCGGAGGTGCGGCTGCTGTTGCTGCTTCCCAAGCAGGACTTGCGATTCCGAACCGCTGCTGTAGGTCTGTATGGTGCTGACCATAAATCAAAGGGGGCTTGGCTATAGGATGCTGGTGCTTGCGAGGTTATTAAAAAAAAAGGATTAGAGCACCAAGATTTACGCTTCGTAGGGATATCAAGGGCAAAAGACTGTTACACGTCCGGAGGGTCCAGAAAATACAGTTAAAATATTGGCGGACCGCCGCTGCCGGTAAACTTTTCTGTTTTGCCTTTAGGTGTCAATTTGTTTGTGTTCCATTTTGCATGCAATCGGATATTTTTATTTATTTAATTTTTTTTCCTTCAATGCTTTTGTCACGAGACTGTTTTTTTTTTTTGCAGTTTTATCTTTGATCAGTCGTCGGGTTCGTTACTGCTTACCTTCGTGGTCTTTAGAGGGAGGGACGTGGAGAGGTTGGGGGGGGGGGGGGGTCTTTGATGTCAAGCCATAAAAGTCATAGAAAAATATGAGACGACATGAGCATTTAATACGTTATTTGTCAATTAGTCCGCCGCCCGATTTAATTCGCCTTCCTAGATTTCCGTTCTTTGTAGTTTTGATCGTTAACCGCTTTATACACCTGCCTCTGACGGTTATCCTCGCGGTTTATTTAACGATGCAGTTTATGTTTTTTTTTTTCTTTATCAGTTTACATTCCATCGATCTTTTTTACTGATACTTTAATAACTCCCATCTAAACTGACCCCTGCATTAAAACACGACCCTTAATAAAAGGGGACGCCGGTTATTGTTAGTCGAGCTATTAACGCCTTTAATTTTACAATTACTCCTGACATTTATATAACAAAACAAGCTCCTAATGATGGACTATTATGCAACCGCGCACCAATGCACATCCCGTTTTCCCTATGCGAAAAAGAACATTCCGTCCATTGATTACAAATGCTTTATACAGCCACCGCAAAAGCCAACATTTAATATCTGTCTGAGGTGAATTTATATGTATAATAATCTCGGAAATACACAAAGGCATTCGCTCGCGTCCTCTTTTTCTTCTTTCACAAGACTAATTATTTTAATACTTAGACTAGGCACTGTAATGCCACTTCTTACAGTGCACGGACAGTACGCAGTACATTAAATGTATTTCCGACGTATGACCATCGCCCCCCCACCTACCCACCCGCTTACCACATCCAATGCACTCTCTTTTACCTTACTGCGTTATAAAACGTTGGGTAAGCCTGAAGTGATCTTATAAAAAATATTCAGTGTATTGAAAACGCATAAGCTGCAACTATTATCACAGTATAATTGCACACAATATTCCATCTGTTCGGGCGCAGGCGGATTTGTGGAGCGCGAGCTCGGTGGCTCAGCGGTTACTGCAGCTGCCTAACCCGCGCATCCGTGCGCACTTATGGGTCTCAAAGCTCACGGGGATGCAGTTCATCCTTGTCTCACCTTTGGCTAGTTTGGTTTAGGTTAATTCATCCATTGGTTCATTTTTCAAATCCGCTTTATCCCGAGCAGGATCGCGGGGTAGCTGAAACCCATCTCAGCATGCTGCTTCTTTAATGGCACTTTATGGTTCTTCACTGGGTTGCGTGGTTTCTTGTATAAAACTATTGCGTGACAAAGCACCATTTCATTCTGGTAAGGGTTATTTGCATATGAAGTTGACTTTTTGTATTTTCAAAAACGTTCTAATACGTGGGAAAACTGAATTTGTAATGTATGGTTGGCAGGACGCTAACAGATTAAGAAAAGCTGGACTTTACCTGTGTTGTTGTAAGCAGTAAGAGTCCTTGTAAAATCAGGACCCATTGGTGTTTCCCAAATCTTTTACCTGCTACAGTAGGCATACTGTAAGAAGCTTGTCACGGGTCTAAATAAATCAAGTAAAAAAATGTTTCCCCTGTGGCATCGCTCTGAAGAACCGCTCGGGCCCCTTTATTTTTAAGAGTGTATAGCATGGGGGCGTAAGGCAGGGGAAATCCCTCCAATTTGGTGCCTTTAAATTGTGTCTGACGTTGCTGGAAAGAGTTATGGCTTCCATTCGACCCCAACCAGAAATGAACAAGCTTAGAAAACGAAGGCGTGAGTGACGCTGGAAAATATCGCGAAAGGCTCGGCGGCAAAGCGTGAACGATAACCGGACGGGACGCAAAGCAGGACGAACACGGATTCAGTCATTCATAGCCACTTTAGTTTGGCCTGTTAACACGTCATACCTGTCCTTTGAGTACAAGCCGACGGAGGAAATGAGAAAACATGCAAATGTCACACACACTTGATAATCCTGGTTCTTCGTAGTGCGGCTGCTTCATAACGAGGCATTTCACTTTTGTTACGTATAGAGGCGATCTTCACTCTGGCACTGAGTCCGAGACACGGCCAGTACTCTCCGTTGTGGAAAACCCGAGGGGTTCACACTGAAGGTATGTTTCTGTTCTAGTTTTTATTCACCGAGATCTGAAAGCAAAAATGTTATATAGAAGTGGATTATATATATATTGTAACAACGGACAAGTTTGACATCCCAGGAGGCTCTGCGGCACTGCCCCTAAAATTAGACCTTTAATTATAATTTCTTTGATGCCGAGTTTTAAACAATTTGTTGTGTTTAACTTTGTTTTGTAACTTTTGGCAATAAGGCTGTTTTATTGGGGGGCGGGTCTGAGTTTGCCTACCACCACTAACTGATGCTGCCTACTGTGTGCGGTTCGGTATCGGGAGCAAAGGAGACTGGTTTAATTTGAATACTGTTGTTTGTACTGGTTGTCTGCATTACTTGAATGTGTAACGCTACTAGCATTAAGAAAAAGTAAAAAAAAAAAAAAAAAGTATTACTTTTGATATTTCGACTGTGTCTGTTTGTCGTAATAAATTTATAATTACACAACCAGACCCACAATTATCCCCGCTGCACACACAAGACACAGAAAAGAAAACGGGAAAACGAATTGCAATGGGGAGGCTAAGTAATCATCTTACAGTAAGTTATCATTTTTTATTCATTATATTTAAATAGTAGTAAAATAAACTGAACGGGAGATCACGCTTTACGCAGTTACCCCGAGGCAGACTTACCGCGAGAGAGGGAAGGCGCGCAAAGCTCGCGAGCGTTGAAACAACAGGGGCAAAGGTCAACAATAAAATAAATAAATTAAAAATAATTTTATCGTAAACTACATTCAACATAATTGCATAAATGAGGGATTTTGGATAAAATTAAACAACATTAAAAAAAAAAAAAAAACACGTAGGTTCTTTGGGCTTTACAAGGGATCCTAATATGCGGGATAAACAGATATAGCAGGATAGGAACAGATCAAGAAAACTTGAGCTCAACCTGTGCGATTGTATGCAGGTTAAGTCTTGCAGGTTGTCTTGATCTGTTCGTATCCTGCAGTCTACTAGACAATAACGATTTCTGTTTGGTACACATATTTTTAAAATGAGGAACCCATTGATGATTCACAAATCTGCCCTATCATTTGCGGAGCATGTTACAGATATAAATAAATCAGGGTTCTCTCTGGAACTTTCTTGTGGATGGTTCATTTGGAAATCAAAAATGGTTTCCCCATTTCACCCCTCAGAAGAACCTCTTCTGGCTCATTTATTTTGAAGCGTACAGAAAGTGGCCTGAAGGGAATTCGAGTTGTAAGATGAAAGCGCTAACTACTGCGTCACCGTACCACCACGTTGTTCTAATAGAGATGACCAGGTGACTTCTCAAGGGGCGAATACATGCCTGGTGTGTCATGCCTTCCACAGATCAGTGTTTTATAGCTCCCTCACAACCCTATAAGAAGTGGCACAATACAAAAATGGCTGGATGGTACAGTACAGCGCCACCTCCAGAACAAAATATTAAGGGAGGCCCTGTGAAACACTGAAATACGGCTTGTGGCAAGGTGTCATAAAGTCTTAAAAATCCAAAAGAGGAACATTATACTTGACAGTGAGGGTGGGTGGGCGTCACACGATATTGTGGATGGGCTATGCCCGGCTAATGTCTCCCTGGAGATGGACCTGCTACAGTATTAAGACAGATCTGACACAAATGTTGGACCTCATACGGCATTTTTCTGTATTAAAGAAATGGACACTAAATGCAAAGATCATTTGGAGTTCACGTTCATGCCTGAACCAATGCCTGTGTGTGTGTATAATGTGCCGCCTCTAGCTGTTGTGTTTTTATTTCTTTTTAAGCGGATGCACTGAGTATGCAAATCCGCTGCTTTGTAGCAGGCTCCTCATTTATGCGAACTGATTTGAAAACTCTGATGAAGGAGACGGTTGTTGGGCCCGGGTATTTGCATTTTAATGCTTGCTTTATCGCTCACGTGAGATCGAGGCCCTCTAACGTCGCGTGTCACTTGGTGCAAGAATGTTAGGAGCTGATTTGTGTTTGGCAGATGCCAAGATTAGAATACATTGAAGCTGCTTATACACACACACACACACACTCGCTCTGTGATGGACTGGCATCCTGGCCAAATGTTGTTCCTGCCTTGTGTCTGATGCTTGCTGGGATAAGCTCCAGCTTCCCTGGGACCCTGCACTGAATGAGATGAGTGGGGTTATGAAAAATAATGAACAGATGTGTGCGTGTATATATAATGTGTGTGTGTCTATAAACCGCTTCAATGTATTCTAATCTTGGTGTCTGCCAAATAGTAACATTCTTGCACCAAGTGACATGCAACATTAGAGGGCTTCAATCTCACGTGAGCGATATATTCATACGTCTGGGCCCTTGACCTGCAGTTGCTTCACCCTGGGTGTGACGTTATCCTGCATCCAGCCCTGCAATCCGGTCCTCCAACTTGCAGAGAAAACTTTGGGGCTGGTGGCAGGATTGGCACTCCAGCCACCATAAATAACCTCATACTGTTCCAATGTGGTGCTGAGGGGTCACCTGTTGCACGACTGCACTTGGGTCCCAATCCAGGTGGTTTGTCATATGGTGGGTGCAGCAGTGTGCTATCAGTGCATGCTCCCATCCTCTCTCCCCTCTGTATCACACACACACACACATATATATATATATATATATATATATACTAGAGGGCTTCCCCCCCTGCTCCCTTTGCTCGTCAACCCCCCTGGCCCACACTACATACCAGCCACTTCACGTCTCTGTCATTCACGTATGTGGATTTCACTTTTAACCAAACAACAAATCTTTTAATTCTCGCGGATACGCCTCTTCATTGGGAAGAAACACTACTTTTCCCAGATGGCAACACAAATTAGATGATCCACAAGTCTTCATCCATCCATCCATTTTCCAACCCGCTGAATCTGAACACAGGGTCACGGGGGTCTGCTGGAGCCAATCCCAGCCAACACAGGGCACAAGGCAGGAACCAATCCCGGGCAGGGTGCCAATCCACCGCAGCACAAGTCTTCAACTTAGTTTAAATCTGAATAATATATTTAATCTCTTTTCGCTGTTCTGTTATTTCACCGAGTAATAATTTCCATTTGTTTGTGCTGACGCGATCTTTACTATCAGTTTTTTGAGACTTTTGAATTTTCGTACTTCCATTATCTCTAACCTGCTCTGCATGCGTACCACGCCAACATTTTTGAATTCTTTACGATGTTCTACTTTGTCATCTACTCTTTGTCTTTTATTTCCGGCCCCAGGTGTGGTTAAATCTCTTGGCACAAAGTCTCGTCTCATGAAATTATCTCTTTGAAAAAGTCACGTCTCGTCTCATGATTTTTAAAGTTATTTTATATATACAGTCGACCCTTGATATACGACCGGCCTGACATGCGAACAACTTGGTTTACGACCAAAATTTACCAACGTCTTGCGTTACGACCCGAATGCGGTCACGTGTATCCGCTTGTGCGATTGTAAACAAACAGCTGAGAGCGTTAGTAAGTGTTAGTCGGAGCCCAGATACATGTGTTTGTGGACGTAATTTTGGTCAGTGCAGTGCTTTATATAATTTATTTTGATAATTGCTAAGGAAGGAAGAGAAGGTAAAGAAAGCGATCACAATCAAAACGAAGAAGGAAAATGTGCGGAAATATGAGAGTGGTGTTTGTGTGACCGATCTCGCTAATATGTACAGCATGTCGAAATCCACCATCTCGACAATTTTACAAAGAAAAGATTTGTATAAGGAGGCTCCTTCCAAACAATAACCACCTTCCATTTCATTCTCCTCCTGCTCCTCCCTTCCTGCAGCCCAAAGATATCAACTTAAATGGTGAGTACAGTATGAAATTGTTGTTTCTGGTAGGCTAGGCACTTTTTATAACTTTTTGGTTAGTACATTAGAAAAAGTATTGGTGTTTTTGGTAAATTATGCACATTATACAACCCTTTTTTATTAAAAAAAATTAAGTAAGTGTTGCTGTGGGAGGTTCGGAACACATTAAGGGCATTTCCATTATTTCTTATGGGAAAAATAGTCTTGACTTACAACCAACTTGAAGTACAACCAGCCCTCGCGAACGAATTGAGTTTGTAAGTCAAGGGTCCACTGTATATATATATATATATATATATATATATATATATATATATAATATTGTGAAGACTGAAAAACACAAGAGACTGTCGTGAAAGTTTGGGATGCCTTCCTGTATACCGCAGGTCGTTTGCTTCGTCTTACTGCACCGTAACCCAAGTACATAACAGACTTTTCATGAGACATTGATGAGTGGAACAAGGGGGACTTTTATGTCAGACAGACAGGAATTGACATTTGCACTAGAAGAAATAGACCGGAGATGATGATATGGAGGGAAGGTCATCGGGAGTGGACCGGAAGTGAAGTCATCTTAGTGGCATTGGATCTTTGGAACACGGAAGAGAGTTGCTTTTTGTGGACGTGTGTAGTTGTGGCTGAATTCCAAAACGAACGCCGTTTATTCATCTTCTTTTTTGTTGGAGGATAAGAGAGAGAGGCATAAGCATTCTGTATCAAATCCCCTTGGTTGTTACTTTCACGCAGCATCTGGCCTGTTGGCTGTCTTATATTCGCACGTGTGTGACAAAATATATAAATATATATATATATATATATATATATATATATATATATATATATATATATATACACACACACTAGGTTTAAGATGAAAGAACATCTATTAATGGATACTCACACAGAGTTCATTTGGAGTATCACTGTTCTGTGTGACATTCACAAGTTACCTGCCCTCTGTTGCCCATGTCACCCAGGCATAATAATAATAATAATAATAATAATTCATTACATTTATATAGCGCTTTTCTCAGTACTCAAAGCGCTATCCACACAGGGAGGAACCGGGAAGCGAACCCACAATCTTCCACAGTCTCCTTACTGCAAAGCAGCAGCACTACCACTGCGCCACCTGCATAGCACCTGCAAATGACGGTGGGCAACCCAGTCCTTATTAAACATTTACAGCTGAAGGGAATTAGAATTAGGGTTACCATATGCCTGGGTTTCCATTTGAATGCCCTCTTTTTAGGCACCTAGCTGGGTGTTTTTCTTTATAGGTCTGTCGGTTTGTCTGGGATTGTCGTTCTGCGGCCCTTCGCTCTTAACTAAGATTACCTTAATGATTTTAATTTAATTTAATATTGTTCTTTATCAGTATGCTGCTGCTGGAGTATGTGAATTTCCCCTTGGGGATTAATGAAGTATCTATCTATCTATCTATCTATCTATCTATCTATCTATCTATCTATCTATCTATCTATCTATCTATCTATCTATCTATCTTTTTTCAGTTCAAATTTTTTTTTTTTTTTATGTTTTACCTACTGTATAATTAATTCCTAACAAACATTAGATAAACCCACAACGATGATGCCACAGATCAGTGGTTCTCAGACAGAGAGCTCTTCACATTAAGGAAGTAACTAAGTAAATACTCTTCACTGGAGCCCCCCAGGACTTACATGGAGAGACCCCCCCCCCCCATATGGTGAAAAACTCCCAAGAGGGAAACCCCCCACAGTCTTTTCTCATTCTGTGCCCTCTTTTATGGCTTGGAAAAACATGGTACCCTTAATTAGAATGTCAATGTGACCACTGCAGCCATACGAGGACATCTGCTACCCGTATTCAGAACAGAAAGACTGAAAAATGTCCTGTTTAAAATCTGTAGCCTCATGGGGCAGAATAGGAGTCCAGACCCCCAGTGCTACTATATACAGTATATCTCTCTATTATAATCAAAAAATCCTGGGACGAGATGAGACTTTTTTAGAGAGATACTTTCATGTCCCACAAGACAGGTCTTTATGCCAAGAGAGTTAACCATGCCTCGGGCCGGAAATAAAAGACAAAAAGTAGATGACAAAGTAGAACATCGTAAAGAATTCAAGAATGTTGGCGTGATACACATGAAGAGCAGGTTAGAGATATTGTATGACGGGCGCAGGTTAGCTGGTCATGCACTCTTTCAAATGCTGTCTCTTTAATGGCACTTTATGGCTCTTCACTGGGTTGTGTGGTTCCTCGTAGCTCCACTGCTTGACAAAGCACCATTTCATTGTGGGATGGGTTCTTTGTGCTTTGAAAAACTTCATAATATGTAGAAAAAAAAATTGGACACCTTTAGTGTATGGTAGGCTAGATAAATGTGTGAATTTCCCCTTGGGATTAATAAAGTATCCTATCTATCTATCTATCTATCTATCTATCTATCTATCTATCTATCTATCTATCTATCTATCTATCTATCTATCTATCTATCTATCTATCTAAAGAAAACCTGGGCTTAGCCTATGTGATTGTATACAGCGAGAGTCCTTTTCAAATCAGGAACCTACTGGTATTTCACACATCTGCCGCCATCTTGTTGTGGCAGTTCACTGTATGGAGCCTGTCACAAACCTAAATAAATAAAAGACTCCTTCTGGAACTTTCACATGGATGGGTCTTTTGGCTACCAGAAATGGCTCCCCTATGGCATCGCTCTGAAGAACTGCTCTGCCATCTGGATTTTTAAGAGTGGGTTGACTCATTTTGTATCTCGTTGTTGTATGGCTATTTGGCCTGCAGGGGGCGCACCAGCCACCCAAACCTGACACAGACAGACGCAGACACAAGAAGCACAACACACACTTTACTGTTCGTGGGAAACGCCTTCCCTTCTAGGTTTCCCACATACCAAAGCGTAACCCAGAAAAGGTCCCCAAAAATAAAACTCCAATAATAAACAGTGTTTTTTCTTTCTCTTCTTCCACCTTCACCAAGCTTTGTCTTCTTCCACCCGAGTCTAGCTGTTGGAATGAAGGCCGGCGGCTCCTTTTATGCTGTACCTAGGAGTACTCCAGGTGGCTCGTTAGTGAGATCCGGAAGCACTCCCTGGTGTGGTGGAAGCCTGGCAAAATAGGGCTCCGCAGCTCCCCCGGTGGCACCCACAGAACCCAACAGGGCTGTCCCAGACTCCGAGTATCATGTTGCCCTTTGGGAATCCTAGGCATTGATGCCAGCCAGGGAGACTGCCATCTAGTGGCCCAAGGGAGGTACTGTCCTGTGTTTGCTCTCTCCCAGTCCTTCTGGTTTTAAAGAAAAAAGAAAAAATTAAAGGGGGTCTAAGTCTTAAATAGCAAATCAATTAAAATTAAGAGAAAAGAAGTTAATTAGCAACAAAAACTGATCACTGATTAAGAAAAGGGTGAGAATGAAAATCTGCAGCCACGGTAGCCCTCCAGGATCAGAATTGAACACTCCAGGGTGGTGATGGCCCAGGCTGACGTTTACTTGATTATGCTGTCTTGGTTTGTAAGTCGCTTTGGATAGAAGCAGCTGCTAAGCAAATACGTGTAAATGTAATACTAGAGATAGTTTGAGGGGTACAGACATTCGGTTGAGGTGACACTCTTAACAATAAACGTTCTTAAATGGCACTTCAGAGGGTCGTGTGCCTCCTCGTGACCCGTTTCATTCTGTGTAGCCTTCTGTGGCATATCAGATTGGTTCCTTGAGCTTTGAAGAGGTTCCTAATTTGAGGACAAAATGGAAATCTTTGACCTGGCAGGGTGCTAACAGATGAACTCCGGCCGGGGTGATTGCATGCAGCAAGAGTCCTTCCTTTTCAAATCAGGAACCCATTGGGGTTTTAGAAATGTTCTGCACTCTTAAAGAATGCTGGTTCTGTAACGGCACTTTATGGCTCTTTACTGGGTTGTGTGGCTCACCATTGGACCTTCGCTTGACAAAGCGCCATTTCATTCTGGGACGGTGCTTTGAAAAACTTCCTAAGATGTGGAAAACAACTGTAATCTTTAATGAATGCTAGGCTAACTAGCAGGACTCTTAACAGATTAAGAAATCCCAGGCCGACCCTGTGCTATTGTATGTAAAAATCATCACCCACTGGGATTTCACAAATCTCTTACCATCTCTTCATGATTATTTACTCTATGGAGCCAGTTAAGGGTCTAAATAAATGAAGTTCTTTCTAGAACCTTCACCTGGATGGGTCTTTTGGGAACCAAAAAAATGGTCCCACTATGGCATTGCTCTGAAGAACCGCTCTGGCACCTCTAAAGGGTGTGTATAATCTATTTATGGAGCCTGTTTTGTATCTAAGTAAATTAAAGAACTTTCTGGAACCCACATGCGGATGGTTCTTTAAGAGCGCCAAAAGTGGTGTAGCACGGACACATAAGCAGTCTCTGGTAGGCACCTTCCTCTCAAAAACCAACTTTTAATTCCAGGCTTCTAGGATAACAGTGGGCCCTCGGTAATCATTACCCTTCAGACTATGATACCCATGGCTGCCCTGTGGCATCGCTCTGTAGAACCACTCTGCCCAGTGCAGGATTTACGTATAAGCTACACAAGCTATAGCTTAGGGCCCCCACCTTCTTGGGGGCCCCCAAAACAAATTGTCCGAGTGAGCAATTGTCATATATACTTAAATATACTACAGCATTATTTGTCCCAATCAGGTCCGGCCTTAGGCATAGGCGAAGTAGGCGACCACCTAGGGCCCCGGCATCCGGGGGGCCCCAGATCGACTCCTTGGTCTAATATTCACGTATTTCACAGAGCTTCCAGGGGGCCCCTGGACCCCCCTTTCGCCTAGGACCCCATAATACCTAAGACCGGGCCTGACTCTGCCACTTTTATTTTTAAGAGCCTTGAGCATGGGAAAGTTGCTATATAAATAAAATGCATTATTATTAAGAGTGTGGTTCAGGCATCTGGTTAGGATACACCCCCGCAGAGATGTTTCAGTAATGTCCAACCAGGAGGAGATCCCAGGACACACAGGAGAGATTATATGGCCACGGTATCCCCAACCTTGGAAGTGTTGGAGGCGGTGGCAGGGAAAAGAGACGTCTGCGCATCTTAACGTAGACTGCGATCCACTCGACCCAAACGCAGCTCAGTGGTAGAAAAATGGATGGATGGTCACATGATATTCGCGTATATCCATCCATTCATCGATCCATCTTCAAAGTTAAATGCCCTCTCGACCCTGAACTGGGTTAAGTGGGCTTTAGATTTGAAGTATTTATAATTAAAGAAAAGTTTTTACTCAGGGTCACACGGGTTGGAATTTACAATGTCAGCCGATCGATTTTTTTTAATCTCCAGCGCCTCAACCACAAAGCCAGCCTTACCTGACGGTGGTTTACATGTGGTATGGAAACTGAGCTGGCAAGACCGCTCCAGAATTTCGAGCGCCTGATCGGCTCAGCCAAGCAGTGTCCATTACCTTCACGGGTTTCTTCGCGCGCGTCTTTCTCTTTTTTTTGCTCGGCAGCCGCCCCAGACAGACAGACTGACAGTGCGCTTCTTCCCCGCTATACGGTGCGCTCCCAGAGCTGAAGCTGTAATGTTGATGTCTTCTTCCGGTAGCCACACACACACACACACACGCAGACACACACATCGCGCTGCTTTATGAATTCAGTTTACTTGAACCAATTATCCAGTTGCTGGTATTGAATTTGTTTCCCTCCGGCGCTAACTCGCTGCAATTGAATTGGCGCTACACTGAATTTCGCGGCCCTACCCTTGTGTGTGGCGTGTATGGCTTTGACTGGCGGCTCTCCGCTGCAGAGGGGTCTCTATTGAATTGCCTGAAAGCTAGCAGACCACCCCCCCCCCGAACGCCCCCGATCCCCCTTTCTGTGATTCACAAGCCATTCTTAGTGTGTGTGTGTGAGTTCCTGTTTTCAAATTTAAATCTGCGCTTTGAGCTGCTTTTCTCGCGAAGAAATCAGAGGTTGCGGATTGTAAAGCAGCTGGCGAACTGGAGTTCGTGGGTCGCGGCTTTCTCAAAATAGAATAAAGGGGTGTGCATGTGTTGGTGGGGTATGGGTTGGTGGAGAGGGGCTTGGGATCGGCTAATTCTCATGAACGTCATACCTAGCAGACCAATCAGCTGGCCCGGGCCTTAAAGGAGGTGTTGCTTACATCATAATTCTTTCTCTTTTGAGGGACAAAAAAAAACCCGAACTTCAGTTTGGTCATAAAAGCTGACACAATCATCTGGAGACATTAAATTAGAGGGCCGAATGAGAATTGCATTTCATTATAATTTATGCACAAAATATGTTTCTCCTAAGTATAAAATGTCAGCATTTTTTTTTTTTTGTAAAATATGTATTGCTGCATGTGTAAAAAATAGTTTAGACAAACCGTGAAGAAAACGAATGCTTTGCTTTGCGTTATGTACTTTTTAAATAAGAGGTGCCAGATTGGTTCTTCATAGCGATGCCATAGGGGACCCATTTTTAGTTCCCAAAAGACCCATCCACGTGAAGGTTCCAGAAAGAGCCGTTTATTTATTTAGAATTGTAACAGGCTTTAGAAATAATCATGAATTATCGTGACAGATTTGTGAAATCCCAATGGGTTCTTGATTTTAAAAGGACCCTCGCTGTATACAATCACACAGGCTAAGGTCAGTTTTCTTTAATCTGTTAGTGTTCCGCTAGGCAGCCTACTTTACATTAAAGATTTAACGTTTCATCTACATATTAGGAAGGTTTTCAAAGCATAAAGGACCAGCTTCTTATGCACAGACCCCTCCCCAGATAAAATGGTTCTTTGTCAAGCAATAGTTCTACGAGGAACTACACGACCCTCAACATGAAGTGCCGTTAATGTGCCAGGATTGTTAACAGTGCATATGCACATTTTTTTCCTCGGTCTGTCTACGCAGAATAACCCACTTGTCCACAGAAGCCTCCTTTTTCTTTTGTGTTTCTTTTATCTTGCGCGGTCTTTTTCTCTCTTCCCTGCTTTTTCCATTTCGTGGTCACAGGGGGCGGAGCCTATCCCGACAGCAGCTGCCGTAAAGCGGCGGTGACCCTCGCGCACGCGCACACTCTCACTCATACACCAGGACTGTCCGCACATGGCACTTCCAGAGCGCCCTATCCTGGTCAAGGGTCGGCAGACTTGGACACAAGGGTGGGAACCAACCCGTCCGTCGTGGGGGCCAGGGTCGTCTAGGGACTTAGCACATTTTAGGGACTTCAAATCCATTCCGTTAGTTCTATAAGCATGACAGATGGAAAAGTGGCGAGGTGACTTGATTAAGGCGCCACACTCAAGCAGAGCAAGCCTTCTCAGAGCTCCCAATGACTTGATTTAGGGCACACTCAGACCCACAGAGCCCCCTAATAACTGCTTATGGTGGGGACACTTAAGCCTACAGACCCAATTCAGAGGCCTCAATGACTGTTGATTGCCAGGCACACTCACACGTAGAGAAGCATCTCAGGGCTCCCAGTGACTGCTGCTTTTAGGACTCACTGAAGTCCACGGCGCAATTCAGAGGCCTCAATGACTGTTGGTTTAAGGGGCACACTTACAGCCACTGAGCAAATTACGAGTCACCCATGACTGTTGATTTAAGGTCACACTCACTCACACACTTGCCCATTGAGCCAGTTCCGAGCCCCCATGACTGTTTATTTTAGGACACACTTACACCCACTGAGCTAATTCAGAATCCTCAATGACTGTTGTTTTAAGAGGCACACTTAGGCCCAACAAGCCAATTCAGAGCCCTTATGACTGTTGATTTTAGGGCACATTTACACCCACTGAGCCAATTCAGAGCCCCCAGTGGCTGTTCATTTTACGGCACACTCACGCAGAGCAAGCCATCTCAGAGCCCCGAGTAACTTGATTTTAGGGCACATTTACATCCACTGAGCCAATTCAGAACCCCCAATGACTGTTGATGTAAGAACACATTTAGGCCCCCTGAGCCAATTCAGAGCCCCCCAATGACCGGTAATTTTAAGGCACACTCAGGCCCACCGAGCCAATTCAGAGTCCCAAGTGACCGTTGACTGCTTAGAGCAGGGGTGTCAAACTCCGGTCCTGGAGGGCCACAATGGCTGCAGGTTTTCATTCTAACCACCTTCTTAATTAGTGACCTGTTTTTGCTGCTAATTAGCTTCTATTGCCTCAGTTTTAATTAACTCAGCTCAGACCCCTTAGTTCCTTCCATTTCCTTAATTAGCAGCCAAACAATAATGAGACACAAAACGAGCAAACAGGTGACCAGCTAACCACATTATCTGAACATAAAGAAAGGTGAGGGTCTCAGTAAGGTTGATCTCTCAGGTCAATAATCAGAATCGGAAAATCAACAGTTTGGGAAATGTCTTCTATAGTAGAATGAGAGCAGCAGCAAGCCGAGGAATTAAGTAACGGCTTTAATTCACAGCAAGAATCATTAAGAAACTGGTTGGAATGAAGTTGGTTGGAGTTTGAAACCCCAGTTTAGCTGGTCATCTGTTGGCTCGTTTCATGTCACATTTCTGTTTGGCTGCCATTTAATGAAGAAAAGAATCAATTGAGAGGACTGAATCCTTAAAAACAGGGCTATTAAAATGAAGGGAAAAGGAGTTAATTAGCAGTAAAAACTGGTCTCTGATTAGGAAAAGGGTGAGAATGAAAACCTGCAGCCACTGCCGCCCTCCAGGCCTGGAGTTTCACACCCATGGCTTCGAGTCTCCAATTAGCTTAACCTTTGAGATCTGAGGACAACACGGGGGTACAAAGAAGAGGAGAACATTCAGGGTCTGCACAGATAGGGATTCATAACTCTGGATTGGAGAGACAGCATCATTTACCTCTGGCGCATTTTGCACATTTTTGCAATTTTTCAACCTTTGACTTCCATTGACCTTAGGGGTGAGGCAGGTGTGGGTACTCGGACGACTTCTTAAATGTCACACTGGCAGGAGATCCCGTCCTGACGTCCTGTCCCCACGGCCTTTACTCTCGCACACTTGGTGGTGGCACAAAGCAATTTACTAATCAGAGCCTAACGAAAATGTCATCAGTCTCCAACTGGGAGAACTGGCCATACTAGTCTGAGATCCCGATTTCTGAGTGTGTGTGTGTGTTTTATGGCGTTGTTCTCCAATCAGCTGTGTATTGTTTGGTATTGTGCGGTCTAACGGCTCGTCTGGCTTTGTTTCCACCAGGCTGCATGCTTTATGGCACTTTATTCAATGGGTGTAACGTGATAGAGATGATCCTACTTGGGCATCTTGTGATACCCCCATGACGTTAACTGCTAGCGTCACTGAAGCTTTTTATTGTATGCAGGCAGGGTGGTGTAGCAGGTAAGGCTTTGAGCTTCAGACCCTGAGGTTGTGGGCTCAGACTCTGACACTGACACTGAGTGACCCTCAGCGAGTCGCTTCACCTGCCTGGGCTCCAACTGCAAAAAAAACAAAAAGCAACTGATTGTATTTCACATCACCTTGGAGAAAAGTGTCAGCTAAATTAAATACTTGGAGTTATTCCTTTATTATAGTGGCTTACTTGGTTAGCTAGTTTTCTTTGACACCAGCACAAGGCGACAGCATTTCTCATAACATGAACACATTTTAGTTAGTGTGGTGTAGTAGTTAAAGCTTTGGCCTTCAAACCCTGAGGTTGTGTGTTTAAATCCCACTACTGACACCAAGAGACCCTCAGCAAGTCACTTCACTGCCGTGTGTTACAATTAAGAAAAAACAAAAAACAAAAGAAATGGAACCAGTTGTATCTCAAATGCTGATAAAAGAGTCCGCCAAATAATAAATAATAATGATAGACTAAAATGAAAAAGAGGCATTGATATGAAAGTCGCTGCATTTGATTGCGAGACTAAAATAAAAAAGACAGAGATATGAACATCAGGAAATATCAAAGACAGATAGACAGACAGATTACAGGGTGATGTAGTGGTTAAGTCTTGGGCCTTTAAACCCTGAGGTTGTGGCTTCAAATCCCACTACTGACACCCCTTGTGAGACCCTGAGCAAGTCACTTCACCTGTTTCGGCTCTAATGGGAGAAACAAATGAAATGGAACCAGTTGTATCCTAAATGCTGTAAGGCACTTCGGATAAAATAGTCCGCCAAATAATAAATAATAAGGATAGACTAATGAAAAAGAGACATTGATATAAAAGTCGCTGCATTTGATTGAGAGACTAAAATAAAAAAGACAGATATGAACATCAGGAAACATCAAAGTCAGATAGAAAAACAGATTACAGGGTGGTGTGGTGGTTAAGGCGTTGAATTTCAAATCCCACTACTGACACCAAGTGACCACAAGGAAGTCACTTCACCTCTGCCTTGTGGTACAATTAGCAAAAGAAACATAACCGTTTGTATTTCAGATGTTATAAGTAACCTTGGTGTCAGCTAAATGGAATACGTGGAGTTATGACTTTATTATAGTTAGTTGTTTTCTTTGACGCCAGCACGAGGTGACAGCATTTCTCATAACATATTTGAGGCAGGGTAACAGCTTTGCTTTCATATTAGGACAGGCAGTGTGGTGTAGTGGTTAAGTCTTGGGCCTTCAATCCCTGAGATTATGGCTTCAGATCCCACTGCTGACACCAAGAGACCCTGAGCAAGTCACTTCACCTGCCTGGGCTCTAATGGGAGAAACAAAAGAAATGGGACAGATCTTGTAAGTCACCTTACAGAAAGGTGTCACCCAAATAATAAGTAACCGAACCTCTGCCCAAACCCAGCCATTTATTTTTTTCATATTCTCCCATCGCCCACTCCCAACGGATTGCCTTCTCCTTGGACACACGTGCCGGCGGGTGTCTTGCATGGATGCCGTTCACCTTCACACCAGCTCCACATGCTTCTGTAAATGTGTGGTTCGTTTTAATGACCGCCGCCTGGCCCCTGAGCTGTTCTCACAGTGTGGCAGCCTCGGGGTTAATGTGACCCCCCAGCATATCCACCCCCCCCCCCCACCACCGCCACCACCCTCCCCGTGGCCTGCAATTAAGTGCTTGAGTTGTCAGTCAGCTGGGGGTCTTTGTGCGCCTGTCACACTCAGAGGCACATGCCTGCGGTCGCATTAAAATGCAATAAAGAACGCACTTCTCGTATCCTCCCTGTCACGCTGTCTGAGTCAAGCTTGTTGTTGATGTTGCTGTCCATTCCTGTCACAAATATTAAAAAAAATATATATATATTCTGAAGCAATTATGGCATTGTCTTTTATATATGGTGGGCGGTTTTGGTTTGGGGTTGAATTGGGGCTGAGTGACTGCTTATATTTGCTTGAAAAATTCCATTTGATTGCAGCCTGGCGAAAATGTCGAGAATTTTAGATATTACAAAACAGTCGCTCCGGACCCCTTCTCTTGAGGGGGGTCACTTTTATTCTTTGCTGGAGCTTTGCTGGCTCTTTGCTAGTCATGGAAAACGTTCTAGTCATCACTATTCTGACAGTGTTGCCTTGCTGAGAACCCCCCCCCCCACACACATAATTCTTTCCTTTGAAGGCTTGAAGAGGTGGACCCCCTGTGACATTCTCTAACAGTGGGGGCAGTCCAACCCCTCTGTAGCTTTGGCGATCACAGGGAATCCCTTTTGATCCCCTGTGGGACACATCACATTCAAGGACAGGTGGCTAGAATGTTCCAGACCCCTGAGTAGCTTTAACACTGATGGTCTGGGTTTATGGTGGAAATGGGGGCTATAGTCTGGGCTAATTTTAAAGGAATACGCCACCCAAAAACAACTTTTATTTTTATATGTTACTTACCCCGTGTAGTTTGTCGTGGTGGCCGAGAAAAATTTTGTAATCTCATATTTTCATGCAGAATGGAGAGAGAGAAGATTCTCATATAATTGAAGCCAATGGTGACCAAAGCTGGACGACGGCAAATGACGTGAAAGACGGCCATGGAAAAAGAAAAAGAAAAATCTCACGTTGCATAATCGGAATATCAGTTACCAAATCCTAAACTCAAAATGGGCAAAGCACAGGCCCTTTTTGCTAAAATAATGTTCAAGAAATTATAAATTAGCATAATCCGCCCTAATTCAATGTAATGATATACTTCATAAAGGAGAGGTATTTAATAAGAAAGAATACATAGGTGAAATATTTGAACTATTAAAATATGTGCTTCAGTACAAATACTTAGTCATATTAATATTCTCGATTGTAATAGAAATTTATTGTTTGTCACCCTCTGATAGAGGCCCATAGAGGACTAAATCCCAAGTCTTCCTCTTCTTCTTCCTCTTCGTCTTTTTCCACTTCTACATGGGGTCGATGTGCTTGATCAACATTCTCCCTGCACCTCCTCGCCCATCAGGCCCTTTTCCTTTTACTTTATCCATCCACCTTTGCTTTGGCGTCCTTTGCTTTCTCTTCCCCTGGACCTCCATTCCCATCAGCCTTCTGCCACATTTTCCCTGTCTCTCCTCACCACAGGTCCATACCACTTCAGGTACTTTCTTCGATATCTCACCTACTTTTGTTGTACCATCTGATTGTTTTATTTCTAATTCTGTTCTCTTTTATAACTCCACATGTCCATCTTAAGCTTCTCGTTTCTGCCACATTGAACACCAACTCCTGTGCCCCCTTTACTGCCCGTGTCTCAGCTCCATTCATCATTGCTGGTCTCATCACTGTCATAGGAACCTCACCTTTAAACTTCATCTTAATTCTTCACTCACACAATAGTCCTGACACCTTCTTCTAATTGTTTCATCTGTGGGTTATCTCTGTATCTAATTCTCCATCTCGGGCTACCACTGGTCCCAGATATTTAAACTTCTCCACACATTTCAAAGGCTCTCCCTTGCAGGCTAACTTCTGAATCCTGCTCATCATCAAACCTCACATATTCTGTCTTCTTCTTATTTATCTTCCACCCAATTGCTCTGTCCTGGGTATGACGTTAATCTACATCCAGCCCTGCATGTAGGCCCTCCAACCTGCAGGAAAAACTTGGGGGTTGGTGGCAGAAATGGCACTCCAGCCACCATAAAAAACCTCCCAGTGTTCCATTCCACCTGAACTGGTGTGGTGCTGAGGTGTCACCCGTTGCATGGCTGAACTCGGGTCCTAATCTGGGATCCAGAGTTGGTTTGTCATGTGGTGGGTGCGGCAATGCGCTGTATCAGCACGTCCTCCTAACCTCTCTCTCCTCTCTATGTTCTCCATCCTTCCAACTTCCTCTCCACTTTCTTCTTTCTGGTGCTGCACAACACAGCATTATCAGCACAAAGTCTCCACCGGGGGGATTGCTCTTTTATCCCAGGAGTCAACACATCCATAACCAGACCAAAGAGTCCAGGACTTCAAGAAGATCCCTGCTGCAGACCTCCTCTCACTGGGATCTCATCTGTTACCCCACCCCGAGTCCTCGCTCCCTCATACACATCCCTGACAATCCTCCACAAACTTCTCTGGTGCTCCTTTCTCTCTCATGCACCGCCAGTCCTGTTGACGTGGCACTCCATCATAAGCCTTCTCCAGATCGATAAACGCCGTATGCAGACCTTTCTGTTTCTCTCGATGTTTCTCTCTCAGCTGTCTCAATGCAAAGGCTGCCTCAGTCGTTCCGCTCTCTCTGGCGTAAACCCAAACTTCTCCTTCCTTATGGTGGCCTCTGTCCCTAAGCCTTTTCTCTGTAACCCTTTTCCAAATTTTCTTTGTTCCTGACATCAGTTTTATCCCATTAAACTTTCCTCTATCCTGAATATAAATCTCGTCCTGGGTATGACGTTAATCTGCATTCAGCCCTGCAAGCAGGTCCTCCAATCTGCAGGGAAAACCTGGGGGTTTGGTGGCAGGATTGGCACACCAGCCACCGTGTAAAACCTCACAGTGTTCCAGTGTGGTGCTGAGGGGTCACCCGGTGCACTCGGCTCCCAATCCAGGTGGTTCATCATTTGGTGGGTGCGCTATCAGCGCCTGCACCCGACCTCTCTCCGTCTCTCTGTTATAAATGGTACAATCCCACTGCTCCTCCACTCTTCTGCTATTCTCTCCTGTTCTGAGATCTTCTGCATTCGATCCCACAACACATCTACTCCCTCTTCTCCTAAAGGATCAGAAATCAAAAATAACATCACATTTGTAATCACAGACCTTGAAATAGCCCTAAACGAGACCCCACACGCTTATGTTTGAAACCTTCTGGGAGTGGCTCTTAAGGGGTTAAGACCACCGATAATGAATCAGATGTCAAAAATATTATTATATTTGTGATGAGCAAACTCTCAATAAGATAAAATGACATACCCTTATGAAAAGGAGTAACTTTGACCCTTAGTATCCTATTAGGGGGTGAACCCCCTGGGGTCGGTTAATGTGGCATTTACAACGTCAAGTCCTTCTGATTGTTTTTGTTGAAGACCCCTATTGGCTTACACTTCAGCTTAAGGGTATAATTTCCTGCACAAAATAGGGTCGAAATAGTCCTACAAATGAGGGTGTTTTAGGTCAGGAGGTTCCAAAACGTTTGACGTCTTGCATAACTAAACATCAGGATGAGTCAAACAGTAAGTCAAATGTGTGGTTACATCAGCACCAGACCAAAACAACTGAAGTGATTTCAAAGCATTCATCAGTATGAACATAATCTACAGTATATCATATATAAATATAGGGGCTTTGCCCCCAGGTCACTTCGCTTGCCAAGACCTGCGCCAGCCACTTCACGTCTCCGTCACTCGTGTATGTGGATTTCACTTTCACCAAACAACAAATCTTTTAATTCTCGCGGATACGCCTCTTCATTGGGAAGAAACACTACTTTTCCCGGATGGCAACACAAATTAGACGATCCACAAGTCTTCAACTTAAAGTTTAAAAGAGAAACAACATATTCGATCTCTTTTCGCTGTTCCGTTATTTCCCCGAGTAATAATTTCCATCTGTTTGCGCTAATGCAATCTTTACTATCCTTTTTAATGAGACTTTCGAATTTTCGTACTTCCATTATCTCTAACCTGCTCTTTGTCTTTTGTCTTCTATTTCCGGCCCCAGCGTGGTTAAATCTCTTGGCACGTGTAAGTGTCTCTCCAAGAAAATCATGTCTCGTCTCCTTCCAAGATTTTAATTTATAATAGAGAGATATAAAATCCACTGTCTGTCTGTCCACTTTTCACGAGAGAACTACTTAACGGATTTAGATCAGGTTTTTTCCTACAATTTGCTTGAACATTCCGGTTGATTTTGCGACGTCTCTCATTGCGCTAAGTATCGTAGTTTGGTTGCGGCACCAATTTGTTCGTGTAAATCTGAGAGAGAGAGGCTGCGGGCCGAGGGGAGGAGGAGGTGGCAGGACCTCAGAAGTAGGGAGCCGAGCAGGGCCCTCCTCACTGACATGCCAGCCTCCATTCGAGTCGCCGCCACTTAGCTAGCGGTACCTGTTTGTTCAGCAGACATCATCATCATCATCTAGAGATTGTTAAGGAGTAACATTTGGCGAGAGAGATCAGAGCTACGTGTGTTTTAGAGGGTAGCTGCTGATTGCCAGAAATATCACGGCCACGTGCTCTTCTCCCCACGTGGGTGATGCTCTCCCGTCAGTGCTGAACACGATCAGATATACAGTGTCAACGTTTGACCCACCTTCTGCTTGGCCACAGATATCTTGCCAACTTTTTACATTTGTGGCAAAGGGATCACAGCTACTGTACATTCTTGCCCCTGATAGCAAAACCAAAAATATTGTATATCAAGAGGCCCTCGTTTACGAAGCTATCAATATAAATTCTCAATACAAATTATTACTTTTTTTATTGATTTTTAAAGTTTGTCCTGTTTCACTACTACGCAGGCAGAGCTGTGTGGGACAGCTAGTTTATAATATATATATATATAATATACTGTGAACCACCACGGGGCGCTCCAGCCGCCCCAACACCAACACAGACAGACGCGAGGCACAAGTGCAGCGTTTTATTTACGAGTGGGGAGGCGCTTTTCCCTCGCTGCCCACAGCAGCAAAATACAATGGCAGTACAGAGCCCAGTCAAAAACTGTAAGTACAACACTCTTCTTCTTTCTTCCTTTTCCCAGTCCTTCTGCCTCCACTCCCCTTCTGGCAAGCTTTGTCCTTCTTCTTCCTCCTGACTCTGGCTTCTGGAATGAAGGCAGGCGGATCCCTCCTCACTCACGCTCCAGCCTCGGGTGTACCTTACCTCCGCTTAGCCAGCGAACAAGACAACTACTTCACGGATTTAGATTGCAGTTTTTTCTATAATTTGCTTGAACATTACAGTTGATTTTGCGACTTCTCTCATCACGCTAAGAATCATAGTTTGCTTGCAAGAGCGACATATTCGTGCTAATCTGAGACAGAGGCTTCAGGCCAAGGGGAGTGGGGAGTTGGGCAGGGCCCCCCCCTCACTGTCCTGTTTCACTACTATGTGGGCGGAGCTGCAGGGGACGCATACATATCATAAACAGCAAATGAAGGCCTCATGGCAATGACTTTTTGAATTGAAGACCCACCTCTCCCCCAATTCGTTGGTCTGTCTTCTAATCAAAAAGTCCTGTGAGTCTTTATTTTCTGTTTTTGATGTGCACCCAGAAGTTCATATTTAACATTATTTAGCCAAAAAAAAGAGCCTGTGTTTTGTGCATTTTGAGCATACCACTGGATAAGAGACATCTGGATTATGTGGCACGAGTGACGTGACATTATTTTTTTTTCTTTTTTCCATGGATGTTTAAATAGCATTGGTCAATATTGGCTTCTATTATGTCATAAACTTTTTTCTCTCCGTTCTGCATGAGCATGAAAACATGAGAGTACATTAGGTACTAAAAAATATATATATATTGTATATACAGGGTTGGACAAAAGTAGGTGTACAGTTGTGAGTATGCAAAACATATATTGTGTATTATTATTTATTGTTATTTGTATTATTTGTCTTCATTTTATTATTGTTATTAGCAAGTAGACTGCAAGAATACTCTACATGTCTTTTTCCATATGAAGAGCTGTAAAGTACTTTTGCCCACCCCTTATATATATATATATTGCCTTTGATTCTTGTAAGTCTAAGCATTATCCTCTGATGAAGACCCCTGATAGGGGTTGAAAGCTCAGGAATAAAACTATTTTATTATACGTGATTCGTTTTTTCTCCCTTCGTGGATCTCCAATTGCAAATATGCAAACCGTATCACAGACCTTCTCTTCCATTCATATATATATATATACTGTATATGTACACCAAGCACACACTAGGGACAATTTAGAATTGCCAATGCACCTAACCTGCATGTCTTTGGACTGTGGGAGGAAACCCACACAGACATGGGGAGAACATGCAAACTCCACGCAGGGAGGACCCGGGAAGTGAACCCAGGTCTCCTAACTGCGAGGTAGCAGCGCTACCCACTGTGCTGCCCTATATATATATATATATATATATATATATATATATATATCTATCTATATATATATATATATATCAACCATTCTATGATCTGCTTCTCGCAACTGAAAGAGGGCACCGTGGCAGATGTTAGCTGACTTGCTGACCAACCACAAGCATTACCTGGTAGGTATCCACCCATACAATCAGATTGTGATTCAGACTACAAATGCCATGAATATATATATATATATATATATATATAATATATCTCTGCGGTGGGATGTAGTCCTGCCCGGGGTTTGTTTCCTGCCTTGCGCCCTGTGTTGGCTGGGATTGGCTCCAGCAGACCCCCGTGACCCTGTAGTTAGGATATAGCGGGTTGGATAATGGATGGATATATATATATATATATATATATATATATATATATATATATAATATATTTACACAATATACTGTATAACACAGTACCTATCAGATAATACAGACTACGCAGCACGTGTTTCGCCCTATTTGGGGCTCGTCCGGTGTAAGCACTTTGGCTTCCCTTTGCGGGGATCGAACCTCAGACCCCTGACGTTGTGCCACAGCGGCTGGCTCCCATACTTAACTGGGTGAAGATCGAAGTATTCCATTCATAGATCCGAATCGCAATCTGATTATCTGGGTGGTCACCTACCAGGTAACGCTTGTGGTTGGTCGGCCAGTATCCGCCACAACCTCTCAGGTGCGAGAAGTAGATCATACATAGATATGTGATACCGTACCTGCCATACAATGAAAAGAGTACATGACAAGTCACGTGTCGTCAGGTATACTCACTTTGGCTTCCCTTTACGGGAATCGAACCTCAGATCTCAGACGCTGGGCCACGGCGGCTGGTTTGCTTACTTGATAGGGTGAATATCGGAGTGTTATATTCATAGGTCCGAATCGCAATCTGATTATCTGGGTGGTTAACCTACGGTGCAAATGTTGGATTAAGACAGCCGGAGGGGCAGAAGGGGTTACCAGCAGAGGGCTTCGGCTACGATTTCAGGAGATGTGCGCCAGTTCTTGTTCCCCGGATGTCCGTGGCGGCGACGTGCACGTTCCTTTCCGTCCACTTTATTTTTTTGTATAGCGCTCTTCATTGAGTGCAGGCGCAGATCGCTGTGACAAGCGCTCAGTTAAATTCATTTACAAACTTCGCTAATTACATAATGAGTATATAAAGACACAGCGTACTTTGAAACTGATTAATATAAATGAAGCCAGCGCTATCTAGCCATTAATTAATTTGCAGTGTACTGCAAGCGTACCTGGCCGGCTGAGCTTGAATGGAACTCCGAATTTACTTGAACTTGGTAACTCGTGAGACGGAGGGTTGTGATAATAAGGGGTCGGCCTGGTGGTCGGGCACCTTTAAAAAGGGTGTGTCATGTGACTAAAACGAGGAATGAGGTCTCAATTATTAAGAGTTACTTGGCTGATGCTTTTATCCAAGGCGACTAACAAGAATTCAGATACAATCGGTTCCGTTTATTCAGTTTTTTTTTTTTTTTTATAATAAGGAGCACAGGCAGGTCACGTGACTTGCTCAGGGTCACACAGTGCCAGTAGCTGTAATTGAACCCACAAGCTCAGGGTTTTGTCGTGTGAAGTCACTACGCCACACTGCCTGCCCCATAATAAATTTCAGATATTCATAAATAATGAGGAAATAAAGATGAACACTTTTTTGTGTAGGGGATTCCGATGTAAAAACTAATATGTGCAGAACAGCCTTGGGATGTTTGATTTGAATTAAGTGAACGCTTTTGAGTTATTCGTGGCAAAGACAAAGTGGTTCAAGGAGCAGAAATGGAAAAAAATAAATAAATTGCAAGTTATTTTTTAATTGCGGTCATGTTTGATGTATTTACTGAAAACGCATCCCACCATCTCCATTTTTCTGTGTTAAGTGTACAACGCCACGCAGTCAATAAAGGAGGTTAACCTAAATAGTGTTGGAAGCCTTTATTGTTTTCTAATAGTTTCTATTTAGGTTTAAATGTTTTTTGATCCAAATAGAATGCAAGATTACTTTGTTTTATATTTCTCTATAGCATTTGCATTTTTGATTCGCTTTCCTTGAAACAGAACCTGGCACAATCAATAAAAAAGTGTTTGCTGTTTTTGGTATTATACCTTTTTATTTTATTGTCCTTCCCCAAAACATTAAGGTTTTATTGCGTTATTTATTTAGATTGTCACCTATCTGATCATACCTGGCGTATAAGAGAAAAAGAACAATATCAATATTTCTTGACTAATACTCTTTAATGCAAAAGTAAAACATTCTCATCTGCGTAAGAATGATTTTTATGTAATAAAGTAATGGTGATTATTTCAAATAACTATCAATATTCTAACTTTATAAGGTTCACACTACCACTACTTGTTAAAATTATTTTTGCTGTCGGGTTTTCTTGCATTTCTCGCATTACTTGCCTTTGTTACCATAACAACGTCAGCGGCATGAAATGTGATTTGGTCACAGACAGCGGACCGCTGGAGATCAGGCTGCCGCTTCACAGACCGCCGGTATGGGCTCAGCCTCGCGCTCTCGGTGCACTTCACGCGCTACCCTGGCTCGGGCAGGGCTTAGATTGCCTGCTTTGTGCTGATTAGACTTACAGACGTCTCTAAACGCGTCCAAGGGGGTTGGGGAGTTTACCGCGAGGTGGATCGGAGTTCAAGGAGGGGAGTTCACCGTGAGATGGTTCAGAGTTCCGTCCTGGTACTTATTTTGTACTTAGTGGAGTCGTGGGAAGCTCGGGCCCCAAGCCACTGAAAGAAGTGGATGGATACACAATATACTGAAATAATAGGTCATGAACTTGAGCAAATTGTTATTGCCATCGTTACCTGAAACTTCTATTGCTGTAGGTGCTTTTTGATTTTCTTCAATTGTGTTAATTACAATATAATAGACTGTAGCCTTATTGTTGTTGTTGTTGTTATTATTAATAATATAATAGTAGTATACTGTCTATAATCTTGAATTGAATTAAGTTATAACATATATAAAAGTATAGTATAAGGTTTTGATAAATTGTGTTAATTACAATGTAATAGACTATAGTCATTTCATTATTATTATTATTATTATTATTATTATTATTATAGCAGTAGTAATAGTACTCTGTCTGTAACAATGAGCTAGGGAAAGTGTATTACAAATAAATATATACATAATTTGTATTAGGTCTCTGTTTGAATTGTGTAAATTTCAATTAAACAGACTCTATTCATTGCTTTATTATTATTATTGTTATTATTATTATTCAGATAATAGCATGCTGGCTGTAATCTTGAACTGCATAAAATGTATTAGGTTTTGATAAAGTGAGTTAATTACAATATATTAGACTATAGTCATTTTATTATTTTTTATTATTAGTATTGTTATTATTTTAATAGTAGCGATAGCATTCTGTCTGTAAAAACGAACTAGATCAAGTGTATTAAATAATTTAAATGCATTATTAGTATTAGGTCTCGCTAAATTGTATTAATTACAATATAATAGACTTTAGTCATTGTTTAATTATTGTCATCATCAATAGTAGGAGTAGTAATCTACGGAGCCCCAGAAGGGACATGAGCAAAAAAAAAAAAAGTTAAACGTGTGGCTGCAGATGTGGTATACCGGAAGTGTGCGGAGCTCTGAAGGATTCGCGCATCCCAGAAACACGCAAATAGATCTCGCGAGTCGTACGCACGAGAAAGCGTTTTTGCTTTAGGGGCTCCAGAGTATTCAATCTGTGACCTGGAGCTAGATACAGTATGTTATAAAAAATACAGTACATAAACACGTTTGGTTTTACTAGATTGCGTTAAACTATAACAGACTCTAGTCATTGAATTATTATTATTTGTAGTAGTAGTAGTGTGCCATCTGTAATCTAGAATTGAATAAAATGTTAAAATTATAAATAACTAATATTACGTTTTGATAAAGTGAGTTCATTATAATATATTTAGACTAGTCATTGTTTTATTTTGTCATTATTATTATTATTATTATTAGTTATAAAATCGATTGACGACACACAAACGTTGATAATGATTCTTAAATATAGTTTTTAATAACTGTAAAATCGTGTCAGTTTTCTCATTAGGTTCTCTCAGAAAAAGACCAAAATGCCCTTTTTTAAGAACTTCCTTTTTTCCTTCTAAAATCCCACGCACTGACATTCTACTGGATGTCAATCAACACCAATATAAATTTAACTTGTTACTGAACATACAAATACACAACAGTAGTAATAATAGTATTCCATCTATAAAATTAAACTAGATCAAGTGTATCGAATATATAAATATATTATTAGTATTCTCGCTAAATTGTGTTAATTACAATATAATAGACTCTAGTCATAGTATTATTATCATCGTCAATACCAGTAGTAATTCACGTAGCCCCTCATAAAAAAAAAATAAAAAAAAAAACACTTAAAATTGGATATGCGCATCCCAGAAACACTATCGCGTGCACACGCAAAAAGATCTCGCGAGTACGGGGCAGTGTCACGTACGCGGGAGAAATAACTTCCTTTAGGGACTCCGGAGTATTCCATGTGTGACCTTGAGCTAGATACAGTATATTAAAAAAAAATGCAGTACATAAACACGTTAATAGCATTTGGTTTTACTACATTGTGTTAATTAAAATATGATAGGCTATTGTCATTGTATTATTATTATTATTATTATTATTATTATTATTATTCCATCAGTGACCCAGAATTATTTACAGCATGCTAAGAAATGGATGGACAGATAGAGTATGACAATTATTTAGTTTGTTAAATTATATAAGGTGTTTGAAAATGGATGAGAAGATTACAGTGTTAATTTGTTTCGTCAGTGCTTTGCAGTTTAATAGGCTCTATTCATTTTCACAATTACATGAATGTTCATATTGACATTTATAGCATTATTATTATTATTTTGTTTTTTTAAATATGGTTATAACATTATAGTGGTTCATAGTCATTTTATTATTATTGTTATTATGGTTGCTCCTTGTGTGAAGTTTGCAGTCCATCTAGGTTTTCCTACTCTGGCTGCTCTGGTTTCTTCCCACAGTCCACAGACACGCAGGTCAGGTGGATTGCTCATGTTAAATTGGCCCCTGACGTGTGTGTGTGTGTGTGTGTGTGTGTTTGTGCTCAGCTTCAGATGGCCTGGCGCCCTGTCCAGGTGGTGTTCTTGCCTTGTGCCCAGTGCTTGCCCAGTGCTTGCCCAGGTGCTCTGTAGCTCCCCTGCTCTGGATGAGTGCAGTTTAGCAGATAGATGGATGTTGAATGCTGACACCCCCTACTCCCTCATTCATGATGTCAGTTTTCTTTTATCTTTGACAGCCAACCCCATTAAAGCCATAATATGTTGATTGTGGACACAGCCCATCTCCTGTCATTCTGATGTTGTTTTGAACAACCCTTTTTTTGAAAGAAAATTGGTGAAGATGGTTCCCATAACTTTTGGGGTAATCAATTGTCTTGAAGCTGACAAGACTGCTCCTTTAGGGCATCAGATACAGAAAAGTGACAACATCCCATCTTTTACAGTTTCTTTGAGATGACACCTGTGCTTCTTAGGGGTGTGTGATAATGGAGATTGGCCCTGCACTACACCTCTGTGCTTTTGATCATCTTTAACCAGAAAGCCACACCCCCTTTGGCCACACCTCTCATATCTAGTGGTTCTGATTGGGTTAAAGTTGAGTGTCCTACCCCTTTTTGAAGAATTTTTGAAGATTGTTATGTGGTGGGCCGGCACCTTTTTCAGGGATTGATTGTTCCTGCCTTGTGCTGGATGTTTGTTACGATAGGCTCCAGCTTCTTACTGGAAAATGGATAAATGGATGAAAGCAGTTTTATTATGATGATTGTTATCCCCTGCGGTGGGCTGGCGCCCTGCCCGGGGTTTGTTTCCTGCCTTGCACCCTGTGTTGGCTGGGATTGAGTCCAGCCGTGACCCTGCAGTTAGGATATAGCGGGTTGGATAATGGATGGATGGATGGATGATTGTTATCCCTAACCCTGAAGCTGATAAAGCACATTCAAAGATGGATGGAAGGATGGATGGACTGATTGTTATTTGTTAAAAAGTGTTTTTATATATTACTGTGATGGACTGTCGCCCCGTCCAGGTGTTGTTCCTGCCTTGTGCCTGATGACTGCTGGGTTAGGCTCCGGCTGCCTTGTGTCTCCCTTGTGTCTCTGCTCTGGATAGGTGAGTTAGAAAAATAGATGAATGGACGTTTATAATTGTATTTAGTGGGTGTAGTGACGTCCATTACATAATCTAGAATTCTGTGATGGGCACATCTCTTCTGGGGAGGCCCACTAAATCAGCAAATTAATTAAAAAGACAGGCTCTCTCTGGTTACCCCTCAATGGACTTGTAATGTCATTTGGTTACTTGTATTATAATTATTATCATTTGTTTTGTTGCAGTTTGTCTTATTCAGTTGTGACACTATAGTGGTCCTTAGTCACTTTGTTTCATTTATAAAAATGGCACTGTTGCATATTATCTTTATTGCTGGTGGGCTGCCTGTTTGCTTTTTATTAAACTGTGTGTGTTACAATATAATCCTAATCATTTCTAGTTTTTATTATATTAGAGTTACATTCATTCCAATTTTTTGCCTATTTATTTGTAACCTTCGAAATATGCAGACCTATGGTCCTAAAATAAAACACAAAGAACTTACTCTTAATTATGACATCTGAGCACATACAGTATGTCCTGTGTCCTGGGAGACGGGGGTCATGCTTTAGTTGCCATACATTTTTCTGCCTGCCTGGTTGCTGCTACCTAACATTTTTTGAACAGATCAGGTCATAAGCTTTTGACTGAGACCAGGATCAGGGTTCTAGCCCCATCAGTTTGTGAGTAAGCGTGTTTCAGATGGACAGACATTAGCATTTTACATGTTTATGGACTAGCTGTGCTACCTGTCTAAGGCGGTTTGAAATCTTAAGCAATCCACATAGACCTCAGCGTTAATGTTTGCAGTACACCATCTATTGAAATATATTTTGTAATGCATGTAGGAATAAAATGCATTGCATTTGTCATTTCAACAGATGGCTCATCACAAACATTTGTAGAATAAAACGAGTTAGTACAAATGTTTCTGAGGCATCATCTGTTGGAATGACAAATGCAATGCGTATGTCTCTATTACATGACATTTGGTATGGGATTTGTAAAAGCAGTGTTAATGTTTGTGATGCTCCATTTGTTGGAATGACAGACACTTAGCGACCTGTCACACACGCAGGCAGATATACAGGCACTTATCGTTTTATTAAGGTTGTCGAGCTGTGCTATGCTAAATGTCTAAGACGGGTTGAAATCTAGATAATCAATGTACACCTCAGTGTCAACATTTGCAATGCACCATCTTTTGAAATGCTTTTTGTAATGCATGTAGGAATAAAATGCACTGCATTTATCATTCCAACTGATGGCTCATCACAAACATTTGTAGAATTAAACGAGTTAGTACAAATGTTTCTGAGGCATCATCTGTTGGAATGACAAATGCAATGCGTATGTCTCTATTACATGACATTTGGTATGGGATTTGTAAAAGCAGTGTTGATGTTTGTGATGCTCCATTTATTGGAATGACAGACACATAGCAACCACACAGACAGACATGCAGGCACTTATCGTTTTATTAAGGTTGTTGAGCTGTGCTAAATGTCTAAGATGGGTTGAAATCTCAATAATCAATGTAGACCTCAATGTTAACATTTGCAGTGCACCATCTATTAAAATGCATTTTGTAATGCATGTAGGAATAAAATGCATTGCATTTGTCATTCCAACAGATGGCTTACCACAAACATTTGTAGAATAAAATGAGTTAGTACAAATGTTTCTGAGCCGTCATCTGTTGGAATGACAAATGCAATGCAAATGTCTCTGTTATATGACCTTTGGTATGGGATATGTATAAGCGGTGTTAATGTTTGAGATGTTCCATCTGTTGGAATGACAGAGGGCATAGCCACTGGATGGACACGCAGACACTTGGCATTTTATTAAGGTGAATTAATTCACCTAGCCATCTAAGATGGTTTGAAATCTGTGTAATTAATGTGGATCTTATCGTTAACATTTGCAGTGCACCATCTATTGTGATGTATTTTATAATGCATGTAGGAATAAAGTGCATTGCATTTGTCATTCCAACAGATGGCTCATCACAAACGTTTGTGATGCATTATCTGTTGGAATGATAAATGCAGTGCATACAGTGGTGTGAAAAACTATTTGCCCCCTTCCTGATTTCTTATTCTTTTGCATGTTTGTCACACAAAATGTTTCTGATCATCAAACACATTTAACCATTAGTCAAATATAACACAAGTAAACACAAAATGCAGTTTTTCACTGATGGTGTTTATTATTTAGGGAGAAAAAAAATCCAAACCTACATGGCCCTGTGTGAAAAAGTAATTGCCCCCTTGTTAAAAAATAACCTAACTGTGGTGTATCACACCTGAGTTCAATTTCCATAGCCACCCCCAGGCCTGATTACTGCCACACCTGTTTCAATCAAGAAATCACTTAAATAGGAGCTGCCTGACACAGAGAAGTAGACCAAAAGCACCTCAAAAGCTAGACATCATGCCAAGATCCAAAGAAATTCAGGAACAAATGAGAACAGAAGTAATTGAGATCTATCAGTCTGGTAAAGGTTATAAAGCCATTTCTAAAGCTTTGGGACTCCAGCGAACCACAGTGAGAGCCATTATCCACAAATGGCAAAAACATGGAACAGTGGTGAACCTTCCCAGGAGTGGCCGGCCGACCAAAATTACTCCAAGAGCGCAGAGACGACTCATCCGAGAGGTCACAAAAGACCCCAGGACAACGTCTAAAGAACTGCAGGCCTCACTTGCCTCAATTAAGGTCAGTGTTCACGACTCCACCATAAGAAAGAGACTGGGCAAAAACGGTCTGCATGGCAGATTTCCAAGACACAAACCACTGTTAAGCAAAAAGAACATTAGGGCTCGTCTCAATTTTGCTAAGAAACATCTCAATGATTGCCAAGACTTTTGGGAAAATACCTTGTGGACTGCTGAGTCAAAAGTTGAACTTTTTGGAAGGCAAATGTCCCGTTACATCTGGCGTAAAAGGAACACAGCATTTCAGAAAAAGAACATCATACCAACAGTAAAATATGGTGGTGGTAGTGTGATGGTCTGGGGTTGTTTTGCTGCTTCAGGATCTGGAAGGCTTGCTGTGATAGATGGAACCATGAATTCTACTGTCTACCAAAAAATCCTGAAGGAGAATGTCCGGCCATCTGTTCGTCAACTCAAGCTGAAGCGATCTTGGGTGCTGCAACAGGACAATGACCCAAAACACACCAGCAAATCCACCTCTGAATGGCTGAAGATAAACAAAATGAAGACTTTGGAGTGGCCTAGTCAAAGTCCTGACCTGAATCCAATTGAGATGCTATGGCATGACCTTAAAAAGGCGGTTCATGCTAGAAAACCCTCAAATAAAGCTGAATTACAACAATTTTGCAAAGATGAGTGGGCCAAAATTCCTCCAGAGCGCTGTCAAAGACTCATTGCAAGTTATCGCAAACGCTTGATTGCAGTTATTGCTGCTAAGGGTGGCCCAACCAGTTATTAGGTTCAGGGGGCAATTACTTTTTCACAGAGGGCCATGTAGGTTTGGATTTTTTTTTCTCCCTAAATAGTAAAAACCACCATTTACAAACTGCATTTTGTGTTTACTTGTGTTATATTTGACTAATGGTTAAATGTGTTTGATGATCAGAAACATTTTGTGTGACAAACATGCAAAAGAATAAGAAATCAGGAAGGGGGCAAATAGTTTTTCACTGTATGTCTGTGTTAAATGCCATTTGATATGGGATTCATAAAAGCGGTGTAGTTGTTTGTGATGTACCATCTGTTGGAATGACAAACACAATGCATTTTATTACTACAAATGTTTGTGATGCTCCACCTGTTGGAATGACAGGGGCATAGCAACCAGACAGACACACAGACATGTATCCTTTTATTAAGTTTATTGATTGATAAGATTGTATTACAGTAAAACCTCCTAGCACAATCCCATTTTAATTTTCTTTAAATATGCTGCGTGTTTTTCCACAAGACCAGTTTGGTGTCTGTCACCTTGTCCTGCCACCTCTGCACCCCTCTCCCTTTTAGACCACAGTCTGCAGATCTTCAAGGGGGACGAGCAGCGGTGCTGAGCCAGGATGGCTCTTTTGAATTTGGGTTCCCTTGTGGAGTCTCGCCTGCCTGAATGATTGACAACGTATCCATTTTGCTCTGACCTGAGCCTGACATCTGTTAAAAATTCCAGAGCATTTCCTTCAGTTTAAATGTCTGAAAATAAATTCAATTAAACCAGCGGGCTGGAAAAGAAAAAAAACAACGTGAAGGGAGGTTTGGGTGTTGGAGCAGTTTTCCATTCCGTTTGGCTGCTTTTTGGATTCTTAAGCTCCTTTTTTTTTTTTTTCATTTTTCTTTTTCAAAGCGTTTTAAGATTTTTGCTTGGTTTCTGCCAAATGCGGTGCCAGTTCCGTTTATAGCAATTCATCTGTGCTGCCTTCTGCTATGAGAAGGTGGCCAAGTAGGTGGTGGCAGTGGGGGAAATAAATGTGCCCTATAGTGCCTTGCACTTAGACAGCCATCCTTTTCCTATCGTGCTTATCCTCAGCTGCAGGGGGCTGCTGTCTGTCCTAGCAGCACTGTAAACAGAAGGGGAACCCACCCTGGAGGAGACGTTCTCACAATTTAATCTGACTTACACGCACAGATTGCTTGAACTTCCATCACACATGGGAGTGATTCCAGGTAACGCTAATGAGCCACCTGGAGCACTCCCAGGAGTAACATAAAAGGGACCGCCTCACTCCATTCAGGGAGTGGAGTTGATAGAGAGAGAGAGACAGAAAGAGAGAGAGAGAGAGAGAGTGAGTGAGTGAGTGAGTGAGTGAATGAGCTAGGGAGAGAGAGAGAGAGAGAGTGAATGAGCTAGGGAGTGAGAGAGTGAGTGAGTGAATGAGCTAGAGAGAGAGGAGAGAGAGAGTGAGAGAGAGAGAGTGAGTGAGTGAATGAGCTAGAGAGAGAGAGAGTGAATGAATGAGCTAGAGAGAGAGAGAGAGAGAGCGAGAGTGAATGAGCTAGAGAGAGAGAGTGAGAGAGAGAGAGTGAGAGTGAATGAGCTAGAGAGAGAGAGTGAATGAATGAGCTAGGGAGAGAGAGAGAGAGTGAGAGCAAGGTAGGGAGAGAGAGAGAGAGAGCTAGGGGGGAGAGAGAGAGAGAGCTATGGAGAGAGAGAGTGGGAGAGAGAGAGAGAGAGAACAAGTTAGAGAGAGCAAGCTAGAGAGAGAGAGAGAGAGCTATAGCGAGAGAGAGGGCGAGCTAGAGAGAGAGAGAGGGCAAGCTAGAGAGAGAGAGAGAGAGAGAGAGCGAGCTAGGGAGAGAGAGAAAGAGAGCTATAGTGAGAGAGAGGGCGAGCTAGAGAGTGAGACAGAGAGAGAGAGACAGAGAGAGAGAGAGAGAGTGAGCTAGGGTTAGGAAGGCTTAATTAAGTTCGCTTTGCATGCAGGGGATTCTGGATCACGTATCGAATGGCCTCATTTTTCCATGTGTGGTGTCGCCTTGGCGTCGGGCGTGCTGCACTGTAATCTCGGCGAGATGAAGCTTTTTTATTGTGCTGGCTTTGCCTGTCATGTGCCTGGGTGTGTGCCATTGTTGTGCCAGTCATGTGATTTGCTGCCTTAATGGTGCCTATAATTAGGAACACTGAGTTAGGTGCGAATTTGACTTTTTAAATTGTGTTCTGTCAAGGCATTAACCTCTTGGGCTTAGTGCCCCAATTTTCTTTCACAGTGGGTGGTTGGGAATGTTGACCTTCTTTGTTACGTGGTCAGCATTGTGTCAATTTTATATTTTACTTCACTTTATTGCCATCACAGTGTTGGAGCAGCTGCATTTTCCTTGTTTTATTTGTCAGAATTTATAGTGTCTTTCCTATGGGGACCACCATCTTATTACACTTTGCCCACCTATGCTGTAACAGTTAATCTGTGCTCTACAGTGGGGGCACCGGCAGGTTAAGCGACTTGATCAGGGTGGGAGGTGGGGGGTCCATTGCTTTAACGGCTAAGCTGTGCTGCCAAGGCTTCTTCTATTATATCTTGGCTCCTGCATTGACCTCTGGGACTTCGCAGCGCTGGGCTGTAGAAATACAACGTGGTGTGAGGGCAGAGGGTTTCCATTTTTAATTTCAGTTTGTGCCAGCAGCATTGTGCCAGGTCACTGTCGTTCGGTCACTGGCTATTTGGTGTTTAGTCTGTTAAGCCCAGCTTTGTGCCAGTGTTTTATTTTTTAACTCCAGTCGTCTTCATGACAGTGAGCTTAGGTGACATCTGGTTTGTACTTCTGGCTCCTGAAACACCACTTTTTGTTTTTTGGCTCAGGCCGTGTCACATTTGATGACGTTTTTTTCTGCGATTTTCAGTCGTGGCCTTCATTAACAGTTGGAGGCAGGCTGCCATGCGCTCCTGTGATGGTCGATGGCCTAGGGTCACATCCCCAGCGACTTGCCCCAACTAAATCCGACAGGCTTGATTTTTGTCTTTAGTCATAAGGTGGGCTCTGTGTCCATGTCAGCTGACGACTAAAGAAGGCTCATCAGGAAGTACACGGCAGCGAGGAATAAGGAATGCAATGGCTTTGGACCTCTGAAGAAGAAGAGAAGCTTGTCTGCGTAATGTCATGTATTGGGGACAAAAAAAGAGGAGGGCAGTTGCAGCTGAACTTGGCATACCTGTTAACCCTTTGTACAGCATCGGCTCCGTCTGGTAGCCTGTCATTGGCTGTCACACAAAGGGCTGAGCTGGAAAGTCATCCTGTGGTCCCTAAGTGTGACACGCCCAGTATTTATTAAAGTCGTGTAAGTTGACCGCACACCCAGTGACTAGAAGTCCCATCATGTGACATCAGCTTTGCTGCCATTTAGAGACCCCCCCCCCCATTGTTTGGTTAGGCACACTTCAGCTGTCCCGCTTGTATGGCACTGAGTTCTGGCTTCTTTTGTTTTGCATTGGCTGGCATCAGATGTCTAGTGGTGGTTAATTGGGACTGGACATCTGTCTGTTTGAAGGCATCCTTACTGGTCTGGATTTTGACCTCCATTAAATGTTAGGAGGGGATTTGTCTCTTTTAATGAGTGGCAGCCCCTTTTCAGAACGCCAGCAATGTGTTATTTGGCTTTGCCCTGTGAGTTTTGTTTTAATGGCAGTTTCCTGGCTTTGCATCTTTTTGTAATTTTATTATTTATTTTTCTTGAGCTTTCCTTAAGCTTAAAAATTTAATCTTCATGTCTATTCCGGGTTTTTCCTGTCCAGTGAATCCATTTTGGTTGTTCATTTTTTTTTATTTGTGGCCTGTATTTCATAGTTGTTTATTTAATAAAGTTGTTTCAGGCGCCATTTTGTTTTGGTGATGGGCCCCACTGTTTTGAGAGCCTTGTGTCACCCATTGCCTCGGTAACATTCCCATCATGCATTGAAAGTATCAAGGGTGACGGTATATAAGGTCACTTCTCAGAAGCCCCCAAGCTATCTTACCGGAGATGACGTGCGATTCTCTCCGTTATTTTGGTATTCGGTCCCTGCCTGAATTAAGGCTTTGAATTTTACGGGTTTTGTCGATCAGTTCCTTTCCTTTGACCACGTTATTCTCCCAGTCCCTCCATTCAAACCCCTTTCTCCTTTCAGATCTGATTTGGACCCCCAGTAGACCTGTATCTTTTATTGAGTCGTGGCTCCTTTTTGGTTGCCTTCAAATATAAAAAAACAATTTCCTCTTGGGGATTAATAAAGTGTCGTCGTCATCATCATCATCATCATCATCATCATCATCATCATCATCAGGTCTCCAGCAATGTGTTATTTGGCGTTGACCATTTCTAATTTTTCCTGGCTTCATTATGCTGAGTTGCACTCATCTGGATTGGACCCCCCAGTAGATGTTGGGCCAGTCTTATTCTCCATCCGGCGGTTGTATTAGTGTTGAGTTGTGGTGGTCTTTATTTTGTATTGAACTGCTTTAGACTTACAGTAATGTTTTATTGGGACTGGATGGCTCTGTTTGATAATAAGGGGTCCTGACTTTCTTATACTTAGTTGCGCGGGTTTGGGTTTAGCCCCCTGTGATAATTGCCCAGACACCACCAGTCTCAGACCACATCTTTATCCAAATACTTTTATTTTCTTCTCTACATAACAACACAACTCACAACGTGCTTCTAGCCCCAGTCTCCCTTCTCCTGGGCCACCTGTCCTCTCTCTCTCCAGGAGCTTCGTCCTGCTCCTGCTCCCGACTCCAGTTTGTTGATTGGAGGGAGGTGGCCCCTCTTATCCTCACCCGGATGAGCTCCAGCTGCTCTACCTGATGTCACGTCCTGGTGTGGCGAAATCACTCCGGGTGACCCTGGAAGGATCGTCCTCCCTATGTGTGGCGGAAGTAAATAAATCCCGGGGCTCCATGAGGCTCGGGGTGCCCCCTGGCGGTGACCAGAGGCCCCAACAGTCTTGAGCCTCCCTGCTCTCCTTCCGTGGGCCTCTTCTACTCCAGGGCGGTTGCCCCCTCGTGGCCCAGAGGACAAATATGCCACAACTCCGTCCTTCCAGGCGTCCCGGCCGGGTCTGACCCCCAGCCATATACGACACCCCCAATAAATGAAGGGCTGAGATTTGTCTCTTTTAATGAGTTGTGGCTTCTTTTTGGCCTTCAAATGTGAAAAAAACAATTTCCCCTTGGGGATTATATCATCATCATCAAATCTCCAGCAACATGTTATATGGTTTGGCCACGTCTGTTGTTTTATGGATGGTTTCCTGGCTTCGTTATGCTGAGTTGCACTCGCCTGGCTTAGACCCCCAGTAGACGTTAGGCCAGGTTTCTTCACTGCCTGGCGGTTGTGTTAGTGTTGAGTTATGGTGGTCTTCATTTTGTATTGGCCTGCTTTAGACTTGTAGTAATGTTTTATTGGTGTGGCCATCTCGGCTTTTTATAATAGTGAGTTCTGAATATGTTATGATTTGTCTTGAGCTACGTCCACACGGCTGAGTTTTCATTTTAAAACAGTGTTTATAATCGAAATCACCTCCGTGCACTGCCGCGTTCTCACGTCACTGACAATCAATTCCTTTCTACCTGTTTGACCTCCTACTTTCTTTTCCTTTGACCTCGTTATTCTCCCAGTCCCTCCATTCAAAACCCTTACTCTCTCCTTTGAGATCTGATTTGGACCCCCAGGAGATGTTGGGCCAGGTGTATTCTCCGTCCTGCAGTTGTATTACTTTTGAGTTGTGGTGGTCTTTATTTTGTATTGGCTGCCTTTAGACTTGCAGTAATGTTTTATTGGGACTGGATGGATGGCTCTGTTTTGATAATAAGGGGTTCTGACTTCCTTATTCTCAGTTGCACTGGTTTGGGTTAATGCCCCCCAGTAAATGTTAATATGAGATTTGTCTCTTTTAATGAGCTGTGGCTCCCTTTTGTTTTGGTTGCCTTCAAATTTACAGCAACGTGTTATCTGGCTTTGTCACGTCTGAATTTTATCGATGGTTTCCTGGCTTCGTTATGCTGAGTTATACTCATCCGACTTTGGACCCCCAGTGGATGTTACACCAGGCTTATTCTCTGCCTGACGGTTGTATCAGTTTTGAGTTGTGGTTTCCTTAATTTTGTATTGGCTGCCTTTAGACATCCGGTAATGTTTTATTGGAACTGGACATCTTTGTTTGATAATAAGGGGTCCTGACTTCCTTATACTGAGCTATACTGATGTAGGTTCAGACCCCCAGTAAATTCTAGTCTGAGATTTGTCTCTTTTATTATGTTGTGGATCCTTTCTGGTTGCCTCCAAATGCGAAAAAACATATTCCCCTTGGGGATTAATAAAGTGTTTAATCATCATCATCATCATCATCATCATCATCAGGTCTCCAGCAATGAGTTATTTGGTGTTGCCATTTCTAATTTTTATTGATGGTTTCCTGGCTTTGTTATGCTGAGCTCTACTCATCTGGTTTAGACCCCCAGTAGATGTTTGCCAGGCTTATTCTCTACTTGACTGTTCTATTAGTTTTGAGTTGTGGTGGTCTTTACTTTGCATTGGCTGCCAGTAATGTTATATTGGGACTGGATGTCTCTATTTGATAATAAGGGGTCCTGACTTCCTTATGCTCAGCTGCACTGGTTTGGGTTTAGTCCCCAGTAAACGAAGAGCTGAGATTTGTCTCTTTTATTAAGTGTTGGCTCCTTTTTGGTTGCCTTCAAATGTTAAGACAGTTTCCCCTTGGGGTTTAATAAAGTATATCATCATCATCACCATCAAGTCTCCAGCAATATGTTGTTTGGTTTGGCCACATCTGTTGTTTTATTGATGGTTTCCTGGTTTTGTTATGCTGAGCTGTACTCATATGGGCTTAGACTCCCAGTAGATGTTTGCCAGGCTTATTCTGTACTTGACTGTTCTATTAGTTTTGAGTTGTGGTGGTCTTTATTTTGCATTGGCTGCCTTTAGACATCTTGTAATGTTTTATTGGAACTGGACGTCTCTGTTTGATATTATGGGGTCCTGAACTCCTTATACTGAGCCATACTGATATAGGTTCAGACCCCCAGTAAATGATTTGTATCTTTTATTGAGTTTTGGCTCCTCTATGGTTGCCTTCAAATGCGAAGACAGTTTCCTCTTGGGGATTAATAAAGTATATCATCATCATCATCATCATCAAGTCTGTAGCAATGTGTTATTTGGCGTTGCCATTTCTAATTCTTAATGATGGTTTCCTGGTTTCGTTATGCTGACTTGTACTCATCTGACTTTAGACCCCCAGTAGATGTTTGCCAGGCTTCTTCTCTTCCTGACTGTTGTATTAGTGTTGAGTTGTGGTGGTCTTTATTTTTGATATTTAGAGCTGCTGATTAACTGTACAGACTGTATCTCTGTTGTTAGTCATTAGCACTAAAACATAAGTAACATGATAGTTAGAATTTGTTACTGACCCTCACCTATTCTGTTTCACTTCTCGGTACTCAAAGGTGGCACTTGGTGCCACGGCCCACCTGCCAAGTTGTTTTGGCTGCCTAAGGTAAAGTCATCTCTGATCAGGGCCGGATTAAGATGAAATTGGGCCTGATGCTGCAGCGCAAAAAGGCCTGTTTTTTCTCACCATTGGTGTATTCGACACTCACCGTGCATGCGCACTCAAACCGACCAAGGAGCCTTAATTGCTTGCGACGCCTTTATTGAACATGAATAATAATAACGACATAGTATCATAAAAACTTGAGATTAACATCAAACTATGTAACATCAACATCCATCCATTTTCCAACCCGCTGAATCCAGACACAGGGCCACGGGGGTCTGCTGGAGCCAATCCCAGCCAACACTGGGCACAAGGCAGGAACTAATCCCGGGCAGGGTGCCAACCCACCGCAGTAACATCAACATTCAATAGCAATTGTCTGAAAAGTGCACTTAATGCAGAAAAGGCTAAACCTGATCAACTTAACCTTAGGCATATTGTCACCCTAACTACTGCGCTAGTGCTGCTTACTTCTATTGCTGTTTCTCGAGCTTTAGCAAGCGCAAATTCTTCGATCGAGTCAGTGAAGTCAAGGCTGCGCAGCATCTCATGCTCAATGCTCATAATCGCCAGCATGCTTAGCCTTTCCTGCCCCATTGAGGACCGCAGCTCTCCTTTTGACTATTCCAAACTTTGAGACGCTCCTCTCGCCGGAGGCATTGGACACCATCATGCACGGATAGATGCGCAACCAAATCTCGACGTTTGGAAATGTCTGAGAAAGATTCAACGATGACAAAAGCCTGTACATGATAATCTCAAAATTTCACAAATTCTCTTACGAAACAGAGTAAGAAAAAATGAATTTGCAGAGACATTGGGTCAAAGTGACTCAGTTCAGGCTCTTGAGGGTAAAAATTTGTCCACGATTTAAATTTCATAATAGACCAGAATCCTGTCGAGGATTTTAAAAATTCTAAACATCCGTGCCGGGCCCACAGGCCGGCTTTTAGTTTTACCTTTTACAGATAACCATTTAAGTAGCCATTGATTTTTACTGTACAACTAACTTTCAAGGTGAAAAATTTACTACGTGGCACTGACTGAACAATAATAAAGTGGCAAGAATCCCCAAGATATTGCAAAAAACGCAGCTAAATTACTAAGTAAACTGTTTAACGTAAAATTGATAGCATTAACTTGAAATCTTCGGTTAACAATAAACACAACGATGTTATAGTTGTGTCACAGTGCAAAGAACAATAGTAACTGTATAATAAGTAACTCTGTGTCTAGGCGTCTGAAAGTTGGACTCCAAATTTCATTCTAAGAATTATTTTGAGGTTAATGTTCAGCTTCCGGAAAATTCTCGTCTGTTTTCATCTGGGCCTATTTCAGGAATGGGCCTAATGCTGCAGCATCAATAGCACCCACCTTAATCCGGCCCTAGTCACGTGATGGAGGATCGCAGGAATCGTCAGGTAGAGGGGTCCTTTCATCGGATTGGCTGGCCCAACACTGACTCAGCTGTGGATTAGCCAATTGGGGGATGCAGCTTGATGGCTGAGGTCTCCAGGACTCTAAACAAATCCAAATTATATTATGTGATATCATCTACTGTTAAATTCTGCTCCGTACTTCTAATATTTTTATTTTTATACTGTATTGAGGATTACTTGTGTTCTGTTCTGTGTATTGTATTGTATTGACCCCCTACTTTTTGACACCCACTGCACACCCAAACTACCTGGAAAGGGGTCTCTTTTTGAACTGCCTTTCCTGAGGTTTCTTCCATTTTTTCCCAATATGGTTTTCTTTGGGAGATTTTCCTCATGGGCGGCACGGTGGCGCAGTGGGTAGCGCTGCTGCCTCGCAGTTGGGAGACCTGGGGACCCGGGTTCGCTTCCCGGGTCCTCCCTGCGTGGAGTTTGCATGTTCTCCCCGTGTCTGCGTGGGTTTCCTCCGGGCGCTCCGGTTTCCTCCCACAGTCCAAAGACATGCCGGTTAGGTGGATTGGCGATTCTAAATTGGCCCTAGTGTGTGCTTGGTGTGTGGGTGTGTTTGTGTGTGTCCTGCGGTGGGTTGGCACCCTGCCCGGGATTGGTTCCTGCCTTGTGCCCTGTGTTGGCTGGGATTGGCTCCAGCAGACCCCCGTGACCCTGTAGTTAGGATTCAGCGGGTTGGAAAATGGATGGATGGATGGATTTTCCTCATCTTCTTAGAGAGTCAAGGCTGGGGGGCTGTCAAGAAGCAGGGCCTGTTAAAGCCCATTGCGGCACTTGTGTGATTTTGGGCTACACAAAAATAAATTGTATTGTATTTTGAATTGGCTGCCTTTAGACATCCAGTAATGTTTTATTGGAACTGGACGTCTCTGTTTGATAATAAGGGGTCCTGACTTCCTTATACTGAGCCGTGCTGATGTAGGTTCAGACCCCCAGTAAATGACTTGTCTCTTTTATTGAGATGTGGCTCCTTTTTGGTTGCCTTCAAATGCTAAGACAGTTTCCCCTTGGGGATTAATAAAGTATACCATCATCATCATCAAATCTCCAGCGACATGTCGTTTGGCTTGGCCACGTCTGTTTTTTATAGATGGTTTCCTATGCTGACTTACCCTCATCTGACTTTAGACCCCCAGTAGATGTTTGCCAGGCTTCTTCTCTGCCTGACTGTTGTATTAGCGTTGACTTGTGGTGGTCTTTATTTTGCATTAACCTCCTTTAGACTTCCAGTAATGTTTTATTGGTGTGGCCGTCTCAATCTCCTATAACGACGAGTTCAGAATGTTTTATGATTTGCCTTAAGCTACATCCACACTGCTCAGCTAGCAGTGTTTTTAATCGAAAGCGATCTCCGTCCATTAGTTCTATCTTCGTCCATCCTAAAATGACTGAACATGCATCTGATGCTGCCGTTTGCCTACGCTGGGCGTGCGTGTAATGGAGGAAGCAGAAACGCAGAGCCAGTGCATTGTCAGATATCTCCGTTTTTGGAGGTTTAACAACCCCAGGGTGGTGTGCATGAAAGGCAAAAGAAAAGACTCTGATGTCTGCATTTTCAAACAGAAGCATAGCAGTGTGGACGTAGCATGTATTGCACTAAAGTGACCAGAAACGTATCAGACTTCGCCGTCCTCTGCACTGGGAATGTGTGACTCGGTGCAAACAGAAAGGGGAAAGTGTCCTCCTCCTCTTCCTCCTCGCAGTGATGGCTACACCGCTGGCCACAGGACTGAACACAACACAAAACTGTAGTGACCGGTACATTTTTTTTTTGTCTTTTGTACACGTATGCAGCATTCAAACAGTAGAAAACTCAAATTTAGATGCACCATGGAATGTAACCCCTCTTAATCCCTTATTTTGGAAAATAGTTCTCTTCCATGATGGCTGACCAATCAGCAAGTGAGATGTGGTGTTGAGCAGCATCCAATCAGGGAAGAGCCACGTAATTAGCATGAACCAATCAGAGCGCGATTTGGTCTGAATGTTCAGAACTCTCCCACCCACATTAAGCCGGCGTTTTCCAGAAATAAGACGGCTCAGCAGGGCATTTTCAAAGGTCGCCATTTTTCTGGGGTAGTGTGGACTGATGTCTGCGTTTTTAAATGAAAATGTATTGGGGACGTAGCACTTGGTGTTTAAAATTACAAAAAAAAAGAGGAAAAATTGTGACTTGGCGAATGATTAGAGAGACACACTTGTGTCAAGAAGAGCAATTGGGGCTCCCGCGTACCTGTGCCTTTATAGCGCCTTGCAGGGACTGTGAGTGCCCTTTTGCCTTTATAATACTACTTGAATAGTGACATCCCTGTAATACAGAGTTCTGCAGCAATCAGTCCCCCTCCTCCTCCCCCCCCCCGTCCCCCGGCTACCGCAGATGCCTTCCACGGTCCATTAGGGTTTAGGCCTCCAGTAATAGACTAAGATGGCCTCCACTTGTGTTTGCTTTAGAATTCTTATGTTCAGGCTAATTTGCTGCTACAGAGCTTTAGTCAAGTTTGCCTTATAATGTTGAGTTCTGGCTTTCTTGTTTTTGTTTTTAGGGGATCTTTGTTTAAGCTTTCAGTAGATAGCTAGTCTGGATGTTGCGTGTCTCCAATGAGGAGCCATACCTTCACTGCCCTGTCACATTGTGCTGCCCAGCAATGGTCGATCCAAATCGTTTTTTCTCAAGTGGTCCATCCAGACCAATGGGTTGGTTCCGCTCTGAGGTGACAGCGAGCACATCTTGGATGGTCTTGTCTGTCTTACCGCTCTGCTGACACCTTGCTGGTGGTTGGGACACCATGGAGCAGGACCCCCTCAGTGTCCATGTAGATTTTCACCAGAACCCCCTCAGTGCCCATGTAGGTGTTTTCTAGGACCCCTCAGTGCTCATGTAGGTGTTTTCTAGGACCCTTCAGTGCCCATGTAGGTGTTCTCCAGAACCCCTCAGTGTCCATTTAGATATTCACCAGGACCCCCTAAGTGTCCATGTAGGTGTTCTCCAGGACCCTGTCTGTGTCCATGTAGGTGTTCTCCAGGACCCCTCGGTGTCCATGTAGGTGTTCTCCAGGACCCCTCGGTGTCCATGTAGGTGTTCTCCAGGACCCCTCGGTGTCCATGTAGGTGTTCTCCAGGACCCCTCGGTGTCCATGTAGGTGTTCTCCAGGACCCCTCGGTGTCCATGTAGGTGTTCTCCAGGACCCCTCGGTGTCCATGTAGGTGTTCTCCAGGACCCCTCGGTGCCCATGTAGGTGTTCGCTAGGACCCCTCCGTGCCCATGTAGGTGTTCACCAGGACCCCTCAGTGCTCATGTAAGTGTTCTCAAGGACACCTCAGTGTCCATTTAGATTTTCACCAGGACCCCCTAAGTGTCCATGTAGGTGCTCTCTACGACCCTGTCTGTGTCCATGTAGGTGTTCTCCAGGACCCCTCGGTGTCCATGTAGGTGTTCTCCAGGACCCTTCTGTGTCAATTGATATGCTCGCCAGGGCACCCCCTCAGTGTCCATTTAGATATTGTCCAGGACCCCTCACTGCCCATGTAGGTGTTCTCCAGGACCCCCTCAATGTCCATGTAGGTGTTCGCTAGGACCCCTCAGTGCCCATGTAGGTGTTCACCAGGACCCCTCCGTGCCCATGTAGGTGTTCACCAGGACCCCTCAGTGCTCATGTAAGTGTTCTCAAGGACACCTCAGTGTCCATTTAGATTTTCACCAGGACCCCCTAAGTGTCCATGTAGGTGCTCTCTACGACCCTGTCTGTGTCCATGTAGGTGTTCTCCAGGACCCCTCGGTGTCCATGTAGGTGTTCTCCAGGACCCTTCTGTGTCAATTGATATGCTCGCCAGGGCACCCCCTCAGTGTCCATTTAGATATTGTCCAGGACCCCTCACTGCCCATGTAGGTGTTCTCCAGGACCCCCTCAGTGTCCATGTAGGTGTTCTCCAGGACCCCCTCAATGTCCATGTAGGTGTTCTCCAGGACCCCCTCAGTGTCCATGTAGATGTTCTCCAGGTACTTTCAGTTTCTTTCACATCTCAAAACACATGTAGGACCAGTGTGAGCAGTTGTGCCTTATGAGAGACTGGCATCCCCTCCATGACGGATTGCAGTCTTGTGCCCAGTGTTGCTGGAATTGGCTACAACTCCATTAACAAAATGAACGACTGACCTTAAATTCTCCACTGCCTTCTTAAGATGGAGAATGTCTGTCACTCTCGGCTGCTGTTACCTTCCAGTGCCTACAACAAGTGATGAGATGTCTTCACGTTTTCTTGTTGTACGACTTTGACTCCCAGTGGATTTCATTGGACTTTGTTTGGTACTGATCAACAGACGGAGACTGTTTAATGTCAAAGTGGAAGCCGATCTCTGCCAAGTGCTCTAAATTAATTACAGATACCAAACAAATAAGAATAATAATTCATTACATTTATATAGCGCTTTTCTCAGTACTCAAAGCGCTATCCACACAGGGAAGTGAACCCACAATCTTTCACAGTCTCCTTACTGCAAAGCAGCAGCACTACCACTGCGCCACCTGTGAGGACAAACCTAAAATAACTGATCACAGCAATATGTGAAAACCTCCAAGGTGGGTGAATCCTTTTGAGAATCGTGTGTTCCAGGACCCCCAACCCCCCGACACACCGGCGTTGTGTTATGATCGGCTGTAAGGTTTGTCCACATTTTGGGTCTTTTCAGATAAGCCGACTTACGTATTGTTCAGTGATTGGCAGCATGGTGGCACAGTGATTAGTACTGCAGCCCCACAGCTTCAGATCCTGAGGCCTGAATCCCGACCACACACACACACACATACGGTGTCTCTGTTGGCTTTGCTTCAGATTCTCTGGCTTTCCTCCCACATTCCCAAGACATTTTCATTATGTTAATTTACGCTCTAAATAGCCTGGTGGGAGTGCTTGTGAATTTGCATGGTGAGGGGCTGCTGCCCCATCCTGGATTGTTGCCTTCCTTTTTCCAAGCGTTCCCAGCCTAGAAAACGGCTCTCCCTGACTTCTCCTGGATAATCTGTTCAGAAAGAAATTAAAGATGGATGGCTTTCTGCCTCCTTCATAATTTATTAATGCGGGTTTAGGCCTCCAGTGAGTGCTCTTCACATCTCTGTTATGTAAGAGTGGATTCCTGGATTCAGGCTCACTTTGATTTGTAGGCCTTGCACCCTGGGCAGACTCTGACCCACTCCGTTATGTAATTCTTACTTATGAGGGGCTATTTTATGTTGTGTGTGTCTTTAGATATTTTTTTGTAATGTATGGAGAGGGGGTTTTATCGCGGAATTTGTGAGACTTATCAGGGTACATTACCGGATTGGTCTACTCCCTCACTTTAAGATTAACACACACACACACACACAGATACACACACATGTACATAGGGGTCCTATCTGGACAAAGTCTCACTCTCAATATTCCACATGGGACCCCCCTCACTTAAGTACATATAAGAGTGATGCTAAATGCCGGTCATTCTTAGTACTCCACACTGGAACCCACAGTCACACGGGCGTCATTGTGTCACTTGAAGGCTCAGTCACTTTAGTTATAGGGCCACTTTCTAACCAACAGGTCTAAATATCGAGGAGCGACCACTCAGCCTTGATAACCCTGCGGACAAGAAAGCGGCAATCCTCCCACATCAGGGGCTCTAATATTTACTTGAATCGCTCGAGAGCGGGCGGAAACGGCTTTAGCTATGGATGTCGAGTGAGTAACCTGTGCCAGAGTGTTATCGAATGTTATCTGAACCCGTAGACCCTATGCAGAATATTATATTGTGGGTTTTCTGTGTTATCGATGTTTAGTCAGTAGCTGCTTTATTAGGTCCATCTGGTAGGCCTCACCATTGACATTAATTCAAGCTAGCTGTGCTACCCATCTAGGACAGGATAAAATCTAAGTAATCAACATAGACCTCAGCCTTGACATTTGCAGTGCACCGTGTAATGGCTATGGCTCTGTTATATGCCATTTGCAATGGGATTTGTAAAAGCAGTGTTAATATTTGTGATGTGCCCAGTGCCAGTGTTAGGTTTTTTTGTGCCCTAGACCAAGTTTATTAGTGTGCCAACCAACTGTTCGGTGACTAACCTGTGTGGGTGGGTTCCCCCCCGTTATGATCTGTGCCCTAGACGAATGTCTAATTCTCAATGATGATCAGCATGAATGGGATGCCTCCCGAGTGCCATAGCAAAAGGGTCTAAATACTTGTGTCAATGTGAGATTTCCAACAGGGCAGTGAAGCAACAATAAAAAAATCATTGTAGCCACGGATTCAAGCATGGGTTAAACGCATGTAGAAAGAAATCTCTCAGTCCAAAAGTTCGTTTTAGAAGATTTAGTGAAAATTCAAAGCAAATAGAAGAATACACAAGAATAAAGAAAAAAAGGAGAATAAAAGGCAAAATATTATAAAAAATGTATCTTCTCTAAACTTAACTTTTCTTGTCAAACTTTAGTTGTTTCTATACTTAGGGATGCTTTACTTCTTCTTCTGTACACTTTAAACGTAAGGCACTGCACATTCAATAAAGCACATTGTCTTTCATGCTACTTGGCACATATGGCACAGTTTACAACCATGTGCCCTCTACACCTTAAACATGGCAAGGCAGATCACTGAGTATAAAGTATAGTCAGAGAGGCCAGAGATAGTTAGAATATACCAATTCAATTCAATATATGGGGGTCATGTGCCCTCAGCGCCTTACACCTGGCAAAGCTGATCACTAACTGAGTATAATGTATAGTCAAAGAGCCTAGAAACAGTAATATACCAACTCAGTTCAACTTAGGGGGTTGTAAGAACCTCCCATAGACTATGCATTAATATTTAGGCAAATATTTCTATAACTTAAATACCTAGCAAATGGCTCTTACAATCATTTTAAGTTCATTTTGGATATCCAAATGCCCATTCCAGAATGGCATCCTGGTAATGCCAATGGTGGCTCACTCCGGTCTGGTGATGCCTACACTTGAGACATCCAGAGCTCTCGTCTTCTCTCTCAGAGTGTGCCTTTAAAGTGCACTTCATATTCTTTGTTTTTTTCTTGTATACAAAGATGTCTTTCTATCATCCTGATAAATGAAACGTACACTTCAGAAAATTCCCCACAGTTCTAGGTGCCTGCAACATAATCAATCTGTGTTTCGAGGTTTGACGTGCTTCTTTCTCTAAGGCTCATCTGGGAGTCCGATTAAAGTGGTCTTCTCCTGGATGCAAACCTGCGGTAGCTTAGCTAATTACTGTAGTGGGTTTTGGTGGGGGGGTGGTGGAGGGGATGTCGGTGTTCACTTTTCCAGTCTCAAAATTTATTTAAACGTCACAATGCTAATCTTTTAGCCTCCTAGTGCTGCTAACACAGATAACAAACATGGGGGGGCTCGGGCCTCCCTGTTGGGCAGAACTGGAGTGTACGTGCAGCACAGCATCATCATGCAGAGCTGCTGTTTAGCCTGATAACAATAGCAAATCCATAATGATGGGTGCAGTTAAAAAAAAAAAAAATGCCACTGTACAGAAATCTTACGCCGCCACTGATCGATAAAATCCTGAGGGTGGGCTACAGCACAGTTACACATACGCACGCACGAAACCCCAATGAGGTGAATAACCCGGTTAGGGCAGAAACCTCCATTCTTCAAAATCCGTGTTTACATGGACAAGTACGGTTCAGGAGTTCTCCCATTCCTGGGCACTCTGGCGTCATTAAATTGCACAAAAGATAAAAGCTGAACGCCATCATCGCCCGCAGTGAAATTGAAGACAAGCATGAAGCTTGGGATCTTTTTCTGGTGTTTTTAGTAACACGTTTAGTTGCTCCTGTGCTGTGAAGTAACATCGATCTCCATTTTACCTACCAGTCGAGAGCCACTGATGATTCGTGGCATGGACACTGCCTGCCACGTCGCCCGATCACACTGTTATAACATATCTATAGCAAGTAGACGGATAAAAATCAGACCAAAGCTTTACTTATATGTTTCTGTCACTGGATTGCACGCAGTCTACTCTTTTCTTCTTGGCTGTGTGATTGAGCCCCACAATGGGGCGGCGTACACATTTGTATGTGTCTTGCCTTACACGGTGCTGCTGGAATGATAATAATAATAATAATAATAATAACTAGGGGGCTCTGCCCTCTGCTCACTTTGCTCACCCACCCCGGGTTTGGTTTACCGGATATACAATTTAAAGGGATTGTTATTTTCATGAGAATTGTTACATATGCATTATTTTCACTTCTACTTTAAAACTTTAGTAAAAACAATACCTGGAATTAACTTTTCTTCAAAATCGCATTCTGATTCCATGTTTGGACTGACATCGTGACAACACAACATATCACACTGCCTGTGAGTGAATATCGTTTCTTTCTCTCTAATAAATAAAACGACTTTCTCCAATATTTGTCCATGCTCTTTCTTCTTCGATAGATAGATAGATAGATAGATAGATAGATACTTTATTAATCCCAAGGGGAAATTACCATACTCCAGCAGCAGCATACTGATACAAAAACAATATTAAATTAAAGAGTAATAACAATGCAGGTATACAGACAGACAATAACTTTTTATAATGTTAATGTTTACCCCCCCCCCCCCGGGTGGAATTGAAGAGTCGCATAGTGTGGGGGGGGGAACGATCTCCTCAGTCTGTCAGTGGAGCAGGAACGTGACAGCAGTCTGTCACTGAAGCTGCTCCTCTGTCTGGAGATGATCCTGTTTAGTGGATGCAGTGGATTCTCCATGATTGACAGGAGTCTGCTCAGCGCCCGTCGCTCTGCCACAGATGTCAAACTGTCCAGCTCCATGCCAACAATAGAGCCTGCCTTGCTCATCAGTTTGTCCAGGCGTGAGGCGTCCTTCTTCTTTATGCTGCCTCCCCAGCACACCACCGCATAGAAGAGGGCGCTCGCCACAACCGTCTGATTCAACATCTATAATAAGATGCTGCAGATGTTGAAGGACGCCAGCCTTCTAAGGAAGTATAGTCGGCTCTGTCCTCTCTTGCACAGAGCATCAGTATTGGTAGTCCAGTCCAGTTTATCATCCAGCTGCACTCCCAGTTATTTAGAGGTCTGCACCCTCTGCACACAGTCACCTCTGATGATCACGGGGTCCATGAGGTGCCTGGGCCTCCTAAAATCCACCACCAGCTCCTTGGTTTTGCTGGTGTTCAGGTGTAGATGGTTTGAGTCACACCATTTAACAAAGTCCTTGATTAGGTTCCTATACTCCTCCTCCTGCCCACTCCTGATGCAGCCCACTGTCGTCAGCGAACTTTTGCACGTGGCAGGACTCCGAGTTGTATTGGAAGTCCGATGTAATATAGGCTGAACAGGACCGTCGTTGACTTGTCATCTAGAGCATTTTAAATTATTGTCCTCATAAAATTTATAAGAGCTGAGAGCGCAGGAAGTGTGTCTGTCAAAAGCATTCATACGACTGAGGTTAGATGACCGTGGTCTTGTCTGAAATAGTTGTGAGTATGGTGTGACTTGATAGAATCTCATGGACTTCATACCGCAACCACGTTTTTGGAGTCTCTTAATTCTCACTAGCAACATGAATTAGACGATCAACAAGTCTCCGGCTTAAAGTTTAAATCCGAACAATATACAGTATTCGATCTCTTTTCGCTGTTCTGTTATGTCACCGAGTAATAATTTCCATTTGTTTGCGCTAATGTGATCTTTAGTATCCTTTTTTTGCGACTTTGGCATTTTCGTACTTCCATTATCTCTAACCTGCTCTGCATGTGTACCGCGCCAACATTTTTGAATTGTTTACGACGTTCTACTTTGTCATCTACTCTTTGTCCTTTATTTCCAGCCCCGGGTTAAATCTCTTTGTTTCGGGGCGTATAACGCTGCTTGTGTTGTGAAGGGTGGGGGGGCTGAACGCACGCTAAGGAGATGCAGTCGGCTCAGCTGCTGCCTTGCTTCTGCTGCTGCCGACCTGCGTGTTCTGCTTGTCGCGCTGTGCGTCGATCATTTAAAAGCTTGTACAGCAGCTGTCCTTTTGTCTCACTGCCTTGTCTCACTTGATGTCAAAGTGTCTTCCAAGAAGATCAGGTCCCAAGATTTTTTTTTTATAATAGAGATATATAATAATAATAATAATAACAGGTGTTTTTTCCTTCACTTTAATTGCTCCAGGTCCCAAAGGGACGTGGCTGATTGCTCTCAGTGGGTGTCATCTCCCGAGCTGTGGGTGATGAGAGAGATTCGAAAGCCAGCCATTGCACCCCCTGGTGTCCCAGAGTGGTAGCGCTTACCTCAGACAAGCCCAGAAGGTGGTTGGCAAACTGTTCAGGCCCTGAACTCCTGATGCTCCCTCCACCGTACTTCACAGCTGAGACGATGTTGGTACACAGCTCCCTTTTTATAGTATATGCACTGCTGCATATTCTTCAAGAACAATTCAATCTTAGTTTCATCAGTCTACAAATCCACAGTTTCTCACTGGCATTGTGAAGTGTCGAGGTGGTCTTTGGCAAATTTCAGGCATGCGGTGATGTTTTTTATTTGGAGAGCATTGGCTTCCTTCCTTATGCCCTGCCATGGACAATACATTGCCTGTTGAAGGTTTTGCATATGGTAGACTCATGAATAGAGATCTTCACCTCCCAATGAGTCCTTCAAGTCTTTAGATCTGACTTGTGGGTCCTTTGTTGTCTCATTGAGTATTCTGTGTTGTACCTTTCAAGTCATCTTGGATGGGCACCCATTTCTAAGGATAGCATCCACAGCACTAAATGGTCTCCATTTATATACCAATGCCTGTCTAACTGTGGACTGATGAATATCTAAACTCTTTAAAATGATTTTGTAACCCTTTTAAAGCTTTATGCAAATCAACAATTATTGGTCGTTGATCTTCTGAGATCTCTTGTTTTGAGGCATGTTTTACTCTACTTGTAAATCGCAGACTCAAAATGTTAAAAAGTCTTTATTTGTTGGTCAGTGTATCACTAAACCACACCTCCAATCTCGTTTCATTGGTTAAACACCAGGCTTGCCAAAGCTAAACCACACCTCCAATCTCCTTTCATTGGCTAAACTCCAGGTTTGCCAACACCTAAACCACACCTCCAGTCTCATTTCATTGGCTATACACCAGGCTTGCCAAAGCTAAACCACACCTCCAATCTCCTTTCATTGGCTAAACTCCAGGTTTGCCAACACCTAAACCACACCTCCAGTCTCATTTCATTGGCTGTACTCCAGGTTTGCCAATAGCTAAACCACACCTCCAATCTCCTTTCATTGGCTAAACTCCAGGTTTGCCAACACCTAAACCACACCTCCAGTCTCATTTCATTGGCTGTACTCCAGGTTTGCCAATAGCTAAACCACACCTCCAATTTCATTTTATTGGCAAAACTAAAGATTTGCCAACACCCAAACCACACCTCCAATCTCGTTTCATTGGGTAAATTCTGTTAGCTTTTGTTGAAGTCATCAGCCTTGGGGTCCAGCCTACACCAGTGAATATCTGATGATGTATTCAATAAGTACATGAACAATAGCATAATTGTGCCTTATTAGTTAAAACTGACTGTATAAGTTCATTATTGCAAGTTAGATGAACATGAGTCCATATTTTAAGGCACACTTCTACATAAATGTATTATTTACGAAGGGTTCACTTTCTTTTTCTTGCTGCTGTATCGGAGAGCTGTGCAGGCTGTGCCTTTTGCCTTTTCCTAATGACACCGAGTCCTCAGAGTATTTTCTTTGGGTGGCTTCTCTTGTCCTTTTCTTCGTTGCCAAATGCCCTTAGTTCAATACTGTATATTTTGCATTGCTCCCTGCTTCTTTTTCCACTGTTAGCAGGCTTAAGAACTTAATTAAAGAGAAAAAATATGTCTATATATTATAAAGGATCGTGGCCTTCTGGAATTTCTCCACATTTGGAATGCTGCCTAGCTGACTTATTTTCAAATAAAGCACAGAGGAGAATTAGAATATGGAACTAATCCTGGCTTCTCTTTTGGGTCTGCCATCACAAGCTGTTCACCTGTCTGTCCTGTGGGGGTGACTCGTCCACTTTGCTTAAGTCAAAGTACCACCTAAGCATTCCCTCTCCTCTCCCATCCTTATTTTTCAAAATCCTAATGTCTCACAAATCCTGTTTGTGAACTCTCACTCTGAAGTAACTGTGCTTCCAGCTCCAGGATCATTGGAGCTGCAGGCCTGAGGTGGCTTTACACACCGTCCCGGGATCCTTTCTCGCCAGGTCTGGGGATTTCCTCCAGGATGACGATGGCTCTTCTTTGTCCATTGTAGAGCTCCCTCTGGTGACCACTAGTTTGTCAGCACCTTTAAGCCCCTCCCCTGAAAGGATCCACACAGTCCCATTTGTCTGAGTCAGTGTGCTACCAAACAAGCTGCCAGTTGAGAGATGACGCTTTGAACTTGTATTGCATGACATTTGTGTTTGTTTCAAAAATGTTTTGTGTTTAAATTTTTGTTTTTCATACAATATGTTATTCTTATATACTAGCTGTGCTACCCATTTATAATGGGTTGAAATCTTAAGTAGTCACCATAGACTTCCGTGTTAACATTTCCAGTGCACAATGCAATGCATATGTCTCTGTTGTGTGCCAGTTAGGGTGGGATTTGTAAAAGCAGTGTTGATGTTTGCGATGCACCATCTGTTGGAATGACAAATGCAATACTTTTTATAACTTAAAATGTTTATGTGCCATCTGTTGGAATGACAAAATCAATGCATTTTATTGCTACAAATGTTTATTGTGCCATCTGTTGGAATGACAAATGCAATACTTTTTATAACTTAAAAAGTTTATGTGCCATCTGTTGGAATGACAAAAGCAATGCATTTTATTGCTACAAATTTTTATGTGCCATCTGTTGGAATGACAAATGCAATGCATTTTATAACTAAAAATGTTTATGTGCCATCTGTTGGAATGACAAATGCAATGCATTTTATAACTAAAAATGTTTATGTGCCATCTGTTAGAATGACAAATGCAATGCATTTTATTACTAAAAATGTTTGTTATGTGCCATTTGTTGGAATGACAAATCCAATGCATTTTATTACTACAAATATTTATAATGTACCATCTGTTGGAATGACAAATTCAAATCCCATAGCAAATGGCTTATAGCAGAGACATATGCTTTGCATTTGTGATGCCCATCCTCTCCTGTGGGACCTTATCAACAGCATTCTTGTCTCGTTCTGCACAGTTTCTCACCATCATGCTTACACATAGCTGTAGAACGCCAAATGAGTGACCACAATCTGAAGTATTCCGGAGTCCTTAGCCTTTACTCCTCCAATCCTAGAAGCTATTTCTGGATGGATGAACACGGCCCAGTCTGCATCTTTTTTAGCTTGTCAGGCATGTAGGACACCCTTAGCAAGCCTGACATGTGCAAAGTCCTCATGGATGCCCTACTCTTTCTTGTTAATTTTAAAATGCATAAAAAAATGCCCCGAGGATGCTGTCATGAGGAAAGCCGATGAATGTCAGGATAAGGGCTTTAGGAATGGCTCCTTAATGAATGGAAGAAAGCATGGGGGGTGGGGGGCTTATGGATAGACCTAATTGACAGAAGGGAGACGGAGAGAGAGAGAGAGAGAGAGAGAGAGACTGACTTAGAAAGTCGCTCCAAAACAAACGCTTGGACTGTGTATTTAAAAATCGGTGCTCGGTGTGTGGGTGTCCGCCATGAAGGAAACGTGACCCGTGGATAGTCGACCGCTCCAATAGACAAAACCACAAATGTTAAATCCTGAAGGACAAGCCACTTTTGATCATACTTCATTTTTTACATTGTGATTTTATGTTTTTGTTTAAAAATGGATTTTCTGTATTGCCATCTTCGCTGTTTGGTTGTGTTTTTCAATCATGTCGATGGCCTTTTGTAGTCATGGCTGTGGCTGAGGACACGGTGGTTATTGTTGGAATCATATGTTCATGATGCATGTTGTATCAACATCACAATAATGACCCTATAATTATTATTTATTAATATTATTATTAATAATATTATAATTATTAACTATATATTGTGAATTTCCCCTTGGGATTAATAAAGTATCTATCTATCTATCTATCTATCTATCTATCTATCTATCTATCTATCTATCTATCTATAAGCTTCCACTTTGAAGTTGGACAGCTTGGCAGCCATATTACCTACAGGAAGGTCATCTGAAGTTGGCTTGAAGCTTAGACTACGTCTCAAGAGATTTTCCGACGCTATAATTAAATTTTCAGGAATTGATTTTGAAACGTCTCGTTGTCTGCCTGGTGTCTCAGATGTGATCCTGACCATCACATCTTATTGGACATCCCATTCCAAATCCCTGGGCATTAATATGGAGTTGGCCACCCTTTGTGGCTATAAGAGCCTCCTAGCTCTTCTTTCCATAAGATCCTGGAGAAGACCATTTGTGAGGTCAGGTGCTGATGTTGGGCGAGATTACCTGGCTCTCAATCCACATTCCAGTACAGATGAGGTCAGGACTCTTGAGTTTCTTGGTTTTGTGCACAGGGACACAGTCACACCAGAACAGGACCCAATTTAGTGTAGCCCACACCCTGCCATTATCCATCCTTCACTAAACTTTACACTTGGCACCATGCAGCCCAGAAGGTAGGGTTCTCCTGGCATCTGTCAAACCCATCAGTCTTCCAGATGGTGAATTGTGATTCATCTTGCCAGAGAACATGTTTCCACTGCTTTGGAGCCCATTGGTGGTGTGCTTTACACTGCGCCAGCTGACACTTGGCATTGTGTGTACTGGAAATCTACTTCGTGAAGCTCACATCTTGCGCTGATGTCGCTTCCAGGCAGGGATGCAGCACGGAACTCTGGACCCGATACATAAGCAGTCTCTGCGGGCCCCTTCCTCACGACCTACATCCGTCACACGTCCTGTTCATTCCAGTCTTCTAGGCCCCCCCTACCCAGCGGGTCCTCGATAATCATTACCCTTCCTAAACTATGACTCCCATGCTTCCAGGGGCAGTTTGGAACCCTGTTGTGAGTGGTGATTTTTATGTACTTCAGCCTTCACTTGCCTTACTCTGGTCTACCATTTTATGGCTGAGCTGTTGTTGCTCCTCAGGACTTCCACTTCACAGTAACGGCACTTACGGTTAACCAGAGCAGATCTAGCAAAGCAGAAATTTCACCTACTGACTTGTGGCATAGTTGGCATCCTATAAGAGTGGCACATTTAAAGTCACTGAGCTTTTCAGTACAACCCGTTCTGTTGGTCCATGAAGACTGAATGGCCTGGTGCTAACATCTGAACTCAATAGTGTGGAGGGCTGAGCACATACTTTTCCCACATAGTTGGTGTTGGACTGATCTTCACGAGCGCGACGGCTTACAACATGGTGTTGAATTCAGTGTTTTTCCTTCCTGGCTTGTACATGTTTTCTGTTTTATAGCTGCTTTTATTAATTTATTTCTTTATTATTTGTAGTCTGAATCTTTAAATGTGCTGCCATTCCTTGTGCTTTGTGGGTGGAGCCACCAGGAGGCAGAGCCACCCTGACATCATTACTGTCGCTGGCTCCGCCTTCTGCCTTTATATTCTCAGTCTGAAGCACGACCCGGCAGTGGACCTCGGTGTCTTGGTACTTCTTGATTTTTCTGGTTTTTCATGAATTTTTTTTGTGCTTCTCTTTATCGGATTCGGATCTTGAATGATACAGTGGGGCTTGTTCACCGATTTGCATTTTAGGCAAATTCTTTTTGTCTTGTTTTTGCCTGTCTCCTGTTTTTCTGTCTCTATATCTATCTATATATATGAAATTCTTTTCGCGTTTGAAACGGAAATGACATATGACCACGCGATATGGAAATTACGTATGAAATGGAAATTACGCATGACCACGCGATATGGAAATTACGTTGAGAACAAAGTGGATGCTGGGAGGCACGGAATGTCGGGCTGCTCTGCCAGGTCGAGAGCTTCACAGTTTCGGGCAGCGTCCTCTCTTCTTGCACCGTTTGTGACACTTCAAGTGCCCCGTTGGCTCCTGGGAGAGTGGCAGTCTTTGCGAATGAGTGTAATCGGCGCCATCAAAGCAGGACTCTGTTTGTAAATTGCCCTGCACTGCTACTTACTGTCCCTTAAGGTGAGTTCGGGTCACTAAAACCCCGCAACATTCAAGGTTGCTTTTGTAATCAATTATTTTAAGAAGATGAAGAGTTTACATCTAAGAAGATGTACAGACCTCTTCATGTAAAGTGTTGGACTTGGGAATTGTTTGGACCTTCTGTCCGTTAAGCACGGAAGGGTAGTGTCCACATTTATCAGAATTATTTTTCTCTTGAATCACAGACACACAGTGCAAGGTTGTCAGGCGCTGTAATTCCTTTTTGTATTACAATTAACCTGTTTCACGTCATCCCTCCGTAGGCACGTGATGACGTGAAAGTGTCTGCAAAAAGTGGCGTCTCCTGCCTTGCAAAAACACTATAAAAGTCGATCAGCCGGCGTGCGCGCACGCCTTTGAGACGGTGACTGCGCTTCTGCCTTAAGTGAAAGTAAGCACTTTTAATTTTTTTCCTCCTTCCCCTGAGCTATAGCCCAGACAACTGCAAACACGGGATCCCTTTTCTAGACTGCGGCAAACTAATATTAAGGTGCTTCGCACTTTCTTTTGCATGTATAGGGTTATGAGGTCGCGGGAGGCATGCACAGGAGTGGAGGACCGATAGTGCCATCCCGGCCGGTTAATAGCAGGGCCGTCTCTCCAGTCTACACGAGACCCGCCGCGACGCTCCCCAAAAGGCGCTCATATCGTCAGCGAAGACGTCTCTCTACACTACATAAAAGAAAAAGGCAAATTTCCTTTCTTTATAGCTTTTTTCCTTTTTTCCCAAACCAAAGCCTTTCTCTCTTAACACTGCAGAGGACACAAAACTCATTTTCTTTAATTGCTGGTAATGCCAGTAAGGCACATTACCACAGGCAGAAATTTGGACGTTCACATAGAAAATGTAATTTCTATACAACAGCGATCGTGTAGCGCCTCTCAAAAGGGATCTACTACCGAGAGATGATCCAAATACATTTTACCTGCTGTTAGTACCACTTACCTGTTGTGTTATAGCGCCTTTAAAATGTAGTTTACCCCAAACCACTCCAGTTGTGCTCAATATATCTTTACTTCTTAAATGTTAATGTTTTACTGTTTAATAACTTATAGACTACATTTTATTTTTTTCCCTTGCACTCAGTGAGCGAAGCCACTGGGTAATCAGCTAGTATAAAATAAATGTATAAAATCCAACGTCTTGTCTGTCTGCTTTTCACGAGAGAACTTCTTAACGGATTTAGATTGGGTTTTTTTCTAGAATTTCCTTGAACATTCCGGTTGATTTCGCGACTTCTCTCATCACGCTAAGAATCAGAGTTCACTTGCAGGAGTGATATATTCGCGGTAATCCAAGACAGAGGCTGCGGGCCGTGATGAGTGGGGAGCGTGACATCAGGAGTGGGGTGTGGGGCAGGACCCTCCTCACTGTCCTGTTTCACTTTCACGCAGGCGGAGCCACGGGGGACGGCTAGTCATTACTAAATCCGTCTTTTACAAAGATTACAAGTTGGATTGTCAACGTAAGCCACAGATTTTGATGGATGGTCTCGATTGTAAGCCATTTTCTTAAGTTTGAGACTTTAGTAACATTTTGAACTTTTAAAGCCAGTTCCCCATATTTTAGGCCTGTGTATTCCACAGCCTGCGGGTAGGCAGTTGTAGGGTTGTCTGATTTTTTTTTTTTTTTTTTTTGGCCTGCTTTGGGGGTCTTTTGGAGGCTCACACTCACAATGTGTGTGCGCACCTCCATACCATCTGAATGTTAAGGACATGTGAGGAACCTCAAAAAGTGCACACTGCAGGGACTGGGACATTGTAAGTCGGTGACAACTGTTCTTCATTTTCCTATCGCTGGACCAAAGATTCTCTCAAAAGTGAAGAAAAGTTCTAGCATAGTAAGGGGAAAGAACCCCGAGTCAGTGTTAGGGAAATCTTGGCTATCGGCTTTGGGTTTGGGTTTAGCATTGATGTGATTCACAACATGAGGGTAGTTTCAGTAACACACAAAATGGCACCACAATGATCCATTTATTATAAAGCCAGAAATACAAAATCAATATATTGTATGTAAAAATAATCAAAAAGGGCTGCCAAAACCTTTCCTTGAGCTCCCCAACTCAGTCCCAGAGATGTTCACCGATCCTCCCTCATCAATTTCATATGCAATTGTGAAGGCACTGATCTCCATGGGGCACAACGCCCAAACTTGTCAATTTCATATGCCATCGCGTGGGCACTGACCTCCAGGAGGCATCCGCCCAAATGGTCGATTTCATATACAATCGCGAAGGCATGGATCTCCAAGGGGATCCTCTCCCTGCTCGTACTCTACAGTTATGGAGCTGACCGTGCAGATCTTAAAGGGGGACGCTCTTTTGGATGTTTCTTGTTGGGTGTCCACGGGCCTAATGTTCCCTAAGGTGGTCCTGGGTGGTAAACTAACCCACAATCATGACAGTTAATCTCCTGGTTTTGGCCTCCCACTATATTACTATGACTATTCATGTGCTTTTGTGCCATTTGGCGCTGCCTTCATTTCCCTGATCCACAATGTGAAAATTATCCTTTTGAATGAACATTTATACTTCACTAATAAGAAGTGCTTTGTGTGGGAGGAAGATGTGATGCAAGAAGTTGAAAATAGATGGGAAGTAACAGAGATCTGAGAAAGAGCTGTTCAAAGATTAGGGGCAGACAAGAAACTTGTATCCTGAAAATTGTAAGTGTCACCTGTGGCGTCTTTGTCACATGTATTCATGGCGGTCTCTGTGTGTCTGAGTGACAGCAGCTTTCAGATGATGGGATCCCGACGACGACTTCACAGTCCGCTTTATTTCTCTTTTGCATTTGCTACACTTGGACCTAAATGAACCAGCAGGATGGGTGGGCTTAGTGTTGGGGAGTGGAGTGTTTTAGGATGCAAGGCGAGGAGTTAGTGGAGTCTGTAGGAGTCTGTGTTTCCTCCGCTGTGTAAGCCAAATTACAATACTTGGATGAAAAAAATAATAAAGACACAGGCGAATCCCAAGTCCTGGCGGGAAGAGCTGTCTGCAGCTCGGCAATCTAATTATTGTAATGTGGTTGTGCAAGTAATTCGGAGTTGTTAAGTGACAGGCCCGAGGTAAATGTTTTACCAGGGAGGATAATTCATTATCAAAGCACTTATTTACGTTAAAATACAGCTTCTGTTTATTCGCTTTGCAGGGAAGCTTTGACTCGTTCCCCTCATTGTGTCCTCCTCTGCCAGCATGTGAGCCATCATTCGCTTTTGGGTTTTTAATGGAGTTTATACCGTCGCCTCTCTGCACTTTCCTCCTCCACCTTGGTGCCTCTTGGAAGTGCATAAGTTCCACTGAGCTCCTCTGTTATCTAGCCCTTTGTAAACCTGTTTTTTATATTGTAAAATGTGCTATATATGCGCCCGACCTGACACAGACTCACAACGGAGGCACATTAAAATCAACAAAAGATTTTATTTTCTTCACCTGAGGTCCCGCTGCAGCACCCCTGGCGGCGCCTGTGGAACCCAACAGGGCTGCACCAAACTCCAACTCCCATGAAGCCCTGCGGGAGTCCGAGGCACTGCTGCAATCCGGGGAGGCTGCCATCTAACATCCAGGGGGAGGTATTGGGTCTCCCATGCTTGCTCCCCAGGAACATATGCTGAAAGGGCGTCCTGGCTGGGCAGGGGCCCCTGGCCATCCGCCACAATATATATATGCAAATATGTGTGTGTGTGTGACAGACTGAGATTTATTACTCTTTAATTTAATATTTTTTGCTGCTGGAGTATGTGAATTTCCCCCTGGGATTAATAAAGTATCTATCTATCTATCTATCTATCTATCTATCTATCTATCTATCTATCTATCTATCTATCTATCTATCTATCTATCTATCTATCTATCTATCTATCATATAGTGCCTTTCATATCTATCTATCTATCTATCTATCTATCTATCTATCTATCTATCTATCTATCTATCTATCTATCTATCTATCTATATATATATATATGCACATACAGTATAGAGTCAAAGAAAAGACAAAGAGCCACAAAAAGGTTTGGGGCAGTCACCTGTATACTTGAACCCGGCTGCAAAATTGGTAAGTGGAATTGTACGATTCTGTACAGATTGGAGTCCAAAACAGAACTAACTTGGCTGAGGCAAAGATGGCGGTTTTAAAGGAAGTGACATCATCAGGGCCAGAATCAGAAGTGATGTCATCGGGGCCAGGCGGAGTTTCCCATAACTGGTCTGTAGTGGAAAGAGAGAAAAGATTAGCACACTCCTCCACCACTTGGTCTGGCATAGAATTACCTTTATTCAAGCCCTTTAGCTGCCTCCCATGCACACGTGTGACAATATATATATATATATATAATATATAATAAATCTTCTTATATAATATGCTGCCATGGCTGTTCGTTTGTCTGTCCAGGATTTTAAATCACCTGTAGCTAGCAAACCGTTTTTATTGACCTGAAATTTGGTACACATATACTATGTGACGTTTACTGTCCCTTTTCGGGGTGATGATTGACCTCCAAGGTTATTCCTCTTTTGATTTTTATTTTATTCTATTGTAGAATCAACGCTTGGCAGTGGGCAGCAGGGTGGCCATGTGGCGCATGCATACGGGCGCTGTTCTCCTCCCTACCACCTTTGCCATCACTTCCCCTACCTCTTCATATCTGAAATCATTCTTGAGGCAGATTGAAGACTTAATTGCCAGCTTAAGTGAAAAATTAAAGAAATCACACTAAGTAATTGCAACATGAACACCAACTTAATCAGTTTTAACGTGAAAAGATGCCGACGGAAGAAGAGAAGAAGCGGGCCACTAGAGTGGAGGAAACAAGAGCTGCTCAGGAAGCAGCAAGCGCATCAGCCTCTGAGCAAACGAATGATAAACGTACCGAGAAAGAGGATGAAAACTAGAAGTCAAGTGTACTCACTGCACGTTATCGTGCAGTGTGCCATTACTGGTATAATATAATGTGTGTGTATGTGTGTGTGTGTTATATTAGCCATCCCCCACAGCTCCGCCCACATAGAAGTGAAACAGGACAGTGAGGAAGGCCCCACTCGGCTCCCCACTCCTGACGTCACACTTCCCACTATGTTGCTCCTACAAGCGAACTCTGATTCTTACCACGATGAGAGGAGTCACCAAATGAACTGGAATGTTCAAGCATGTTCAGGATGTTCGGGATGCCCATCCAACCCCTGTGGCATTTACAATATATATTTATATATATATATATATATATATATATATATATATATATATTATACAGTATGTACCCAAATGAGTGCTAACCTCTTGCTTGCCTGCAAATGTTTTTTTTTCTGGTTTGCTGTTGTTACTCTGGTATTTAATCTTTTATATTTATATATATATATATATATATATATATTCACAGCATTCGAAGTCTGTGTCACAATCTGATTGTATGGGTGGTTACCTACCAGGTAACGCTTGTGGTTGGCCAGCAATCTGCTAACATCCATACAATCAGATTGTGACACAGACTTCGAATGCCGTGAATGTAATTACCCCGATCTACATGCTGTCAAATAAACGAACCACACGCCGTGGCGCAACGTTAGGGGCATCGCCTCTGGCGCTAACGTCCGAGGTTCGATTCCGAGAGGGAGTGCAGTGGAGTGTGTACACCTGATGATCCCAGAATGAGGACGAAACACGTGTCGTGTACTCTTTGCATTTATTTGACAGTAAACTATTTCAACCATATATATATATATATATATATATATATATATATATATATATATATATATATATATACATATATATATACATATATATATGTATATATATATGTATATGTATGTATGTATATGTATGTATGTATATGTATGTATATTGTTTGATCATCATTCCTTCTTTCATTCTGATTGTGATTTTTTTATTAAGGATGGAGGTTTCTCTTCCATACTTTTTGCCCATATTGAAAAACAGCCTCTCTCTTTTTTTTTCTTTTTGAGTTGTTACTCTTGTTTTTTTCCTACATGTCTCGTGGCCATAATGTAATCCCTGCTTTTGTGGCTTTTTCTGTTCTTGCTCTTGTGTTGTTTTGTCTACTTGAAGGGAGATGGCTGCCCCTTCCTGCTTCTGCGTCACTTTCAGCTATGGCTGTGCGTGTTGTTTTTGCCATCACAGCATCTGCCAGGTGCTTTTTTTTTTTTTTTTTATTCTTCACTTCAAAAACAAAATCTCCTTGTGTGGCTTTTTTTTATAAAAGGATTTAGTTCTTTTATTCAGTGCGCGTTTTGACAGTAATTGTAAACGTGCGTGCGTTAGACTGATTGGTGACTCGAGTCGGTGGGTACAAAAGTGTAGAAAATTAAAAAAGGTGAGACAGTGAATGGAATGATGGGAGTCGCGTCATATTGTAACTCACTTAATCCACACCAGGGTGGCAGGGTGGCTGACTGGAGCTTGTGGCAGCTGGCATCACATACACGGCAGGAGTAAACCCTGGACAGGGTGCCAGTTCATGGCATGGCAAGCACAGACACATGAGCACAAACACACACACACACCTATACATGCACACACACACACATACTTACACACACACACAGACACACACCTACACACCCACGCACACCTACACATGCACACGCACACACGCACCCACGCACACATACCTATATACACACACACACCCACACACCTACATACACACACATACCAACACACACACACACACACGCACGCATACCTATATACACACACACACACCTACACACGCACACATCTACACCCACACACACCTACACCTACACACGCACACAGACACACACCTACCCACAACAGACACACACCTACACACTAGTGTGGCAGTTACACCTTTCTTTGTAGTTTGGCTTCTTTTTCTTGTATTTTTTTTTTTTGACTACAGATGTGGCCAGATGTCTTCGGTGGGCTGGCGTCCTGCCTGGGGTTTGTTTCCTTCCTTGTGCCCTGTGTTGGCTGGGATTGGCTCCAGCAGACTCCTGTGACCCTGTAGTTAGGATATAACGGGTTGGATGATGGATGTGGACAGATGTGTGTTGTTACCCCTCCATGAAAAATAGTCTCTGAAATAACCTGAAACTGACCAAAGTAATCGTCATCCATCACTTTTTATTCTGTATTAGCAAACTTTTGCTTTTGAATTTTGATTCAACAGAATTTTTCAAATTATAACACAAATGACAATGGCCAGGACACAAACGGTGGGACCCTTTGCCTAATATTTTGTTGCACCATCTGCACTCCATACAGCGCTGCTCCAGTTGCTCTCCGTGAGACGTCTGCTCCTGTTGACAGGTCGTTTGGCCCACTCGTCCTGTTCAAGGTGCTCCGGCTGTGTCAGGTTTAAGGGGGTCTTCTCCAGGCTTTCCATAGATGTTTGGGATTCAAATCAGGGCTCACAGAAGGTCACTTCAGAGTAGTCCAATGTTTTCTAGAGTGCCTTTAGCTCGCTGTGTGTTTTGATTCCTTACCCTGTCCATGACCTGTGACTCGGACCAAGCTTTTTGACTCTGGGCAGTACATTTCACTGCAGCATGTCTTGATGGTCTTGTAATTTCATTGTTCCCGGCACAGACTCGAGGCAGACGCAGCAAACCAGAAGCAAAACATAACCGAGACTCCTCCATGTTTCACAGTAGCTATGGTGTGCTTTTCTTTGAAGGCTTCTTTTTGACATCTGTGGACACAGAGCTAATGTGACTTGCCATAAAGCTCCAGTTTTGTCTCGTCTGTCCAAAGGACATTTGTGCCTAAAGCACTGTGGCCTCTCAATATCCATTTTAGCAAATTCCAGTCTGCTTTTCTTTCAACAGTGGAGTCCTCCTGGGTCTTTTTCCATTAGCAAGTTTCCAACCCCGTGTTCTAGAACTCATTTCGAAGTCACTGTCTCAATCCACTGCACTAATTCCCTTTGTAATTTTAAACACTTCAGTCAGGTCTCCTCTTATAAACTGTAAAGGCTCAGCTCATTTAATCTTTCCTCATAACTCATCCCCTGTAGCCCTGGACTCAGCCCTGTCGCTCTTCTCTGGACCTTCTCTAGTGCTGTTATGTCTTTTTTGTAGCCTAGAGACCAAAACTGCACACAGGACTCCAGATGAGGCCTCACCAGTGTGTTATAAAGCTTGAGAAGAACCTCCTGTGACTTGTACGCCACACATCAAGGCGCTATATAACCTGACATTTTGTTAGCCTTCTTAATGGCTTCTGAACACTGTCTGGAAGTTGACAGTTGAGTCCACTATGACTCCTAAATCCTCCTCATAAGGTGGAATTTCGATTTTATGACCTCTCATTGTGTATCCAAAATAACATGAAGTCGAGTTTTGAAAGCCCCTAAAGTCTTCCTGTCTACCACCCTACTTAGTCGTTTATTCCAACTTTCTGTGGTTCTCTGTGTGAAGCACAACTTCCTAATGTTTGTGTGACATTTCCCCTTCACAAGTGTCCAACTGTGTCCCCGTGTTCTTGATGAACTAATTTTAAAGTCACCGTCTTGATCCACTGCACTAATTCCCTTCATAATTTTAAACACTTCAGCCAGTTCTCATCTTCATCTCCTTTTACTTAAACTGTAAAGGCTCAGCTCTTTTAATCTTTCCTCATAACTCATCCCCTGTAGCCCTGGACTCAGCCCTGTTGCTCTTCTCTGGACCTTCTCTTGTGCTGCTATGTCCTTTTTGTAGCCTGGAGACCCAAACTGCACACAGCACTCCAGATGAGGCCTCACCAGTGTGTTTTAAAGCTTGAGCAGAACCTCCTGTGACTTGTACTCCACACATCAAGGCGCTATATAACCTGACATTCTGTTGGATTTCTTAATGGCTTCTGAACACTGACTGGCAGTTGATTGTGTCGAATCCACTGTGACTCCTAAATCCTCCTCATAAGGTGGACTATTGATTTTCTGGCCTCTCATTGTGTATCCAAAAAAACATCAAGTCGAGTTTTGAAAGCCCCTAAAGTCCTATTGTCTATCACCCTACTTGGTCGCTTATTCCAAGTTTCTGTGGTTCTCTCTGTGAAGAACAACTTCCTAATGTTTGTGTGAAATTTACCCCTAACAAGTTTCCAACTGTGTCCCCGTGTTTTTGATGAACTCATTTTAAAGTCACCGTCTCGATCCACTGGACTAATTCCCTTCATCATTTAAAACACGTCAGTCAGGTCTCCTCTTATAAACTGTAAAGGCTCAGCTCTTTTAATCTTTCCTCATAACTCATCCCCTGTAGTCCTGGACTCAGCCCTGTCGCTCTTCTCTGGACCTTTTCTAGTGCTGCTATGTCCTTTTTGTAGCCTGGAGACCCAAACTGCACACAGGACTCCAGATGAGGCCTCACCAGCGTGTTAGAAACTGAGAAACTCCTTCCATGCATTAACAAATATAATTTTTTCCAACATGTGAATTTCCTTCTTATTGTTTTTTATTTTCTTTTCTTGTTGTCCATATTGAAAAAGGAACTCTGTTTATCTTTTCATGACAAGAGAGACCCCTGAGGTTTTATTTTTTTTCGTAATAAAAATCCTTTGTTTTATACACAGTACAGTGTGCGCTAATGACAGTGGTGTTGCCCTGATATGGTGGCATAATTTATCTTCTGGGTTGTCGTCCCTTTCCATTTTTTTTTCATTTGTACATGGGGCTATTTATAGAAGTAATACATTTTGGTGATTATTTTTTGTTTCTCTCACTTGGTTTATGCACACAGTTTATATTATTTGACCCAAATCGTGTTTTACTGCAGCTTTGTCTGCACAGACGGTTCCTCCCCTTGTACATTTTGAACTGGCCGCCTCTTTAATATTTAATTCTCACCCCCGGTGCCTTTCTGTGAATTGGATTACAGCGGAGTCCCGTTTGTGATTTTGTTTTTTGTCATTTGCTCCAGAGGTTCCCTTCTGTAGTTTTTAATGGTGGGATTTTGCCCCCTTTATTTAAATCTCCCCACTTTAATTTAGAATGGTTGCATCGTTTTGTTCCTCTTGATCTTATTATCTCCAGGCCCAGGTTTGTATCCACACATTAGAGTCCGCTTTATTAGGATGATGGTGCCACAGAGGTCTGGGCAGGGCAGGGCCAGGTGGAATGAGATGCCAGTTCCTTGACTTGTCCCTTCATACTCACAGCCGCACTCTTCTGGGGTCTCATTTATAAAAACATTTGTAGATTCGAGTGTGAAAGTACAATGCCAAGGTTTTAAATTGTGCACAATGAATTTTGTTTTCTTGTCAAATATTTTTTATAACATATTTTTACGTAGGTATTTTAGTTTCTTCTTCCCTGGCACCATTCTTTGTGGTTTCTTCACAGTTATGTGTATCCTGAATGTAATGATTAATTAGTCACGGAGCCACAACAATTTATTTGGATTTATAATCAGGTGCCACCATGTTATTATTGCCATTGGTGGCACTTGGCTCCCAGTTGTCAATAAAGCTGCGCAGCACAACGTCACACCTTGCGTCATCAAATATAGCCAAAAGAGTTTTTTGGTACCCGTTATTTGGATAAAAGCTTTAACAAGCGAGTGCGTATTCTTTCTCGACTTTCTGTTTTTCGATTCTGTAGTTTCTATCTCTGGCTTTGATTTCTGTTTTACAATTAGACTTTGGTGTATGAGATTTAGTTTTAACAGTAAATTGAATTGTCTTTGGTTGTTAAATCATTTTGTTTCCGTGTCCTCTTCTCGCCTTTGGGCAGAATTTGTAAAAAAACAAGAAAATACATACACTAAAAATTCCTATTTTATAAAACCTGGTGAACCTTTGTAAGCTGCAATCATCTTGTGGTTGTGTGCACTAGATTACACGCCTTTGACTCCGCCCAGTTGCCACCCAGAAACAACCATACATGGAATATGCTAATCAACCTCATACATATTGAAGCGACGGACGGCACTGACGTCCCAGGGGGCTCTGCGGTGCTGCGCCTAAAATCCATCCATCCACTTTCCAATCCAAACACAGGGTCATGGGAGTCTGCTGGAGCCAATCCCAGCCAACACAGGGTGCAAGGCAGGAACCAATCCCGGGCAGGGCACCAGCCCACCGCAGGGGCCTAAAACTAGACAGTTAATTATGATTTCTTTCATGTTGGGTTTCAAACAGTTAGTTAGTTTATAGATTTTGGCAATGGGAGTGTTTTATTGAAATTTAAAGGTGGGATGGGGGGGTTTGAGTTTGCCTACCACTATTAACCGATGCTGCCTGGTATATGAGTCCCAGTATCGGGACTAAAGAAAATGTAGTGATTGTATTACCAGTATGAAGTAAAGAATAATTGATTTCTTGATAAATCACGTGTGTCTGTCTGTTACAATATGGAATCACAACGCTGCAGAACGTCATTGGCTGGGAGAGCAGGCGCCCACCTGACACATCGAGACACTGCCCCCTGCATTTGAGAAATGCTATGGTTTGCTCCACATGACATTGTACCACCTCTGCTCTGCACTCTGGGGGTCAATACCAGTATCTGAGCTAGGGCCGGATTAATACCTTTAGAGGCCCTAAGCACTTATATGGGGGCACCAAAATCTTTTATGTGAGCTGAACTCAGTCTCAGTGGTCAAATGAAACGGGACAGCCGACATGCCCAAGGCAAGAACAATGATGTGAGCCTCAGTGGACCGTGTGGCGCTTACCAGATTCTAATTTTGTTGCATTTCCAAGATTCATATATATCATGAACCTTTGTTATTACTATTTTATTATTATTTTAATTATTGTGTGTGTTGGAACCTGTGGATCCCAACAGGACTGCACCACATTCCAACTCCCATGAAGCCCTGCGGAAGTCCGAGGCACTGCTGCTGCCCGGGGGGGTTGCCACCTAGCGTCCCTGGGGAGGTAACGGTCTGCCCACGCTTACTCCCCTGGTCATCCCAGCGTGGTGGCCTCCCGGCCATGCACTTCAATAGATATATATTTTCATTTATTTTTGGAGCCCCATTATGTGGCACCTGGTTCAGCTGTGCCAGTTGCAGTTTTGCACCATTATGGTCCATGGTAAATCTGGCAATGGAAAGTTTCTGTGTTGCCCCAAAGCGCTTATTTTGTTTAATGATTGATCCAGCCCTGGTTGTGTCACTTGTACTGACAAATTGCTCTTACATTGAATAGTAAAGGCCATTTGTAAAGCTGAGCCATCAGGTACACCACAGCATGACAGGGATGGCGAGTTCAGCCTCAATCTCGGCTCTTTTTTCCATTTTTTTCTGTTCAATCGTTGTATAGAAAATATGCGACATCAGACAGACGAGTCTTTTGTTGGTTTGTCAAATCCAAAACAGCCACATTCTTTATTCCTCATATCTGCGTTATAGACATTGTACTGCTGGGTGAGTGCTCATTGGTTGTCCGCTCTCACACACACACGCCTGATTGGCTGGAGTCATTGGATATGTCGGACTACACGACTGGCAGTCATGCGGGTGCTCACTCGCAGCTTCTGACTCACTAAGATTATGAACATGAATGAAGTCTGTGGCTCAGAAACGCTGGAAAAGTCGTGTTAAAACGCTAATGGTGGGCATTTCAAAATTGTTCCCAATTCTTTGCCTATGCAAATTTTCCAAAAGCCAATGTTTTAGATAACTGGCTGAAGAAAATTTTGTATTTTTTTCAGTTTATTTTATGTTTAAAAAAGGTTACATCTGAATGATTTGAAATCAAATCCTGTCCTGCACCTGACTCGCTGGTACGAGAAAACCCCACAATATGACATACCTTTCAACTCGTCTTGAAGTCTAGTCATGCAATATGTTGAGCTTTTAGGGGGTCTTCCCTATGTCTGACCCTCTAGACCCAAACAAAAACTAATTTTAGCCCTGTTTTGAACTATATCTTTGTCCAGGAAATTGCACAAAAGAGTAAACCAATAGGTGTCATCAGCAAAAACAACCAGAAGGACTTCAAATTATGTAGGCGACATCAGCCGAACCCAGGGGGTTCACCCTCTAGTGGGATATAAGGAATCAAAGTTAATTCTTTTTACAAAACTTTAAAAAGAGGGGATTGATAATTTGGGCATGTGGAGTCTTGGTTTATTCTATTTCAAGGTTGCTGGTCCTAATCTTTACCGGTGATCCTAGGCCTCTAAGAGCCCCCTCTCAGAAGGTTAAAATTGACAAATTACAAAGATAAGCATGTGGGGTGTCGTTTTAGACTATTTCAGGGTCAGGGATTATGAATATGAGATTATTTTTGATATTTGGTGCTTTAATAGCCCTCAATGGACTTCAGTCAGAGGGTGACAAATGACAAGTTTCTATTACAATTAAAAATATTTGGACTTTAAACATTTTAAATGAAGCATGTGTTTAAATATTTCACACATTTGGCTCAACTATTCATGTTTATTAGGGACTTCTACCTAATGAAGTAGATCATTACGTTTTGTATGAACACCCGAAATTAGGGCAGCTTACGCTAATTCAGGGTTTTCTGGTTTGAAATTTTGTCTAGTGAAATATACATAGTAAAAGCAGCCATTTTCATTTGAGAATGTATTGAAGTAAAAGGAAAAAGAGACTGAATTTTATATTCAAATAAAGTAGAAATATTCTCAAAAGCTATTCAAGTACAGAAATTAAGTAGAAAATTCAACACTGCATTCATCCGTCCATCCATTGCTGAATCCGTATAATCCGCTTGAGAGTCCAATGAGAGGGGCTCATTTAGGGTCTCCGCTTTACCCAATGTGCATCTCTTTGGTTTATGCTCACTTGAGCATTCCTCACATTAAACTGGTATCTGAAAGGCATGGTGATGACTAACCAGGCATTTACTAGAATTGTTTATAAAGGCTCTGTAGTCAATGGGACAAGGTGGCTGATATTTTTAAGGAGCACCATCTTTAGTTTTGTAGTATACGTCACAAGTAGTCAGACTTTTTGACTTTTTTTTGTGCTGCAGAAAGTTACGTGTTGGCACAAAAGTGCCCAAAGAATTTTTTGTTTGCTTGATCTCTGGATGGCACTCCAGATTTGGCCCGCTCAAGGCACACAAGCATGAATTTTCCCTTTGCTGCGAGTTCACATTCTTGCATGCCATTCTGTGGGATTACTTTTTCTTTCTCTTTCTCTTTTGCCAGCGATTTCAATTAGAGAGAGCTGGTGCTGGCACCGTGGAGATGGAGAGGAGGGGTTAGACATTCCCAAAATGGAACAAAGAAACTGAGGGAAGAGGAGACAAAGACGTAAAACGGCTCAGATTGAGCTCCAGGGGTGCTCTGCTCGCTGTGCGCAGCAAGCCAGTTTTGAGAGACTGTGTTTAGCTGGAGTTCACTCCCACATTTTTTGAATGAATTCATATAAATTCTTTTTTTATTTTTGTGAAGATTCGTTATGGATTTGTTTCTCAAGCCAAAAGTCTGACAGTTTTGTGCATTTTTGTATATTTTGGGTCATTTAAAGTATTTTGAACATTTAAAAGCCTGTTCTCCAGTTTTTGGGGCCTGGACAGGCCAAAGCCTACCAGTAAAGGTTGGGGGTCAGTCTGCTTTTGGGTTCCAGGTATTTTAAGGTCTGACAGTTCTGCTTTCTCTTGAGAAGTATTGTGGTATATTTTGCGGCAGTTAAACGTATTTTGAACATTTCAAAACCTGTTCCACAGTTTTTTGTGCCTCAGCAGGCCCAAGCCTACCAGTAGAGTTTGGGGTCAGTCTGCTTGGGGTGAAGCCTGTTTTCAGGTTCCAGATATTTTAAGGTCTGACAGTTCTTTTATTATGGTATATTTTGGGACATTTAAAGTATTTTCAACATTTTAAAGCTTGTTCTTCAGTTTTGGGGGCCTAGAGAGGCCAAAGCCTACCAGTAGAGGTTGGGGGTCAGTCTGCTTGGGATGAAGCCTGTTTTTGGGTTCCAGATGTTTTCGTATATTTTATGACATTTAAAGTATTTTCAATATTTAAAAGCCTATTCCACAGTTTTTGGGCCTCAGCAGGCCAAAGCCTACCAGTAGAGTATGGAGTCTGTCTGTTTGGGGTGAGGCCTGTTTTTGGGTTCCAGATATTTTAAGGTCTGACAGTTCTGATTTCTCTTGAGAATTATTATGGTATATTTTGGGACATTTAAAGTATTTTCAACATTTTAAAGCTTGTTCTGCAGTTTTGGGGGCCTAGAGAGGCCAAAGCCTACCAGTAGAAGTTTGGGGTCAGTCTGCTTGGGGTGAAGCCTGTTTTTGGGTTCCAGATATTTTAAGGTCTGACAGTTCTGATTTCTCTTGAGAATTATTATGGTATATTTTGGGACATTTAAAGTATTTTCAACATTTTAAAGCTTGTTCTGCAGTTTTGGGGGCCTAGAGAGGCCAAAGCCTACCAGTAGAAGTTTGGGGTAAGTCTGCTTGGAGTGAAGCCTGTTTTTGGGTTCGAGATATTTTAAGGTCTGTCCCCCTTTTGGCCATTTCTTGTGCAGTAATTCATAAACTCATCCCCCTCAGCTAATGCTTTCCATATACAGGCTGGCACTCTGTTCTCTCAGAAATAGACAGAAGTGCTAATAAGGAGTATACTACTACAACTTTCACTTACAGTTGTTGTGTGGTGGAGCCATCTTGGATTTTGAGGTTGGGATTGGCTCTCTCGACGTTCCGAGTACAAAATCTACATTCCAGTTGAAACTTCCTACTTGGAACTTGCAAATTCTGACTTTCCAGTTCAAATGAAATGCAGCATCCATTTCAGGAATTTCGGTTCTTCCACAATGTGACCAGTAGTCAAAGATTCAGTGACTTGGCAGGGTTCGCCATCGCAACTTTGTGCACAGTTTGTTATGATGAAAGGCGATATACATGCTTTGGCTGGACTTGTAAATGCAAAGGTGCAAGAATGGTTCTTCAGAGTGATGCCACAAGAAAAACATTTTTGGTTTCCAAAAGTCCCAGAAAAAACAAGTTTATTTATTTAGTTAAATTATGAATAGAAAAGGGAGCCAGCAATGGTGGGACTGTGATTGTTGTCACAGCTGTAGCTCTCCTCCATTGCTGTTTTGCCACGCTGGTTGATGACAGGAGCGCTCATCCCATACATATAGGCAAAAAAGAAAAAGCATGAATTCTGATCTCAACGCTCTCATTCAGGTCGCACAGCACGGAATCAGATACGTGTCCAATTTAGGGCCACATATGAAAGTGACTCAAATGTGATTTAAAAAAGATTGGATTTCGGAGTCCAAATGGCTCTGAAAACATCTAATCTGTGTCACATTGAGACAAAAAAAAAATGGGATTTGAGTCACTTCGGCCTGGTCATGTGAACGTTGTCTTGAAAAGACTTCTTCCTGCATCTTGCATTCTGCTGGGGTGGCCCGGCCTAACTGATGATGGACTTACCCTTCAGATGGCCACTGTTATGATTCTGGACCGTGGAATGGTTGATTTCCAGTTGTTTGGAGATCTTTTCAAAGCCCTTCCTAGACTCACAGACATCTATGACTTTCCTCAGAAGGCCTTAGAGAGCTCTTTGATCTCCACATGGCGGTAACATAAACTTCATCAAGAAAGAGCAAGTCCATCTAAATGTCGCTGGAGTTTTAAATAGTTTTTCAGTGGGGTTACTCTTACTTTTTCCACTTGTGAAAATTGCATTTTTGTTTATTTAAATTCTACAAGGGCCTGCAAAATGCCAATGTAGCACAATGCTTGTTACTTCACCTTTATTTATAGACACTGTTTAAATCAGGGGTGTCCAACTCCAGTCCCGGTGGGCCGCAGTGGCTGCAGGTTTTCATTCTAACCGTCTTCTTAATTAGTGAGCCGTTTTTACTGCTGATTAACTTGTTTTGTTTTAATGAGCAGCCAAACAATAATGAGACACAAAACAACCAGCTAACCTGAAAATAAAGAGAGATGAAGGTCTCGGGCATGTCGATCTGCTCAGGTCACCCAAACATCTTGACGGTGGTCTTAGAAAAAACAGAAAATCAACAATGAGATCAGCAACAAGTCGTGATATTCAATAACGGCTTTTATTAGCAGCAAAAATGGGCTTCTCATTAAGAAACTGGTTGGAGTGAAATTGGCTGGAGTTTGATGTTCCAGTTTAGCGGGTCATCTTGTCGGCTCGACTCGCGTCTCATTTCTGTTTGGCTGCCATTTAATGAAGAAATAAATTAGGTTTAGGTTTATTTGTCATATATAGGTTAACACAGGGTCAACATACAATGAAATGTGTATGACGAGAAAAACAAGTCACTCAGCCTAGATCCATCCATCCATCCATTTTCCAACCCGTTGAATCCGAACACAGGGTCACGGAGGTCTGCTGGAGCCAATCCCAGCCAACATAGGGCACAAGGCAGGAACCAATCCCAGGCAGGGTGCCAACCCCCCGCAGGACACACACAAACACCACGCACACACCAAGCACACACTAGGGCCAATTTAAAATCACCAATCCACCTAACCTGCATGTCTTTGGACTGTGGGAGGAAACCGGAGCGCCCGGAGAAAACCCACACAGACACGGGGAGAACATGCAAACTCCACGCAGGGAGGACCCGAGAAGCGAACCCAGGTCTCCCAACTGCGAGGCAGCAGCGCTACCCACTGCGCCACCATGCCGCCCAGCCTAGATCCAATAAAGCTAAAAAATAATTTTAAAAAAATTACAAGTTACAAATAGACTAGCCATATAAAATAAAATGTGTATGTTTTAAAAGAAGTTATAGAGGAATGTGAGTTGAATGAGCAGCAAGTACAAATGACAGTTATTGCACAGATAATGTTTTATAAGTACAGATGCATATTCCATAAAGTGTAGATGCATGTTCCAGTCAGTATTCAGAGTGTGTGCAGGTACAGTTTGTGTGTGAATAGTGCAATGTAGGTGTAATGTAAGTGTGTGTAAGTGTTCAGGTGTTGCTGTTGAGGAGTCGAATGGCCTGGTGGTAAAAACTGTTCTTAAGTCTTGTAGTCCGAGCAGCCAGACTCCTGTATCGTCTGCCAGACGGTAACAAGGAGAACAGCTGGTGTGATGGATGGCTGTGGTCCTTTATGATGCTGTTTGTCTTACGCAAGCACCGTTGGAGGTAAATGTCTTCAATGGCAGGGAGATTCTTGCCCGTGATGTGCTCTGCTGCCTTCACCACTCTCTGTAGTGATTTCCGGCTTCTGGCAGAGCAGCTCCCATACCAGACGGTAATGCAGCCTGTCAGCAGACTCTCGACCACACTCCTGTAAAAGTTTGAGGTGATGTTGGCATTCATGCCAAACTTCCTCAGCCTCTTCAGGAAGTAGAGCCACTGGCGAGCTTTCTTAACCACAGTGTCTATGTGAAGGGTACACGAGAGATCCTCGGTGATGTTTACTCTGAGGAACTTGAAGCTGTTAACCCTTTCAACTTCTACGCCGCTGATGTAGATGGCCTGGTGTTCTCTGCCTTGCTGTTTCCGATAGTCCACGATCATCTCCTTGGTTTTGCTGACGTTAAGAGACAAGTTGTTATCCAGGCACCAATTACTCAATGCCAGCGCCTCCTCTCTGTAGGCCGTCTCATCGTTGTCAGTGATAAGTCCTATGATGGTTGTGTCGTCTGCAAACTTGATGATGGTGTTTGTGCCGTGTTTTGCAACACAGTCGTGGGTGAACAAGGAATATAAGAGGGGGCTAAGCACTCAGCCCTGCGGCGCTCCTGTGTTTAAAATGAGTGATGAGGACGTGTGTTTGCTGACTCTCACCACCTGGGGCCTGTTTGTGAGGAAAGAGAAAATCCGTCAGCAGATGGTCGTCCCCAACCCAAGGTCGTCAAGCTTCAAGACGAGTTTTGAGGGGATGATGGTGTTGAATGCCGAGCTGTAATCTATGAACAGTATTCTTACATATGTATTTCCTCTTTCCAGGTGGGTGAGGGCAGTGTTTATTGTTAGCGCAATGGCATCCTCTGTAGATCTGTTTGCTCTGTAAGCAAATTGGAGAGGATCCAGTGTGTCGGGGAGGGAGGAGCAGATGTAACCTTTGACCAGTTGCTCGAAGCACTTCATAATGACCGATGTCAGTGCAACCGGGCAATAGTCATTCAGACAGGAGACCACCTCCTTAAAAACAGGGCTATTAAAATGAAGGGAAAAGGAGTTAATTAGCAGTGAAAACGGGTCACTGATTAGGAAAAGGGTTAGAATGATTTAAATAGAAGATCAGATCTTAATATGTCCACATACACCCACTTTATTAGGTACACCTGGCTAGTAACGTGTTGGACCCCCTTTTGCCTTCAGACCTGCTGTAGTTCTTCATGGCATAGAATCAGCAAAGTGCTGGAAACATTCCTCAGGGATTTTGCTCCATATTAACATGACGGCATCACGCATTTGCTGCAGATTTCTCAGCTGCACGTCCATGATGCGAATCTCCTGTTCCACCAAATCCCAAGGTGCTCTACTGGATTGAGATCTGGTGGTGACTGTGGAGACCATTTGAGCCCAGTGAACTCATTGTCGTGGTCAAGGAACCAGTCTTAGATGATCTGAGCTTTGTGACATGGAGTGTTATCTTGTAGCAATCAGAAGATGAGTACACTGCGGCCATAAAGGGATAGACATGATCAGCAACAATACTCAGGTAGGCTGTGGCATTTAAATGATGCTCAGTTGGTACTAAGGGGCCTAAAGTGTGCCATGAAAATATCCCCCACACCATCACACCACCACCAGCAACCTGAACTGTTGATACAAGGCAGGATGGATCCCTGCTTTCATGCTGTTGACCCTACCATCTGAATATCACAGCAGAAATCGAGACTCATCAGACCAGGTAACGTTTTTCCACTCCTTCTCTTGTCCAATTTTGGTGAAACTGTGTGAATTGCAGGCTCAGTAGCCTGTTTGTAGCTGACAGGAGTGTCACCCGGTGTGGTCTCCTGCTGCTGTAGTCCACCTGCTTCAAGGTTTGACGTGTTGTGTGCTCAGAAATGCTCTTCTGCATATCTCAGTTGTAACGAGTGATTATTTGAGTTCCTGTCGCCTTTCTATCAGGTTGATCCAGTCTGGCCATTCTCCTCTGACCTGTAGCATCAACAAGGCATTTTCGCCCAGAGGACTCACTGGATATTTCCTCTTTTTCAGACCATTCTCTGTAAACTCTAGAGATGGTTGTGCATGAAAATCTCAGTAGATCAGCAGTCTCTGAAATACTCAGAGCAGCCCGCGTGGCACCAACAACCATACCACGTTCAAAGTCACCCCATTCTGATGCTCGGTTTGAAATACACTGAAATACACTGAATTGCTGCCATGTGATTGGCTGATGAAAGATTTGCATTAACGAGCGGTTGAACAGGTGTACCTAATAAAGTGGCCAGCGAGTGTATGTTGAAAAAAGAATGAAACATTCATGGGGTCGACTTACTTTTTTACTGGATTGTAGCAGCATTTCGTTAAATTGAAGAGTTAAGATCTAGAAGTTGGGGTGGGGGGTGCACAGCACATTGAAAATGCAGCTGTAAGAGATAACGGAGCGGCGGATGGAATAAAACCGATAAGACCGGGGAGCGTGCTAATCAGCGGAGAGCTCAAGATGGGATTCACTTCAGACTGGATCTGTGACCGCCATCCTCCCTGCCTTGGCGTTTGAAAGGTCATCTGGCGGGTATCACATGCTTGCCACAGACGGCCCTCCAGCGTGACTGCTGCACTGTACCGACCGCTGCTTGCTTTTCCAGCGATGGCGTGCTACTTAATTTTTCATGAAGGGGAACCTGAAGCGGCACAGTGAGCTACTGCTTCCTCCCCCAGCTCTGTTCCTCACTTGGCTCCATCTGTCTGAAATGAAATTTAAAACCGCCTCCCCCCCCCCCCCCCCCAAAGCCCCCCATCCTTCGCTTTCCAATCAGAGCAAGGGGCCAGGCATTAGGGGCTGTAGGAGATTTCATTGCCAAACTGGCTTGGCTCATGAGGAGAGGCACGGAGGCAACTTACTGGTGGAAAAGAAAGCAGAGAGGGGAGGCCCATTTTATCTTCAACAATGTCTACGGGGACCGGGGTGGGGGAGGAAAGGAAAGACCGCCAAGCCACAGTGCTCTTTAGAAAATTTCATAATGTGGCAAATCACAGATGAAGCAGGGCCTTCTTATTATTACCAAAGCAAAAAAAAAAAGCAGAAAATGGGAGAATCCCATCACTGAATGGCAGAAGTGCAGCAGCACATGTTGGGACCTTCACCTCCTAAAAGAGTTAAAGTAAAGGGGGCCGGCCCCCACCTCTCACACCCATCCCAGATCACCCCCTTACCTTGACCCATCCTGAATCCACACACCCAATGGAGTCTTGGTGGCTTTCTAGATGTTTTCTTGGTGGCTCCCCAACCCAACTTTAAAGACCCTTCTGTCCTGACCCCCATCCGGTTGTGATGACTCCAGGTCCTGTCCTGCTGATGCTTTGTGTCCAGAGTCAAGTAGTGAGGCAGTGCTGTGAAATGAAGCTGGCGGTTTTGTGATTTGTAATGGGACACCATCCCAAGGCGCTCTCCAGGACAGTGCGCTTGTTTCCGTGTGACTGCTGTCAGCGTCTTTCCCCCCCAGAATCGGCAAGTGAGCCACTGATGGAGACTCCGTGCCATTCAAAACCCACATGGAGTCCCAGTTGAAGAGGGTGGGGGGGGGGGGGGAAGTTTCCCCCTCAATGTCCATCGCACATTCAGTAAATTAGACTTTCAGAACTGAGTGGGGGATGGGAGGTGTCCCGTGAGTTTCCAAAATGGTGCCCAGAGATGTCCATGGCGCAGCTGGTTAATCAGAATCGAGCACCTCTTGAATTACATAAGTGGCACCTCACGGTGTCCGGAGTGCGCACCCCTCGGTGTCCATAACGCATTCAGTATTATTAGACTTCGCGGACTGGGTGAGGGGAGGGGCAATGTCCCATGAGTTTCCAAAATGGTGCCCAACAGTGTCCACAGCATGGCTGGTAATGTAATTTTGATTGAGCGCCACTTGATTTACATAAGTGGCTCCTCCCAGTGGCTGGAGTCCACGCCCCTTGGTGTTCATAGCGCATTCAGTATTATTAGACTTCTCGGACTGGGTGAGAGGGATGGGCGGTGTCCCGTGATTTTCTAAAATGGCGCCCACAGCACGGCTGGTTAGGTAATTGGGATCAACCGCTGCTTTATTTACACAAGTGACGCTCATCCCTTAACTTTCATAAACGGCACCCTGGGCAGTCGCCTGTGTTGCCCAATGGATTTGACCGTCTCTGTGGAGATTAAACCTGCACATGTTGTTTTATATACTGTAGCTTCTTTACACAATGAAGACAACCTAAAGGGCTGTAGAAGTACAGTTCATCTCTTTGCATGTTTAGGTGACTTTCTCAGGGTCATGGAGGGTCATGTTTGTTATTTAACTTTTGTAATGGACTCCATGGGGGAATACAGCCTTGGCAGTTAGAGTGCAGTTGAGCCAATGGCAGGTTAAGTGACTCACACAAGAGTCACACTGGGATTTCAGCTTCAGATACACAGCATAGCAGCCAACGTCCCTTCCACAGAGAGCAGACTCCCAAGACACTTCCCAGCACATTTCGACTACTGTGGTTTTGTCAGGGGCATCCAGTGAGTCAGAGGTGATAAATAAACCATATAGTGCCTTTCCGTAGACTTAATATATAGACACTGTTATTATGATTATTCAATCCATTCGTCCGTTTTCCTAACCCACCTAACCAGGGCAGGGTTGCAGGGTACCTGGAGCCAATCCCAGCAGTCATGGCAGGAACACTGACACTTGGACAAGGTGCCAGTGCATTAAAATAAAATAAATAATAATCAGTCCATCCGTCCTTTTTTTAAATGAGCATTGTCAATTTCAAGGTTAGGGATAATAATTATAGCATTATTATTATTGTTATTATTATTAATAATATAAATTTTCCAAACCTGCTTATTCAGAGCAGGGTCATTTGAAAGCTGGAGTCTATCCCAGCAAATATCCCTGGACAGGGTGCCAGCCCATCTAATAATAATAATAATAACGCATTATTATCATCATCACCATCATCTTCAAATATTTTTCAAAATGGACAAGGTATTCAAATTACAGTCTTGTGAAAAAGTAAGTGCACCCCATGGAAATGATTGATTTTTTTCCCACTTATTCGAATAAGGCAAACAGATTTTCATGCTAACAGTGCATACAGATAAAGGTGATCTACTCCAGCAGATGACCCGTCAAATCAACGTGGCTTATTCATTCTTATAATCTAAATTAATAAAAATGCAAAATTGTCCACACACACCCTCCCCCCATTTCTTACCACTTCAAATTCATCAATTTTGATTTGGGTGTTCCAGATAAAGTGCCCATCATTAGAAGCTCCTCAGGGAGTCTGCTGGTGGACCTGATTGTCTTATTTAAGCCTCAGAGAGATCGAGGGTCTGGTGTTTTCTTTGCTACTGACGTGTGTGGTGTCATAATGCCAAGACCAAAAGAGCTCTCTAAGGCCCTCAGGAAGAAGGTTGTACAGTAGATGCCTATGAGTCTTGCATTCGATTTGAAGAGATTGTCAGATTATTAGAAGTAAATCATTCCACAGTAAGGAGAGACATCTACCAGTGGTGTAGATTTCTAACAACTGTTGATTTATCCAGGACTGGCCGGCTCAGCAAATTCAGACTAAGAGCTGACCATTTGATACTGAACAAGAACTCTTCAAGAATCTTAAAATTTCATCACAGAATCTGCTGGTAACTCTTACAAAATATTGTATGAAAGTGCAGGCATCTACAATCGGAAAGAGCTTGTACACATTTCACCTGCATGTTAGATGTGCCAGGAACAAGCCTTGGCTCCCCAACAAGAACATCAGAGCAAGACAACAGTTTGAACATTTTGGCAAAGAGTGGGCCTTCTGGGACAATGTGCTCTAAAGAGATGAGTCAAAGATAAGAGCTGTTTGGCCACATTGACTGTGGTCTTGTTTGGAGCAAACATGAAGACAGCATTTCAGGAGGAGAACCTCATACCAACCGTGATGCATGGTGATAGAAATGTTATGGTTTGGAGCTGGTTTGCTGCCTCATCGTGTCAATTCTGCATCATATCAAATTATGCTTTAGGAAATTTGTGAAACCACCCATTTGAAAGTCTAAAGTTGAACTGGAAGTGGACCTTTCAGCATGATAATGATCCATACCATACTAGCAAATCCGCCAAGGAATGACGCATAAGAAGAAATGGAGGGCTGTGAACTGGTCTAGTCAAAGCCCTGATTTGTAACCCAATGAAGTATTGGAATTTGAAATGGGCAGGGTATGCAAGAAAACTCACAAACATCTTGTAAATTAGGGAATTAGGAATGGAGGAGAGGTCATCATTGACATCAGAGACTGATGGGAAGGCCTTCAAGAAGTCATTTCCACTAAAGAGAATAACACAACCTTTGGGACTTTGCCCATTTTATAAGTAAAGGGGGCAGTTCCCCCACCTCCCACATCCATCCCAGATCACCCCCTTACCTTGACCCATCCGTAATCCACCCACCCAATTGAGGTCAATTCTCGATGACTCACCCACACCGACCTTCCTGCCCTGACCCCCATCTAAGTGTGATAACTCCAGGTCCTGTCTTATTGATGCTTCGTGTCCAGAGTCAAGTAGTGAGGCAGTGCTGTAAAATGAAGCTGGTGGTTTTGTGATTTGTAATGGGACACACCATCCCAAGGCACTGTCCAGGACAGTGCGCTTGTTTCTGTGTGACTGCTGTAGGCGTGTTCCCCCCTCAGAATCAGCAAATGAGACACTGATGGAGACTTAGTGCTGGTCGAAGCCCCAGTGGAGTCCTAATTGAGGAGATTGCTGGAGCGCACACCCCTCGTTTCCCATAGCACATTTAGTATTATTAGACTTCCGGGACTGGGTGGAGAGAGGGGCAATGTCCCATGAGTTTTCAAAATGGCACAACAACAATGTCCATGGCACAGCCGGTTAGATAATCGGGATTAAGTGCTGCCTCATTTACATAAATGGCACCTCACAGTGTCTGGTGTGCGCACCCCTCGGTGTCCATAATGCATTCAGTATTATTAGACTTCCGGGACTGGGTGGAGGGAGGGGCAATGTCCCATGAGTTCCCAAAATGGCACAACAACAATTTCCATGGCATGGCCAGTTAGATAATTGGGATCGCATGCTGCCCCATTTACATAAATGGCACCTCACGGTGTCTGGAGTGCGCAGCACTCTCATTCAGTATTATTAGACGTCGCTGACTGAGTGGAGGGAGGGGTGATGTCCCATGAGTTTCCAAAATGGCGCCCAACGGTCTCCATGGTACGGCTGGTTAGATAATCGGGATCAAGCGCTGCTTGATTTACATAAGTGGCACCTCACAGTGTCTGGAGTGTGCACCCCTCGGTGTCCATAACGCATTCAGTATTATTAGACTTCGTGGACTGGGTGTGGGGAGGGTGGTGTCCCATGAGTTTCCAAAATGGCACCCAACAGTGTCCATAGCATGATGGGTTAGATAATTGGGATCGAGCACCAATTGATTTACAAAAGTGGCACCTCACGGTGTCCGGAATGCACACCCCTCAGTGTTCATAGCACATTCAGTATTATTAGACTTCGTGGACTGGGAGAGGGGAGGAGCAATTTCCCTTGAGTTTCCAAAATGGCACCCAGCAGTGTCCACAGCGTGGCTGGTAATGTAATTTTGATCGAGCGCCTCTTGATTTACATAAGTAGCTCCTCCCAGTGTCCAGAGTGCATGCCCCTCTGTGTTCATAGCGCATTCAGTATCACTACAGGGTGGAGGGAGGTGCACTGACCCTCGAGTTTTGGAGGCCAAGGGTGGTCATTTCCCCAGTAGACCATTATATCTTATGATACTTTTTGTTGAATACACAATTGAAGTGGCAGATATTCCTTGTGTTTTTATCCAAGTATGTCACTTTATCTGTTGGCACTGCTTGCATGAAGAGCACCTTTGCTCTGTTCAGATATGTTGAGAAAGTGACCCGTTTCCTTGGGGGTGCACTTACTTCTTCACATTGATGTTAGTCCAATCAAAACCATAAAGTGTGAGGGGGCGTGTTCAAAAGAGGAGTGGCCTTCAGGTTACAGATGACCAGAACCGCATAGGTGCAAGGCAGGCCCACTCCTCAGTTTTTAGCAGTCTAGTCACCTTCAAGATGATTGATTATCGTACATGATAGGGAGGAGCACCTTACGCAGCCTAATCAATCAATACTACAGCATGTCTTTGAACTGAGGAATGAAAGCCAGAGTCCTCAAGGAAGTCCTACAGAAGCACAGGGGGAAGATACAACCTGTATAAAGAAAATGAGTCCGGGATAAAGGAGTGAGGGGCGTCAAAAGTGCCTGCAGTTTGCTTGTCGTATTTTTATAACCATCTGAGGACCTCTTGAGCGCTTTGTCAGCCCATCCATCTCCGTCGCTTTCTTTTTGCTCCATTGCAACCTAGGAAAAGCAAGTCCACAAAAAGTGGATACAAGTATTGAGTATTTTTCTTGGGGGTTGGGGTGTCTCTGAAAGCTTTTATTGCCCTTCATACCACGCATTCCTTTTCCAAGAAGCAGTCAGATAAGGTTCACAATGTAAACGGTTAAGCGAAATAATAAACGGCCACCTTGACTTGAAGCTGACTGCTTAGGTCAAAGGTTGGGTTGCCATTGAATTCCATTACCTCTAAATTTTAATCTCCTTAAATATGAAGAAAAAAAGGCCTCTCATGGACTCTCGCTGCTCACCCCTCACTTCCCACCGAGCTCATTCATCAGAAGTTTAGGGAATGGTCATGGCAGCTGATGTTCCTGTTACACTTGGAGGCCCCTGATGGTGACCAGAATGTGAACATAAGAGGATAAACAAGAGAATTGAATGGAATCGTTAGGCAAACTTTTGTTAATGAAGTCTTCTCTTTAAATTCTCACTAGCAGGGCATCAGAAAGTGGTGACGTGTTGCATTTTTGGTCAGACGTGTAAATTAGAATTTCACCCTACTTTGTTAAACCTGACACTACCTTTACTGCTACGACTGTGGTTTTAAATCACAAACATTAGTCTTCATTTTCACTGTCCATCCGCACTACTCTGACATTTTTAAAATGGAGACTTTCTTAAGATGCTCTCCAGAAAACGTCTGGAAACGCTGGCTTGGCATTGCATTATGAACAGGTCAGAATGTATACCTCTGATTGCACTCTGATTGGTTTGTGCTTATTACATAGTCCCTTCTGATTGGATTGCGCTTATTACATAACCTCTTCTGATTGGATTGTGCTTATTACATAGCCCCTTCTGATTGGATTGTGCTTATTACATAGCCCCTTTTGATTGGATTGTGCTTATTACATAGCCCCTTCTGATTGGATCGTGCTTCTTACATAACCCCTTCTGATTGGATTGTGCTTATTACATAGCCCCTTCTGATTGGTTTGTGCTTATTACATAGCCCCTTCTGATTGGATTGTGCTTATTACATAGCCCCTTCTGATTGGTTTGTGCTTATTACATAGCCCCTTCTGATTGGATCGTGCTTATTACATAGCCCCTTCTGATTGGTTTGTGCTTCTTACATAGCCCCTTCTGATTGGATTGTGCTTATTACATAGCCCGTTCTTATTGGATTGTGCTTATTACATAACCCCTTCTGATTGGATTGTGCTTATTACATAGCCCGTTCTGATTGGATCGTGCTTCTTACATAGCCCCTTCTGATTGGTTTGTGCTTCTTACATAGCCCCTTCTGATTGGTTTGTGCTTATTGCATAGCCCCTTCTGATTGGTTTGTACTTATTGCATTGCCCCTTCTGATTGGATTGTGCTTATTACATAACCCCTTCAGATTGGATCGTGCTTCTTACATAACCCCTTCTGATTGGATTGTGCTTATTACATAGCCCCTTCTGATTGGTTTGTGCTTATTACATAACCCCTTCTGATTGGATCGTGCTTATTACATAGCCCCTTCTGATTGGATCGTGCTTATTACATAGCCCCTTCTGATTGGATCATGCTCATCACAATATCTCAGTCCCTCATTGGTCACCCGTCATGGAAGAAGAACACATTCCAACATAGTGGACGCAGACGAGGGCTTGTTGTGTTGTTTACCTTTATGCAACTAAATTGCGTTTTATACAGTTTGAACATTGCACTCGCTACAGTTTTGGCATTGCCACCCCTTCATGGCTTTCTCCACAGATGTCCATGCCCAGTGTTTGTGAACAGCTATGTCATATGCATTTGATAAGGTGCCACATGAGAGGGTGGGCATCAAACTAAACAAAGTAGTAGTTCAGGGTGATGTTTGCAGATGGGTGCAGTATTGGCTCAGACACAAGCAGAGGGTGATGGCGTGAGGAACCTCATCAGAACTGGCCGATGTTATGAGTGGTGACCAGCAGGGGTCAGTGCTGGGGCCGCTGCTATTTTTAATATATATAAATGATTTAGATAGTAATATAAGTAACAAGCTGGTTAAGTTTGCAGATGATACCAAGATAGGTGGATTAGCAGATAATTTGGAATCCGTTGTATCATCTCAGAAGGACTTGGATAGCATATGGGCTTGGACAGATTTGTGGCAGATGAAATTTAATGTCAGTATTACACATAGGAAGTAAAACTGTGAGGTTTGAATACACAATGGGGGGTCTGAAAATCGAGAGTCAACCTTATGAGAAGGATTTAGGAGTCATGGTGGACTCTAAGCTATCGACTGACCAGACAGTGTTCAGAAGCCATTAAGAAGGCTAACAGAATGTCAGGTTATATAGCACCTTGATGTGTGGAGTACAAGTCCCAGGAGGCTCTGCTCAGACTTCATAACACTCTGGTGAGGCCTCATCTGGAGTCCTGTGTGCAGTTTGGGTCTCCAGGCATCAAAAAGGACATAACAGCACTAGAAAAGGTCCAAAGAAGAGCAACAGAGCTGAGATTAAAGGATCTGAACCTTCTCAATTTAAGCAACCATAGATTAAGAGGTGACATGATTGAAGTGCTTTAAATTATGAAGGGAATTAAATTACTCCAGTGGATCGAGACGGTGACTTTAAAATGAGTTCATCAAGAACACAGGGACACAGTTGGAAACCTGTTAAGGGGAAATTTCGCACAAACATTAGGAAGTTTTTCTTTACACAAAGAATGATAGACACTTCGAATAAGCGACCAAGTAGTGTGGTAGACAGTAGGACTTTAGGGACTTTCAAAACATGACTTGATGTTTTTTTTGGATGAAATAAGTAGATAAGACTGGTGAGCTTTGTTGGGCTGAATGGCCTGTTTATGTCTAGATTGTTCCAATGTTCTAATGTTATCAGTCGTTTCACTTTTGTACACTATGTGAAAGTGCTAGTGTGGACAGAGCATTTGGACATAAGAGGATAAACAAGACAGAGACAGAGGATGACCCCTTTTGTTTTAAAAACGTCATTTTTAAACAAAACTGTAGCAGCATGACAGAGCCCATGAAAGCTGCTTTAAAATACAAATGATGGATTGGTTCTGCTGCATGCAAAACAGCCGCCGACACATTGGGAACAGGGTGGCACTTAATGCAAACGTTCAGAGTATGACATGAGCAATGAACCACGGAGTGGCAGGTTTTCAAAATGATGTGATTCTGGGAACCACCCAGTTGGCACAAGACCCAGCACAGCTGGTCCTGTTGGCAGGCAGGTGACATCAGGGATTGTTTACTAACCCATCCATCCAGTTTGCAACCTGCTTATTCAGGTCAGGCTTGTGGGAAATCGGAGCATGTTCCTATTCATTTTGGGGGCAAGGTGGGAACCAACAGTGGGCACTGTGCCAGTCCAAGTTGAGAGATACCAATTGACCAAATACTCGTCTTTGAACATTGGGATGAAAACCAGTAAAGTACCCAGTATAGTTGTGGCCAAAAGTTTTGAGAGTGACCCAAGTGTTGGTTTTCACAAAGTTTGCTGCTTCTGTGTTTTTAGATCTTCTTGTCAGATGTTTCTATGGTGTACTGAAGTAGAATTACAAACATTTCATAAGTTTCAAAGGCCTTTATTGACATTGACATTAAATTTATGCAAAGAGTCAATATTTGCAGTGTTGGCCCCTCTTTCTTTTTCAAGACCTCTGCAATTCGCCCTGGCAGGCTGGCAATCAACTTCTGGGCCAAATCCTGACTGATGGCGGCCCATTCTTGCATCATCGATGCTTGGAGTTTGTCAGAATTGGTGGGTTTTTGTTTGTCCACCCACCTCTTGAGGATTGACCACAAGTTCTCAATGGGATTAAAGGTCTGGGGAGCTTCCTGCAGAGTTACGGCACTACAGCCATGTGGTGCGATTCCTTGGGGATGATCTGGCTCACAGGACCCTCACTGTTGAGGACCCGAGTGGCTGGACAAGGCCAACGGGATGCCTATGTAACACCTGGCTGTGACAGATAGAGGGTCATTTCCAAAGGGTGGGACTGGATCAGGTGTTTGCCAGGGGGGTTGCCGTCTAGGATCCTGAGCTGTTTCGCAGTGTAGTGGATGTGGCAATGCACTGTACCAATACAGGCTCCCTGACCTGACCTGATAAAACAAACTATCGCATAAAATCACTCAATGGAAACACCAGACAATTCACATTTGTGTTTTGTCGACTTTTCAGAAGCATCACTTCAATTTTGCACATAACTGCAATGTAAACCCGGCTACTGTCTCTTGGTCTTGCAGATTCACACTGTATGACGTCTGCAATATCAGACTGTATCTGACAGAGTATGCAGCACAAACTCCTGGTCCTGGTGTTGGTCCTGCCACCCCTGGACTACTGTAACTCTCCGCTGGCATGGGTCACCAAGCTTCTGAAGATGATTCAGATTGCAGCGGCATATCTTGGTGTTTAACCAGCCAAAGAGGACACATGTCACTCCTCCTTTCAGGTCACTACATTGACTCTCTGAAGCAGCAGGCCTTAAGTTCAGACTCTTGACGCTTACCTACAGGGTAGTCAGTGGGTCAGCACTGTCCTGTCTATATGGAGACACTTGGGAGGTCCTATGCTTCCTTCTCGCCCCCTCAGGTCTGCTGATGAATGGCATGGTCTCAGATCTTCACCCTGATTCTCTTCATTGTAGCGCCTAGATGAATGAGATGCCCACCTCAACCTGAACTACTGAATCCCCTCAATGTGTGTTTAAGAAGAATTGGGTGAATTTCCTTCTAATCATTAATGGCTTTCATAGTTTCTCAAACCTAAGGAAGCGTAACTGGCTTGCATTTTGTTGAGAGCTCGTCACTTGTGATGGTCACCTTATCCTGTAAGACTTGCTCTGAAACGGACTCCCTGACTGATGTTTACTCGATTATGTTGACCTCCGTTGCAGGTCACATTTGGTTTAAGTATCCGCTAAGCAAATAAATGTAAATGAAATTTGGTTCTGCTTGTCCTCACCTTCTTTTGTGGACCTTGGCCTGGCATTGCTGTGACGTTAATTGATAATGAAGCCTTGCCTGTTGAGCCAGTTGTGAGCTGGTGGTTTGACCACAACTCTCTCTCTCTGTCTGTAAAGTCATTCAAAGGGTATTTCCAAATCATAATAGCCCACCTAGCTTAATGGTGCTCCAATTATACAAATCTGGGGACAATAACACTGAATGTGTAAAGGACCTTGGGATGGTAATTACCATGAAAGGCACTATATAAAGACATTTTTCAATGCTTATCACTGACTCGCGTTTTACTGATTGAGTCATCTGCCAGCCTTCCGATTGGAGAAATATGAAGTGAGCTGCCACTGTAAACATTAAGAAATAATTCTAGTGTGGCGTGAAGGTACCTATGCTTACAATTATCCGAGTAATAAAACACTTGTAGATGGCTGTGTCATTTTCTGTCCTTCACCTGCTCTCGGTTCTTTTCGTCAATGTCCTCAGTAGACCTATTGGTCCTGGCATTGTTGTAAGCATGGGAGTGGGAGCCTGGCAGCACCAGCACTTTCTTAGACAGACCTTATTCCTTTCTTAGTCCATCTCTAAAAATGAATCTTATTCTGGTGGTTCTACCATTGCCACGTGGTGCTGTAACGTCTTCCATTGGCTCCACCATTGCATATCGCAACAAGATTGAATGAGCAAAACAAGAAGGTACATTTTAGTCTGTTTATACCAATGATGTCGGATCTACTGATTCTGATCAAACCCATTGTGCCATTGGGTGCACTATTGGGTGAACCTGAATATGTTGGATTATCTTCTAGAATGACTTCAGAAATTTGGTTTTGTTTGGTTCTTGGCCTTTGGTTTCTCCGAGCCAACTAGTTATGTTACTGTGTAATAAATACATCAGAGCTTCTTCTGTTTGTCCCGATGTTGTTATGAATGTAGGACCTAATCTGGGAGTGGTGCCACTTAAGATTCTAGAATGACTTCAGAAGTTGGTTTGGTTCTTGGCCTTTGGTTACTTCGAGCCAACTAGTTACATTACTGTGTAGTAAGTACCTTATATACTCACGTTTAAGTCGGGTCTTGAAACCCAAAAAATCAATCATAAAATCAGAACCTGACTTATACACCCATTCAAAAATGCGACACTTCTGATCGAACGCTCCATCGTAGATAAGGGATGCTCTTACGATAAAGGTGTATGAGGGTGTGAGATACAAAAAACACAAATCAGTGCAAACATCACTTCGGAGTAGTTCGGGTATTACCGTGTGGTCACGTAGGCACAATACATAGAAGAAAAAAGGGCTGTGTGCTCCGTGATTACTCTCTCAGGTAGGAGTTAGCATATTGTAATCTCTTGGACCAATAGCGTGAGCTTTCCGCATTCGACTTATACGACTGACATTATAAAGTACCAGAAATTATACGATAAAGTCAAGTCCCAACTTATCCGCAGGAGAACTTAAACAATACGGTACATCAGAAGTTCTTCTGTTGGTCCCAACGCTATTATGAGTATGGAATCTAATCTGGTAGTGGTGCTACTTTCTTAAGCTTCTAGATTGACTTCAACTTCAGACGTTGGTTTGGTTCTTAGTGTTTGGTTTCTTCAAGCTAACAAGTCATGCAACTGTATAGTACATCAGACCTTCTTCTGTTGGTCCCGACCAACGCTATTAGAAAGGTAGGACCTAATCTGTGAGTAATGCCACTTTCTTAAGTTTCTAGAATAACTTCAGAAGATGGTTTGGTTCTTGTCCTTTGGTTTCTTTGAGCCAACTAGTTATGTTACTGTGTAGTAAGTTCATCAGAGCTTCATATCTGTTGGTCCTGACACTATTATGAGTGTGGAATTTAATCTGGTAGTGGTGTCATGTTCTTAATAGAAATACTTCAGATGTTGGTTTGGTTCATGGTCTAAAAAGTTATGCAGCTCTATAGTCCATTGGCGCTTCTTCTGTTTGTTCCGACACTATTATGAATGTAGGACCTAATCTGTGAGTGATCCCACTTTCTTAAGATTCTAGAATAACATTAGAAGTCAGGTTGGTTCTTGTTTTTTGGTTTCTTCAAGCCAACCAGTTACTGCATAGAACCTCAGAGCTTCTTCTGTTGGCCCCCACACTGTTTTAAGTATCATAGTTTATTAGAGTGAAGCTGAATCTGTTCGGTCCGCCACTTTCTATTCACGTGAAACTGGTCCTGTTCAGTATGTGGTACAATGAAACTCAGCTGGTTCTGACAATATTTATTACAATAAAAGGTGTATCTGTTGATGCTGCTATTCCTTGGGTCCGTTAGTTCTGTTGGTTTGAAGTTTAACGAAGCTCAGTTCATTGGTTTTGATGGTATTTATTACGATAAGGATGTACTGTTTGGTTCTTCCACTTTCTGTTACATTCCAACTGCTCTGTTGGTTTCTGTTGCTTTGCGTTGCAATGAAGATAATCTGTTGGGTTCAGCCGCTCCTTGTTACAATAAAGTTCAAGCCATTTCTGCTGCCACTTTCCTTTACTGTGAAATGTTGGTTCTGTCACTTGGTGGTACAATAACACTCAATGAGATGGTTCTCACAATGTTGAATACTATAAGAAGGAATTGGTTGGGCCTTCCACTTTCTTTTTTTGTGAGGCTGTTCAACTGGTTGTTCCATTTTGTGCTCCTGTCAAACTGAATCTGTTGGCTCTAGCTGTACTTATTACAATAGCGCTAAATCTGTGCATGATGGACACTTTCTACCACTATGAAACTGGTTCTGTCGGTTTTGTGGTTTAATTAAATTCTGTTGGTTCTTAAAATGAGGATGAAACTGTTGGCACTGCTGCCTCTCATTACGGTGAAGCTGGGGCTGTTGGTTCTATCAGTTTGAGGAGGGCCAGTTGAAGCCCTAGGTGGGGTGAGGGACGTTGCCTCTCACTGTCTTTAGTGGTAGTTGGTATTATTAGACTTTGATGACCTGTGGGGTGAAAGTGTGTGCCCCTTGGTGTATCGAGCATGCACAGCAGCCACTCAGTATCATCAGAGTTCAACAACTGGGATGGGCCACCTTTGTCACCTAATAGATTGTCCAACTCTGATTTTGAGGTTTAATGAAACTCGATTAGTTGATTCTGACAACATTATCACAATAAGGATGGATTATTTGGTTCTTCACTTTCTGTTTCAGTTGAACTGCTTTGTTGGTTTCTACTGTTTTGTGCCATAGTGAAGATTAATCTGTCAGGTCGACTGCTTCCTGTTATAGTAAACCTGAATATGTCAGTACAGTGAAGCTGGGTCTGCTAGTTGTTTAATGAAACTCAAGTTAGGTGGTTCTGACATTATGTATTTATTACAATAAGGATGTATTGTTGGGTTCTGTTCTGTTGGTTTCTGCTGTTTTGTGCCACAGTGAAGATTAATCTGTCGGGTCGGCCACTTCCTATTATAGTAAACCTGAATATGTCGGTGCTGCTGCTGCTCCTTGTTGCTGTGAAACTTGGTCTGTTGGTTTTGTCAGTTTGAGGTTTAATGAACCTCTGGTAGTTGATTCTGTTCTATTGGTTTCTTCTGCTTTGTGGTGCTATGAAGATTAATCTGTTGGGTTGGCCACTTCTTATTATAATAAAGTTGAATCTGTTGGCACTGCCACTTCCTGTTACTATGAAGTTGGGTCTGTTGGTTCTCTCAATCAGTGGCACAATAAAACTTATTTGGTTCTGAGATTTATGATACTAAAGATGAATCCGTTGGTGATGCCTTGTTTTGTTACTTTTAAACTGGGCCAATTGGTTCTGTCAATTTGTGGCCTGATGAAACTCCGTTAGTCAGTTGCAATGTGAGTTGTTTGGTTCTTCTGCTGCATTTTACTTCTATGACGCCGATTATGTTGGCTCAGCCACTTTTTATTGGGATCTCTTGGTGCTGACATTATTTATTACAGTGGAGCTGAATCGCTTTGTCCCTCCTGGAAAAGTAGTCTTGGGTGTCATGGGGTTCTGTGTTCCTTGGTGCTCCTTAAAGCCTTTTCACCTGTAGACGTGGTCTGTCCCACATCTGCACCTGGGGATTACCTTCCCAGGCTCTGCTGAGGTACCACGATGGGACAAGAGGAGGGCGTTGATGTAAATGGTTTCTCCCTTTCCACCTGCAGCTATGAGAAGCCACCAGGAGAGTTCAACTGGCACGACGGTGGCCCCCAGAGACTATAAAGACCTGACAGCCCCTAGAGATGGTTGTCTGCTTTTTGGTCCTGAACTGGGCCTGGGGGAAGCACCTGCAGAATACCCGAACCTCCATAAGAGGAACCTTTTTCTATTGAGCTGGCCAATGCTCCTTGATTTCTGTTATTGGTGCCATCAAGTACAGTTTTTGCTTTTTATTTGTGCATATTTAACAGGGACACCCGGTTGGTGTCCCAACATTTCAAAGCAGCTAGCTGTCCATCCTGGTACACAGACCCGTGGCAGGTGTGGTTTAAGGCAAATGGCCAAAAAATACAGTAAATGATCCAAAAATTACTCTTATCATAGTCCCAAATAAATGTGAGTCATCCTGGTGTTTTTGATTTAATATCACAAGTGACCAAAACTGGTGTGAAACCTTCAAAAACACCCAGGGAAGCAAGTCAGAAACCCACCAGCCTGCCTGGCGGAAATGCTCCAAAAAGCAGCCTAGCTTCCCACTTGAGTGGCCAGCTCCGGCCTACACCAGGCTAAAATGCACGTCACTTCCAGAGCTCCAAGCAAAATATATTCTGTAATACACTTGAAATGCCCCACAAAGGGAGAGGATAACTGTTAACCCCTGGCTTGTAAAAAGCAAGGACACAAGAAAGCTTTGAAAAGGAGGATTCATTGATGGAAAAGGAAAAATATACAAAAGAAAAGTGTAAAGAGTAAAAAAAATCAAAAAAGGACTTGCCTAAAAGGCAATCCAAAGCAAATGAGGTCCAAATCGAGAATAGGCAAAATAAGTGAAAACCCGAGGAAAAGTCAATATTTATGAACCCGACAAAAATTCACCAGGGTGCATTCAAAATGAACCCTCCTGGACTTGAATTCCCAACATCCATTGTACACCTAGGGGTGGTCCCTTGATCTATGGGTGGCCCCGCCTCCTGGGGATTCACCCACCAAATACAAGGAGTATGAGGAATTTTCAAGACACAAATACAGTAGATACTACACAATAACCAAACAGACTATACTGTACATAATTAAACAAATGCTAAAAGAACCTAACAATATTACATACATGAATAGAAAACAATGAACAATAAAGAAAAGAGAACAAATAAGATGACAAGCATTTTAAACATGAAACCTGGCTTGACCACAACACCTGGAGACGCCGTTGTGATCGAGAAGTGCTTGGTGGTCAGTTGGTCCTTGTAGCTCAGCTGGGCTCAGCCCCAGAAAAGCTGCTTGGAGCCTCCATGTGAGCTCACCACCCACTGGTGAAAGCAGGGAGAGGTGCCAGTCGCATGAATCAGTTAGCTCTGCCACTTTATGACACAAAGAAGATGAGTCAGTTGGGTCTGCCACTCTGTGCCCCTCTGAAGCTGTCTCTGTTGATTCTGACGATATTTACCAGCTGAGTCTGCCGGTTCTGCCACCTTTTTGTGACTATGACACCCAGCCCGACGGCCGTGACTCTTTACATATTTATTTGACTGGATCCAGCTCTTCTCCTGTTTTGTGTATAAATGGGTTGGGTTTCTTAGCTCCGACCCTTTCGTTTTGTGCCACCAGCATTGACTTGTCTGTCACATAAAGCTTTGAAAGGATTATGTGGCTCTTTGATGTCTCCACCAAGCCCAGCTTTCATATCAGCTGTGTAATGCTTAGGTTGTGCTTCTCTTTTCATTTTCTTGGGCCTGCTTTAGTCTGCCATAACAGTGAGTTTAGCTGTGCTCTGTTTCATTATGCTGCCTTCTGACTTGCCCTCCCGGTCAGTTGTGTCAGTTTAAGATTTAGACCTCCTACTTGGTATGTCGCACTTCAGCCGTCTGTCTTTGATAAATGCTGAGTTCTGGCGTCTTCTGTTTTGGACTAGCTTGCCTCAGATTTTATTGAGCTTGGCCATTTTACATTTCTAACAGTAGATGGCGCTATACCAGCGCTCAACCCAACACAGACAGACGCAGGAGGCACGCTGATAAAACAAATTGATAAAACAAGTAAATGTTTTTATTTTCTTCACCTCGTGGGAAAACACCTTCCCCGTTTCACCTACAGGCACAACACAGTCTCAAGCACAATACTTAATGCTATTTACTTTCTCTTTGCTTCTTATTCTTTCTCTTCCACTCCTCTCTGGCAAGCTTTGTCTCCTTCCTTCCGACTCTGGTTCCCGGAGTGGTGACTGCTGGCTCCTTTTATAACGCCATCCCGGAAGTGCTCCAGGTGCTCATTGACCTACTTCCGGGTGTGGCGGAAAACCCGCCCAAGAGGGCTCAGCAGCTGTTGCAGCACCCCCTGGCAGCGCCCCCGGATCCCAACAGGGCTATAGATAACTCCAGCTCCCATGAACCCTGCAGGAATCCGAGGCACCACTGCAACCCATGGGGGCTGCCGTCTAATGTCCCGGGGGAGGTGCTGTGCTGCCCACACTTGCTCCCCTGGTCCTCTCCGTGAAGAGGTGTCCCGGCCCGTCTGTGACACATTTTAATAACTTCTTGGTCATCATGACACTGGGGAATGGCAGCATGTGGCACTTTGGTGGAACGTACAAGTATGTTCATTGTAATCTGTTCGCATGAGAGTGCTTCTACTATTACAGTTACTGTAAGAATGCTTGTATTGCTACTGCTTGTCTCATTATGAAATGTATGCTGCCATTTAGCATAGTAGCAATTTAGTTTAGGTAGTGCAAAAATACACTCATCTACTCTTCTAGTGGATTCAGAAAGTACTCAGACCCCCTCACTTTGATGTGTCTGTATATGTTTGCTAGCCACGTTACTTGTAAAATCACTTTTAAAAAATTGCTATCTCTTACCCCATGTGCACTTTCGGCTTCTTTCTTTGGTATCTGCGTGTGTGTGATCACTAATTCACCAGTGTTCCCTGTCTCTCAAGTGTGTTCCCGTAAAGCCTGTATCTCAGACTCGGTCGTTATTTCTGCCGCAGCGTTGTCACCTCCCGGCCCCTGTGATACTCGCCATCTTTGAAGGTGACCCTCTGTGTGTCTCCTTGTGTTTCTCCTCCTTGTGTGTCTCACGTTTGCACTTCCTCTTTCATTGCATCATCAAAGCCAAACTAACCAATCAGATTGCTCAGGGAGACAGGGGGCACAGAGTTTGGTGTTTCATTGTAGTAGATCTTTAGTATAAACTGTGTATATATATATATATATATATATATATATATATCCATCCATCCATCCATCCATTTTCCAACCCGCTGAATCAGAACACAGGGTCACGGGGGTCTGCTGGAGCCAATCCCAGCCAACACAGGGCACAAGGCAGGAAACAATCCTGGGCAGAGTGCCAACCCACTGCAGGACACACACAAATACACCCACACACCAAGCACACACTAGGGCCAATTTAGAATCGCCAGTCCACCTAACCTGCATGTCTTTGGACTGTGGGAGGAAACCGGAGCGCCCGGAGGAAACCCACGCAGACACGGGGAGAACATGCAAACTCCACGCAGGGAGGACCCCGGGAAGCGAACCCGGGTCCCCAGATCTCCCAACTGCGAGGCAGCAGCGCTACCCACTGCGCCACCGTGCCGCCCCTATATATATATATATATATATATATATATATATATATATATATATATATATATATAATAATATAATATAGTATACTGTATTGTGTTGTAGATTTCATGATACATGGATGAATTTGCCATTTTTGCCCATCAATTTACACTCAGTAACCCGTACTGTGTATTTTTCACTTCCATGCATCCATTATCCAACCCAATATATTCTAACTACAGGGTCACGGGGGTCTTCCGGAGCCTATCCCAGCCAACACAGGGCGCAAGGCAGGAAACAAACCCTGGGCAGTACACCAGCCCACCGCAGGGCACACACACCCACACACCAAGCACACACAAGGGACAATTTAGTCACCTAACCTGCGTGTCTTTGTTCTGTTTGAGGAAACCGGAGCACCCGGAGGAAACCACGCAAACACGGGGAGAACATGCAAACTCCACGCAGGGAGGACCCAGGAAGAGAACCCGGGTCTCCTAATTGTGAGGCAGCAGCACTACCACTGCACTACCGTGCCGCTCTGTTTCTGAACTTATTTAGGTTATTTATTTATTTACTTATTTTTACTTTACTCCTTTTGCTGGACGTCTGATAACCCTACATACGTATAGGTGTTAGGGTTAGTGGAGAATGACCCATATAGAGTAAGCTCTGGCACACATACCCTAAAATATTAAATTTGATTTAATAAAAGTTCTTCAACCTGCACGGTTGTCTCCCTAAAAAATTAACAATCCTTAATTAATAAAATTTTCATATCATGTGCATAAAACTATCATATTATATCTATCTTATTTACATCCCTTACTCTATTAAAACAAGGTTAAAGGAGTAGGGTCTTAAAAAGATGCACCTCCTCCTATCTCCATAATTAATTAATTTTAAAGATCTAGGATATAATACATTGTATAAATAAATAAATATATTTTAATTAAATGCACATTAATCATAAATAAATAAATTAAATATTTCTATATTTAAATAATGGTCTTACATATATACATTATTTCAAAAATTAAACAATAAAATTAGGGTTTTTAGAGAAAAGAAAGGGCTCCACTACAATTTTTAATATTAGTGCCCTTTTTGTAGATATTAAGATTAGGGTTCCTATTTAACTATAAAAATAAGACTGAAAAAGAAAAACAGAAAAGAACAGAATTTTAACCTCAGGGTTCCCTAAGAATCTTTTTTAACATTAGGGTCCCTTATTTTACTCACTTTAAGGTTAGGGTAAAGGGTTGGGGATAGACCTTAAATTTTTCAGTACAACAGGGGGGACGCGGTTCTTGTTGTCTTTGTTTTTATATTCCAGAATGTTGTCTCTGGGTGTGGCAGTAACGCTACTTACTTTGGGGGGGGGGTTAAGTAGTTGATCCCCTGCTGAATTTGTATGTTTGCTCAATGCACACTCTCTTAATTTTTATGGTAGTTTCATTTTAATGGAGAGAGACAGAATATCAACTAAAAATCCAGAAAAAAAGCATTGCATAAAAGTTATAAATTGATTTGCATGTCATTGAGAGAAATAAGATTTTGATCCACCAACAACCCAGCCAGAATTCTGGCTCCCATAGATTGGCGCACAGGTTACAATCAATCAATCAATTGATCAATCACAGATACTCCTGATCTGAACTTGTGATGTGTATAAAGCACACCACTCCATAGAATCAATTTCTTCCATTCCAACCTCTGCACCACCATGGGCAACACCAAAGAAATGTCAAAGGACGTCAGGGACAAGACCTGCACAAGGCTGGAATGGGCTACAAGACCATCAGCAAGAAGCTTGGTGAGAAGGTGACAACTGTTGGTGAGGTTATTCAGAAATGGAAGATAAATATAAAATGACCATCAGTCGCCCTCGGTCTGGAGTGCCATGCAAGATCTTGCCACATGGGGTGAGGATGATCATGAGAAAAGTGAGGGATCAGCCCAAAACTACACATGAGGAGCTTGTTAACAATCTGAAGGCAGCTGGGACCACCACAGTCACCAAGAACTCTGTACGCAGTAATGGATTGAAATCTTGTAGTGCCCGCAAGGTCCCCCTGCTCAATAAGGCACAGGTACTGTATAGGCCTATCTTAAGTTTGCCAGTGAACATCTAAATGATTTCAGAGAAAGTGCGGTGGTTGGATGAAACCAAAATCAAGCTCTTTGGCATCAACTCGACCCGCCGTGTTTGGAGGAAGAGAAATGATGAGGGTGACCCAAAGAACACCATCTCCACAGTCAAGCACAAAGGGGGAAACATTAGGCTTTGGGGCTGGTTTTCTGCTAAGGCTATAGGACGACTTCATGCATTGAGGGACCAATGGATGGGGCCGTGTACAGTAAAATCGAGGGCGACTGATGGTCATTTTATATTTATCTTCCATTTCCGAATAATCGCACCAACAATTGTCACCTTCTCACCAAACCTCTTGCTGATGGTCTTGTAGGCCAATCCAGCCTTGTCCCTGACGTCTATTGACATTTCTTTAGTGTTGCCCATGGTGGTGGAGAGGTTGGAATGGAAGAAATTGATTCTGTGGAGTGGTGTGCTTTATACACATCACGAGTTCAGATCAGGAGTATCTGTGATTGATCAATTGATTGATTGATTGTAACCTGTGTGCCAATCTGTGGGAGCCAGAATTCTGGCTGGGTTGTTGGTGGATCAAAATCTTATTTCTCTCAATGACATGCAAATCAATTTATAATTTTTATGTAATGTGCTTTTTCTGGATTATTGGTTGATATTCTGTGTCTCTCCATTAAAATGAAACGACCATAAACATTAGAGACTGTTCATTTCTTTGTAAGCGAGCAAACTTACAAATTCAGCAGGGCATCAAATACTTATTTCCTCCCTCCCTGTATTTGAGCGTCTGTTGTTTTGGGGGCGTAACCTTGCTTGATGAAATCTGCAGTTGTTCATCCCGGTCTGTCAGGTCTGAGCAGATACGGTTGTAATGTATCGCTTGGCTGAAAATACTGGAGCGCCTTATATGCTCGGGGTGGAAGCTGTCACTTCTCAGGTCCGTCGTTGCAAGGGTGTTGTCTTTCAGTTGAACGGTGGTGTCAAGGAAGCGGAACTCCCTGAATGAGAGATCTCAGTTATTCATTTTGAATCAATTTGCTGACCTTTCTGGAAACATTACGGTTGACTTTTGTCTTTATCGAGTTTAGATTGACGGGCAAAAATGGCAAATGTATCCAGCTTGAAATGAAATCCACAACACAATAAAAGTGCGCAGAATGTGAAAGCGTCGGAATTCTTTCCAAATCCACTGCATGTGACAAATCCTCAGCAGAGGCCTCTTAGTAACACTTAGGTGGTTATTCATCTCTGCAGTACGTCCTACTAAATTAACTTCACACCTTGCAGCGGTCAGAGGTGGCTTGAGTGAGATCTATTTCTCATGTTATCGCATACATCAGTTTAAGACCTGAGACTCCTTCATATCTACGTGTAATTCTGCCGGCGTATCACAGGCCACCTTGCACCGAGATGAATCTGCGCTTTACTGACGCGTTGTCGGTGTCGTAAAAATCTGAAGGAGCTCTGTCGAGGTCTTGGTACGCAGGGGTATTTAAACGTAAGCGTTACCTCAAACGTTGCCCTGCCAGTGCCCCTTTCTCGATTCTCCGTTTCGGCTCCTTTGTCTTTTAAATCAGGGGTCGCCAACTCCGGTCCTGGGGGACCACCGTGGCTGCAGGTTTTCATTCTCACCCTTTTCTTAATGAGTGGCCTGTTAGTGCTGCTAGTTAATTTCTTGTAAATTCACTTAAATTGAATTGCTTTTTTAAGATTTCTTCATCGTTCCTCTGAATTGCTTCATTTCTTTCCTTAAATGGCACCCAAATAGAAATGAACTGTGAAGTGAGTGAGCCGACAGAAGCCCAACTAAGGAAGGGCCTCAAACTCCAACCAGTTTCACTCCAACCAGCTGCTTAATGAGGTGCCAATTCTTGTTGTTAATTAAACCCGTTCTTTAATTTTGTGGCTTGTTCGCTGCTCTCATGGTACATTAGCAGACATTTCTGAAATTGTCGATTTTCTCTTTTCTAAGAGTTCTGATAAAATGTTTTGATGACCTGAGCAGACCAACATTCCTGAGATCTTCATCGTTCTTTATTTTCAGATACTGTATGATGGACACCAGTTGTTTTGGCTCATTTTGTATCTCATTATTGTTTGGCTGCTTATTAATGAAAAAGAAACAATTAAGGAGTCTTGAGTCTTCAAGAGCAAGTCAATTAAATCGAACTTAAAAGAAGCTAATTAGCAGCGTAAAACAGGCCACTCATTAAGAAAAGGGTTAGAATGAAAACCTGCAGCCACGGTGGTCCTCCAGGACCCCTGTTTTACATGAAGCCTGGTGGTTCGGTTTCTCTAAAAGTTTTTATTTATTTTTTTTAAGTAGCCATGTGGCTAATTCACATCGACTTGAAATCCTGCTGCCGGTTCTCCAACATGACAGAACACTTGTCTGTGTCACATTATTGAATAATTAAAAGCTGCCTTTTATTTATTTATTTATTTATTTATTTTTTTGCCGTCTGCACCACTTTATTATTGAAATTTGGCCCGCCGGGCACACCACTTCACTTTGCAAGTAGAAAAGAAAAAACAGAAAAAAAGAATAAAGGGGCCTAAGCGTTCTCACATCGCCTAGCATTAAATAAAGAATTGTTTTGTTTGCTTTACAGGAAGCGCATGTGTACTTCAGAGCGTAGCGTGGATGTGTTTTTAATTTTATCTGACAAGAAGGAGCCATTGTGTAGCTGTCTGCTTCTTAGACGTTGAGCACAGTGCAGACATTTGCCGTACAATAGGTAACCAGCGTTACAATGAAAAGCCTTTCTGCGATGACCTTCTTGCTTAGCACAGAGCACATGGCGCCAATGCAGCTGAACAGGCAGCTCCGTGCCAATGGGGAGGTAATGGTTTGGCTCTGTGTGTGTGTGTGTGTGAATGGCTGAGGTCCACGGAAGTGATGAGAGCGTAAATCTAAATTCTGCTGCAGTGGGAAAAAAAAATATTCTATTGCTGAACCCTGTGATGTTGATGAAAAGGTCAGGCCTTGCAAGACGCTATATAATTACAGTTCACACTGAACGTTTTCTTTCAGACATTCATTGCCAATGTTCTGAGCTGACCTCACAGGGGTCAAATGACTTGAAGGCATTGAGAAAAGCTGATTCAGTGGAATTCTTTCAACTAAATGACAAAATAAAAACAGAACATTGTGTGTTTTGGACCTTCTGCTCTTATTGGCCCCTCAATAACAGCTACTGTAAGCCCCTCGCAAAAAATCTTGGTGTGATTTGTGATAATGCCCTCAAATTTGATAAACAAATTGCTGATGCCTGTTTCTGTCACCTCAGGGGATCGGCTAAGGTCAAGCCCTTTGTTTCTGGAGATGACTTTGAAACATTAATTCCTGCATTTGTCTCGTCTCAGCTTGACTATTCCAACTCCATACACGCTTGAGTTCATCAGTCACCCCTCACTCGTCTTCAGGTCGTCCAGAACGCTGCAGCCAGGCGTCTTAATGGGCACACGAAAAACAAAATCGCATCACACCAGTCTTGGCGTCTCTGCACTGGCTTCCTGTTTGCTAATGGATTGAGTTGAAAACTTTTAAGTGCCTGAATGGTGTAGCCCCCTTTAATCCTACTGACATCTTGCACCATTACTCTCCTTCACGATCTTTAAGGCTCTCTGACCAGAAGTTACTGGTTGTGCTGAATTCTAGACTGAAGCTTAGAGGGGGCCATGCTTTTGCAGTAGCTGACCCTAAACGTTGGCATTATCTATCTTTTTATATTAGGTCAGCACCAGCTTTGGTCACTTTGAAATCCCACCTGACAGCCTATCTATTTGACCTAGCTTTCAGTCTTGCATGTGAGTATTTATTTTTGGTGTATTTATTTACTGTATGCATATATATATAATATATACGTATATATACTTGTGGCAGATGGCCGGGGCCCTTGCCCGGCCGGGACACATCTTCTATATATGGTCTGGGGGAACAGGTATGAACCGAACAGCACCCAGGACACTAGACGGCAGCCCTCCTGGGTGGTAGTGGTGCCTCAGATTCCTGCAGGGCTCCATGGTAAATGGAGTTCTCTACAACCCTGTTGAGATCCGGGGGTACTGCCAGGAGGAGCAGCAGTTGTCCCTGAGCCTGTGTGGATGGCTGTGTGGGCCACACCCGGAAGTGCAGCCGGAAATAGGTCATCAAACACCTGGAACACTTCCAGGTGGGCTATAAAAGGAGCCAGCAGCCAGCAGTCGGGTGGTAGTGGATGAAGCTTGCCAGAGTAAAGTGGTGGAGAAAAGAGGAAGAGAAGTAGTATTGTGGGGATTGTGCTTGTGCGTATTGGAACTGTGTTGTGCCTGTAGGAAAAAACATTTAATTGTTTTATCAGTATGCCTACTGCGTATGTCTGTGTGGGGTTGAGCGCTGGTATAGCGGATTTTGTCACAATAATATATATTGTGTATAATACATATACAGTCATATGAAAAATTTGGGACCCCCTCTTAATTCTTTGGATTTTTGTTTATCATTGGCTGAGCTTTCAAAGTAGCAACTTCCTTTTAATATCTGATATGCCTTATGGAAACAGTAGTATTTCAGCAGTGACATTAAGTTTATTGGATTAACAGAAAATATGCAATATGCATCATAACAAAATTAGACAGGTGTATAAATTTGGGCAGGGGTGGCACAGTGGCACAATTGTAGTGCTGCTGCCTCACAGTTAGGAGACCCAGGTTCTCTTCCCGGGTCCTCCCTACGTGGAGTTTGCATGTTCTCCCCATGTCTGCGTGGGTTTGCTCCGGGTACTCGTTTCTTCCCACAGTCCAAAGACATGCAGGTTAGGCGCATTGGCGATCCTAAATTGTGCTTGGTGTGTGTGTGTGTGTGTGTGTGTGTGTGTGTGTGTGTGTGTGTGTGCGCGCCCAGCAGTGGGCTGGCCTTGCGCCCTGTGTTGGCTGGGATTGGCTCCAGCAGACCCCCGTGACCCTGTAGCTGGGATATAGCGGGATGGATGGATGAATAAATTTGGGCCCCCCAACAGAGATATGACATCAATACTTAATTGAGCCTCCTTTTGCAAATATAACAGCCTCTAGACACTGTCCTCCTATAGCCTTTGATGAGTGTCTGCATTCTGGATGGAGGTATTTTTGACCTTCTTCATACAAAATCTCTCCAGTTCAGTTAAATTTGATGGCTGCCGAGCATGGACAGCCAGCTTCAAATCATTCCATGGATTTTCGATGATATTCAAGTCAGGAGACTGTGACGGCCATTCCAGAACATTGTACTTCTCCCTCTGCATGAATGCCTTTGTAGATTTCAAACTGTGTTTTGGGTCATTGTCTTGTTGGAATATCCAACCCCTGCGTAACTTCAACTTTGTGACTGATGCTTGAACATTATCCTGAAGAATTTGTTGATATTGGGTTGAATTCATCTGACCATCGACTTTAACAAGGGCCCCAGTCCCTGAACTAGCTACACAGCTCCACAGCATGATGGAACCTCCACCATATTTGACAGTAGGTAGCAGGTGTTTTTCTTGGAATGCGGTGTTCTTCTTCCGCCATGCAAAGCGCTTTTTGTTCTGACCAAATAACTCCATTTGTGTCTCATCAGTCCAAAGCACTTTGTTCCAAAATTAATCTGGCTTGTCTAAATGAGCATTGGCATACAACAAGCGACTCTGTTTGTGGCGTGAGTGCAGAAAGGGCTTCTTTCTCATCACCCGGCCATACAGATGTTCTTTGTGCAAATTGTGCTGAATTGTAGAACGATGTACAGATACACCATCTGCACCAAGATGTTCTTGCAGGTCTTTGGAGGTGATCTGTGGGTTGTCTGTAACCATTCTCACAATCCTGCGCCTATGCCTTTCCTGTATTTTTCTTGGCCTGCCAGACCTGCAGGGTTTAACAGCAACTGTGCCTGTGGCCTTCCATTTCCTGATTCCATTCCTTACAGTTGACTGACAGTTGAACCCTCTGAGATAGCTTTTTGTAGCCTTCCCCTAAACCAGGAGACTCAACAATCTTTGTTTTCAGATCGTTTGAGAGTTGCTTTGAGGATCCCATGCTGTCACTCTTCAGAGGAGAGTCAAAGGGAAGGAAGCACAACTTGCAGTTGACCACCTTAAATACCTTTATATCTTATGGTTGGACACACCGGTCTATGAAGTTCAAGGCTTAATGAGCTCATCCAACCAATTTGGTGTTTCAAATAATCAGCATTGAGCAGTGACAGGCATTCAAATCAGCAAAATTACAAGGGGACCCACATTTGTGCACAGCCAGTTTTTCACATTTGATTTAATTTCATAAAACTAAATACTGCTTCACTAAAAATCTTTGTTCAGAAAACACCCCAGTACTCAGATGTTCCTGGGAAACGAAAGGCATACCACGGTTATCTTTTTTGTTGAAAGGAGAGTCAATTATTATGCAGGCTGAGAGGGGTCCCCAAACTTTTTCATATGACTGTATATACTGTATATGACTAGCTGTGCTCTGTGGCTCCACCCACATAATAGTGAAACAGGACAGTGAGGAGGGTCCTGCCCTGCTCCCTACTCCTGACGTCACGCTTCCCCTTCCACTCGGCCAGCCCCTTCCGTCTCAGATTAGTGCGAATATATCTCTCCTGCAAGTGAACTATGATTCTTAGCATGATGAGAGAAGTCGCAAAATCAACCAGAATGTTCAAGCAAACTCTAGAAAAAAGCCCAATCTAAATTCATTAAGTAGTTCTCGCGTTCGCTAGCTAACCGGAGATAAGGAACACACGGAGGATGGCGCGTCAATGAGGAGGGCCCTGGCCCATTGAGTATCTCTCAGTTTCATGCAAATAAATTGGTACTGCAAGCGAACTATGATACTGAGTGCAATGAGAGAAGTTGCAAAATCAAGTGGAATATTCAAGCAAATTCTAGAAAAAAAAGATCTAAATCTGTTAAGTAGTTCTCTCATGAAAAGCAGGCAGACAGATGTTGGATTTTATATATAAAGAGATCTATACAATATTAGTAAGAAAAACAAAAGAGACAAGAAAAAAGGTTTGGGGTCCCATCCTGTGTATTTGAATTCCTGCATAGAAAATTATTGTGAGTATCAATGGGGCCAAGTAGTTACTTTAGACAGTGTTCAAACGGGACTGAGGAGTGAGGGAAAAGGGGCTGCTGAGGAGGAAGGGGTGTGTCCAAGGGGACAGAACTAGAAGTGAGGTCACTGATAGAGAAGGTTCTGGAAGTGAAGGTGGAGTTAGGCAGGATTCTGTTGAGAGGGTCTGGAGGGGAGACAGAGAAAAAGGCATTAGTTTCCTGCCATAAACCCTTGTTTTGGCATATCACATCCTATCAAGCCCGCTGACTGCCTCCCATGCACTTGTGTGTATATAGAGAGAGAGATCCACAAAGGAAGAAAATGAGTCATGTGTCTTAAAAGAGTTTTTTATTTCTAAGCTTTCGACAATCTTCCAGGTGTCATCATCAGAGGAAAATGATTAGATGTACAGGAATTAAAAGCAAAGAATAGCTGGTGAAGAGTGGGGATGGAGAGAGAGATTATAAGGGGGGAATAATAAGGTGGAGTTCAGAAGGTGTTGGTCATATGCAAACCATATCACAGACCTTTGCTTCCATTTTTATATATATATATTCCTCCGGGCACTCCGGTTTCCTCCCACAGTCCAAAGACATGCAGGTTAGGTGGATTGGTGATTCTAAATTGGCCCTAGTGTGTGCTTGGTGTTTGTGTGTGTCCTGTGGTGGGTTGGCACCCTGCCCAGGATTGGCTCCCTGCCTTGTGCCCTGTGTTGGCTGGGATTGGCTCCAGCAGACCCCCGTGACCCTGTGTTCGGATTCAGCGGGTTGGATAATGGATGGATGGGTATATATATCTATCCATCCATCCATCCGTCATCCAATCCGCTATATCCTAACTACAGGGTCACGGAGGTCTGCTGGAGCCAATCCCAGCCAACACAGGGCGCAAGACAGGAAACAAACCCTGGGCAGGGCGCCAGCCCACCGCAGAGATATATAGATATATACATACATACAGTGCATCTGGAAAGTATTCACAGCACATCACTTTTTCCACATTTTGTTATGTTACAGCCTTATTCCAAAATGGATTAAATTCATTTTTTTCCTCAGAATTCTACACACAACACCCCATAATGATAACGTGAAAAAAGTTTACTTGTGGTTTTTGCAAATTTATTAAAAATAAAATGTATATATATATATGTGTATATATATTGTGAAATAATCATCTTTGACACACAAAGGTTTGGGGCAGCCACCTATATAATAATAATAATAATAATTCATTACATTTATATAGCGCTTTTCTCAGTACTCAAAGCGCTATCCACACAGGGAGGAACTGGGAAGCGAACCCACAATCCTCCACAGTCTCCTTACTGCAAAGCAGCAGCACTACCACTGCGCCACCTGTATATACTTGAGATTTGGCTGCAAAAACAATAAGTAGGTTGCATAGTTGTGTACAGACTGAGTATAAAACAGAACTGATTAACAGAGGAAAGATGGCAGGGTTTTAAGATCTGTCAGGGGAAGCGATGTCATCGGACCCAAGCAGAATTTCTCATTTTTGATCTGCATGAAAACAGAGAAAGGATTATTGCACTCTGCCACCCCTTGGCCTGGCATGGGATTACCTTCTTTTGAGCCCTTTAGGTGTCTACCATGCGTACATGTGTGACAATAAATATATATATATATATATATATATATATATATATATATATATATATATATATACTAGGGGGCTTTGCCCCCTGCTCGATTAACTCTCCAACCCCCAGGCCTGCATTACACGTTAGCCTCATTGCGTTTCTGCCGCTCGCTTATGGGGATGTGGATGTACAATTTAAACAAATTGTTATTTTCATGGGAATTGTTACATATGCATAATTGAACTAACCATTTTACATTACAGTGAGTAATAACCATATTAAAAAATAGTAAAATGTAATAATTTGAATTAAATTATGTTTCATGTTGCGTTAGAGATATTCGTTGTTTTATACGATTTTGTTCTGTTTGGTTTTATACTTAACAAGCAAAAACTTTTTAAATTTGCACTTTTACTGTAAAACTTAAGTAAAAACAATTTTTTAATTAACTTTTTATCAATATCGTATTGAATTTTTGGACTTTCATCGTGATAACACAACGTATAACTGCCCATGACTGAATTTGTCTTTGCAAAAGCTGTTCTAATGGGAAACTGTAAATGTTTTAATATGAACGGCATATCAAGATCTCCTTTGGTGTCTAATGTTATCCCTTGAAGATGTACTACATTACATTTCTTGGATACGTCCTTCTTTCTACAGTAATTAATGCGGTGGAAGATCAGATGTTGTTAACGGTTGTAGATATTCTACGTGATATTGTAAGTTGATGTTTTCATCTTCCACACCATCACCACCAACTGTTTCAGCAGAATCTATTGATATGCATTTAACTAATTTGCCATGTAGCCGATCGACAATTTTTGCGTTAATTCGTTTGACTTCATCGTTTCTTGGTGCTAGGATTGCCCGTGTACTCATTTCTTCTATTGATAACCCTTTGAGATGAAATTCTTCAATAAGATTTGGACATAATAAGTCTTCTTTAATTGGGACTTTAAAGGAGCTGAGAGAGCAGGAAGTGTGTGTGACAAATGCATTCACACGAATGAGAAGTGAGAGGACCGTGGGCATGGGTCAATATGGTTGACAGGAGGGCGTGACTTGAGAACATCTCATGTCCAAGTCTCAATTCGCAGGACTTGAAGAAATCTGTTGAAAAAAGTCTCGTCTGGTCACAGGATTTTTTTATATAATTTTCACACCTTGATTATCGTAATTCTTTACTTATGTGTTTAAAGAGGCTGTCACTGCTGCGTCTTCACTCTATTCAGAATGCTGCCTCTAGATTGTTAACCAGCTCCAGTAAGTGGGCTCACATTACTCTGAATTTTTTTGATTTTATCATCGGTTTATTGGCTTCCGGTGGAATTTAGAATCCGTTTTAAAATTTTAGTAATCATCTCTACAGCTCTGCACGGTCAAACACCCCAATATATTTCTGATTTTTTACAACATTATACCACCAGTCGCCCACTTAGGTCAACTCACCGGGGTCTTCTTACTGTTCCACGGCTAAAGACTTGTGGGGATCGGGCATTTCAGTCCATTGCATTAAAATGGTGGAATAGCCTTCCTTTTGCTTTATGGGCTGCTGATACAATTGATACTAGCATATGGGTGGCCATTTTTGGCTCTTCCATTTTATGTGCATTTGTTGAAATGTTGGTTTGATTTTATTTATTATTGCTGTGTGTGTTAATTGATTTCTGTGGCGTACAGCCCTTTGTTGACTCTTGTCTGCGAAAGGAGCTTTATAAATCAATTTTAAACAATTGTATGCAAACCATATCAAAGACCTGCACTTCCATTTGTATGTACTGTACGTTGGTGTATTTATGGAAGCTGGACAGCACTTTGGTCAACTTGTGGTGTTTTCAAATGTAAATTGACTTGACTGACTTAAATAGCAAATCATATACATGAGGACACCTAGAGGTCATTGACTTCAATAGCAAATCAGATACATGAGGACACCTAGTGGTCATTGACTTCAATAGCAAATCAGATACACGAGGACACCTAGTGGTCATTGACTTCAATAGCAAATCAGATACACGAGGACACCTAGTGGTCATTGACTTCAATAGCAAATCAGATACATGAGGACACTAGTGGTCATGAGGACACCTAGTGGTCATTGACTTCAATAGCAAATCAGATACACGAGGACACCTGGTGGTCATTGACTTCAATAGCAAATCAGATACATGAGGACACTAGTGGTCATGAGGACACCTAGTGGTCATTGACTTCAATACCAAATCAGATACACGAGGACACCTGGTGGTCATTGACTTCAATACCAAATCAGATACACGAGGACACCTGGTGGTCATTGACTTCAATACCAAATCAGATACACGAGGACACCTGGTGGTCATTGACTTCAATACCAAATCAGATACACGAGGACACCTGGTGGTCATTGACTTCAATAGCAAATCAGATACACGAGGACACCTAGTGGTCATTGACTTCAACAGCAAATCAGATACACGAGGACACCTAGTGGTCATTGACTTCAATAGCAAATCAGATACATGAGGACACTAGTGGTCATGAGGACACCTAGTGGTCATTGACTTCAATAGCAAATCAGATACATGAGGACACCTAGTGGTCATTGACTTCAATAGCAAATCAGATACACGAGGACACCTAGTGGTCATTGACTTCAATAGCAAATCAGATACATGAGGACACTAGTGGTCATGAGGACACCTAGTGGTCATTGACTTCAATAGCAAATCAGATACACGAGGACACCTGGTGGTCATTGACTTCAATAGCAAATCAGATACATGAGGACACTAGTGGTCATGAGGACACCTAGTGGTCATTGACTTCAATACCAAATCAGATACACGAGGACACCTGGTGGTCATTGACTTCAATACCAAATCAGATACACGAGGACACCTGGTGGTCATTGACTTCAATACCAAATCAGATACACGAGGACACCTGGTGGTCATTGACTTCAATAGCAAATCAGATACACGAGGACACCTAGTGGTCATTGACTTCAACAGCAAATCAGATACACGAGGACACCTAGTGGTCATTGACTTCAATAGCAAATCAGATACACGAGGACACCTAGTGGTCATTGACTTCAATAGCAAATCAGATACACGAGGACACCTAGTGGTCATTGACTTCAATAGCAAATCAGATACACGAAGACACCTAGTGGTCATTGACTTCAATAGCAAATCAGATACACGAGGACAGCTAGTGGTCATTGACTTCAATAGCAAATCAGATACACGAGGACACCTAGTGGTCATTGACTTCAATAGCAAATCAGATACACGAGGACACCTAGTGGTCATTGACTTCAATAGCAAATCAGATACATGAGGACACCTAGTGGTCATTGACTTCAATAGCAAATCAGATACACGAGGACGCCTAGTGGTCATTGACTTCAATAGCAAATCAGATACACGAGGACGCCTAGTGGTCATTGACTTCAATAGCAAATCAGATACATGAGGACGCCTAGTGGTCATTGACTTCAATAGCAAGTCAGATACACGAGGACGCCTAGTGGTCATTGACTTCAATAGCAAATCAGATACATGAGGACGCCTAGTGGTCATTGACCTCAATAGCAAATCAGATACACGAGGACGCCTAGTGGTCATTGACTTCAATAGCAAATCAGATACATGAGGACACCTAGTGGTCATTGACTTCAATAGCAAGTCAGATACACGAGGATGCCTAGTGGTCATTGACTTCAATAGCAAATTAGATACACGAGGACGCCTAGTGGTCATTGACTTCAATAGCAAATCAGATACATGAGGACGCCTAGTGGTCATTGACCTCAATAGCAAATCAGATACACGAGGACGCCTAGTGGTCATTGACCTAAATAGCAAATCAGATACACGAGGACACCTGGTGGTCATTGACTTCAATAGCAAATCAGATACATGAGGATACCTGGTGGTCATTGACTTCAATAGCAAATCAGATACACGAGGACACCTGGTGGTCATTGACTTCAATAGCAAATCAGATACACGAGGACACCTAGTGGTCATTGACTTCAATAGCAAATCAGATACACGAGGACACCTAGTGGTCATTGACTTCAATAGCAAATCAGATACACGAGGACACCTAGTGGTCATTGACTTCAATAGCAAATCAGATACACGAGGACACCTAGTGGTCATTGACTTCAATAGCAAATCAGATACACGAGGACACCTAGTGGTCATTGACTTCAATAGCAAATCAGATACAAATAGCAAATCAGATACATGAGGACGCCTAGTGGTCATTGACCTCAATAGCAAATCAGATACACGAGGACACCTAGTGGTCATTGACCTAAATAGCAAATCAGATACACGAGGACACCTAGTGGTCATTGACTTCAATAGCAAATCAGATACACGAGGACACCTAGTGGTCATTGACTTCAATAGCAAATCAGATACACGAGGACACCTGGTGGTCATTGACTTCAATAGCAAATCAGATACACGAGGACACCTAGTGGTCATTGACTTCAATAGCAAATCAGATACACGAGGACACCTGGTGGTCATTGACTTCAATAGCAAATTAGATACACGAGGACACCTAGTGGTCATTGACTTCAATAGCAAATCAGATACACGAGGACACCTAGTGGTCATTGACTTCAATAGCACTGGCAATCGGAAGGTTGCCGGTTCGAATCCCATAAATGCCAATAGGGACTCTGCTCTGGGCCCTTGAGCAGGGCCCTTAACCTGCAATTGCTGAGCACTTTGAGTAGCGAGAAAAGTGCTATATAAATGTAAAGAATTATTATTATTAAGAATTATTGACCTAAATAGCAAATCACATACATGAGGACACCTAGTGGTCATTGACTTCAATAGCAAATCAAATACACGAGGACACCAAGTGGTCACTAACATGGAAGTGCAGTTCCAACAGACTCCAGGAAGCACTTCTTCATACAAAGTGAGTGGTGTGGGGGGATCTGTGGCAAACTAGCGAGACGTGCAGATGAGGGGGAAGCTATGGTGACATTTAAAAAGTGTCAGGGTGAGACAGCAGAACAGCTTTAGTTGTCAGCTAACCCAGTAAGTCTGGTGGACTGAACGGTCTCCTCTTGTGATCTTCAGGAGCTCGATTTGGGGAAGTTGCCTACCTTGCCTTTTCTGTTCTGACTATTAACATTCACTAAAGGGTTTACCCAGACGTTATCTCGGCCCCCCTCTGTGCTGTAAAAATAATAAACCCTTGTGGTCCATTGCTTTGACACAATGTGGTCAAAAGTGTGTGGTGACCTGACCATCACACCCTAATGAGCTTGTTGGAGACCCCGTTCCAAATCCATGGGTGTATAGAGTTGACTCCGGCCCCCCACCGTTTGCGGTTACAGGAACCCTTTTTCACTTACAGGAAGGTCACCTGAAGTTGCCTTGAAGTGAAGTGTAAACAGAGCTTTTCTTTGATTTTCAGGATTTTCCGGAAGTCGATTTGAAAAGTCTCAAACTCTGATTCACATTATTCACTATTCACAGTCTCGCCTGGCATCACAGCCGTGATCTCGGCCCATCAGTGTAAATAATAAACACTGGGGGGTCATTGCTTTTAAACTATGTGAAAATTGGCTTTTTTTAATAGAAGCACAATAAACAAATAAATATTATTGTATCATGACAAACAACAAACCCCTCTCAAATACACACCAGAATGACAAAAAAATAAAGAAAACCTCCGACTTAGGAGGCCCGGTCCCTGTAAGGCACTGTAAAGGCGTAGATATGAAGGAGCCTCACACACCTCTTCTGGAAGTCCACGCGCTCGAGTGTGCATGTGTGTGTGTGTCACAGAGAGAGGACGCCCAGCTTCGTTCATAATGGCTATCAGTTTTGTCTTCATTCTCTTCTCCACTACGACCTCCAGCAGGTCCACGGTGTGTCCCATAACCGAGTCGACCTTCGGTTTAAAAGATGACAAAGCCGCCAACTTCTTGCATACCAAACAAATTGAGGAGGCACATGCAGCCTAATCAGCCAGCCATACGTTCATTTTCCAAGGTACCTAACGAATCAAAGAGTTACAAAACAAAGGAAAGACAAAGCCCACGTCACAAATACGCCGGATTAATGGATGGCAAGTTTCGGAGAGAGGCTGGGCCCTGTTTCATTCCTTTGATGGAGAGCCCGTCACATGGGAGTTCATTCTTTTGATGTCTGCTGTGCCCTGACTCAGCCATGCGTGCCGTCAGAAGAGCCCAGCGATCGCCTAGGCTTTGATACGGAGACGGCTCAGGTACCTCTGACTACACAAGGCGCCATGAATATTTCATGGGGAGCGCAAAGTAATCAGGGTGAGATGAGGTGTTGACTCCATTCAAGAAATGATTTCTGCTCTAATTCCACCAAAGAATGAAAGCATGTGAGGCCTACAGGAGCGAACGGCACATTATTACCGAGTAGCACACGACTCTCCTGCTTATCGATGTCACACGCTGACCTCTCCTGCACTGGAGCTCCTTGACTCTTTAGCTCCAGCACGGGACCACCTGCAGGCCTTCGTGGCTTTGATGGCCGGGGGGGTAACGCAAGTACATTTTGGTAATGTTAAGTCTTGAAGCTATCACTCCAAGCATACTGAACCTGATAGCTCTGTGTCTTCACTTTCTACAGACAATATCCATCCATCCATTTTCCAACCCGCTGAATCCGAACACAGGGTCACGGGGGTCTGCTGGAGCCAATCCCAGCCAACACAGGGCACAAGGCAGGGAACCAATCCCGGGCAGGGTGCCAACCCACCGCAGGACACACACAAACACACCCACACACCAAGCACACACTAGGGCCAATTTAGAATCACCAATCCACCTAACCTGCATGTCTTTGGACCATGGGAGGAAACCGGAGCACCCGGAGGAAACCCACGCAGACACGGGGAGAACATGCAAACTCCACGCAGGGTGGACCCGGGAAGCGAACCCAGGTCTCCTAACTGCGAGGCCACAGACAATATTGGATCTCAATTTATTTAAAAGCGCAAAAAAAACCCATCAAAGCCTGCATTTGCTTAACCTCCTTAGTGTTACATTTTTTCGCGGAAAAACTTGTCAAAAGCTTCTAAAAAACAGCACCCTCTGATGAAACCAACAGGCTTAGTTCATATTAAAGTGTCCAGTGCTGTACAACTGCAGACGATTTGAAAAATGTCCATGTGGAAAAAAAATATACGTTCACGGTACTTGTGTTGTATAATTCACGTGCTTGTTATCCAGCTGTATGCTCAAAACCTGCAAAACGTATGAATTTTTTTTACCATATATGCTCACGTCTGCGGTGGGTTGGCGCCTTGCCCGGGATTGGTTCCCTGCCTCGCGCCCTGTGTTGGCTGGGATTGGCTCCAGCAGACCCCCATGACCCTGTGTTCGGATTCAGCGGGTTGGAAAATGGATGGATATATGCTCATGTATAAGTCGGGTCTTGAAACCCGAAAAATCGATCATAATCGTTCAAAAATGCAACACTTTTTTTTTACATCTTCTTGCCTCCTCCAATCTCTCATCAGTTTCTCAGACACATCAAAGTTTGTTGCAGCAGCGCAGTTACCAACTTCTTTTGCTACTTCAACGACTTTTAATTTAAAACCAGCTTCATATTTTCTTCTGCTCGAACGCTCCATCGTAGATAAGGGATGCTCTTATGATAAAGGTGTATGAGGGTGTGAGGTACAAAAAAACACAAAACCGTGCAAACGTCGCTTCGGAATAGTTTGGGTATTATCGTGTGGTGACGTGGGCACAATAGATAGAAAACAAAAGGCCGTGTGCTCCGTGGTTACTTTCTCAGGTGGGCGTTAGCATATCATAATCTCTTGGACCGATAGCATGAGTTTTCCGCATTCGACTTATACGGCCGACATTGTAAAATACCAGAAATTACAGTATACTGTAAAATCGTGTCCCGACTTATCCGCGGGAGAACTTATCCACAAATATATACGGTAATTGGCGTGCATCATAAATGGGAAATACTATTTTTCTGAATTGAAGATTTGCCTCTTCCCCTCATTCATTGGTCAAGAGTCCTGTCCTGTGTTTAGGATGGCCAGACAGGTGTATGTTGTGTGTTAAAAAATAAAGAGAGGGCGAGAACCATGAAATGAAACCAGGTCAGAGATCAAAGTGAGTGTCCTCATCGAGAGGACGGTGGGGAGAGCTCAAGTAGTAAAAATGAGCACCCAAGATAATCGAAAGCAGAAAATCAGAATGTAACAGCACAACACGTTGATAAAGTACACAAACACGGATTATAGCACCAGGACATAACGAGTTGCACTAATGACGTCACACGTCACGTTACACCAAAACACAACTCCTGGCAACCAGGACTAGCACCTTGATGACAGATTCACAAAAATGGTGCTGTGCATCGAAAAAACTAAATTACAATTTAGTAAAAAAAAAAACGTACATAACAGAAAAGTAATCTTTCCATTAAGATAGAGAATAATCACAATCACCCAGTGGCGGGCCATCAGGGCCTGCAAGGCCTTCTTCCATCCATCCATTTTCCAACCCACTGAATCCAAACACAGGGTCACGGGGGTCTGCTGGAGCCAATCCCAGCCAACACAGGGCACAAGGTAGGAACCAATCCCAGGCAGGGTGCCAACCCACCACAGGACACACACAAACACACCAAGCACACACTAGGGCCAATTTAGAATCGCCAATCCACCTAACCTGCATGTCTTTGGACTGTGGGAGCAAACCGGAGCGCCCGGAGGAAACCCACGCAGACACGGGGAGAACATGCAAACTCCACGCAGGGAGGACCCGGGAAGCGAACCCAGGTCCCCAGCTCTCCCAACTGCGAGGCAGCAGCGCTACCCACTGCGCCTCTGTGCCGCTGCAAGGCCTTCTTTGCTGGCCTAAAAAAATATCTGAATCACAAACTGATGTTATTTATATTTTGTCCATGAATACTTATTAAATAATTCCAAATAGTCTGTCCGCTTCTTTTCATAGCTTTTCCGATGGTTGTGCAGCTTCCAGACATGTATTTTCGTATTAAAGCATTTAACCAATCACATTTCAGCCATCATTTGTTACCAGGCAGGGTCAAAGTCAAAGAAGTCTGCCCGGAGGGCTTCACAATCCGTTCTGCAGGCCCTCTAACACAAAATAATTGTCGATTAAACTGTTGCTTCAACCAATCAGATTTTGAGTTGGTTTCACTAGGGCCCTCTAGCAGGCGTACAGCAACATCACCGTATTCAGACCCGTTGATTGGATAGGATGGTGCGGATGGTGTAATAGAAAAATCTGAATGAGAGCATCATGGGGCAGCTGTACACATTGGTATGTTTGGCGGTGAGCATTCCCTTGTCCACTGCTTCTGTCGAGCGGACATTTTCAGCCCTAAAGCGAATTAAAACTTATGCCAGAAATACGACAGGGCAGGTTTGACTTTCAGCATTAGCTTCGATGGCGATAGAAAGGGACTTCGTGATGGAACTGAAGCACGGATAATATGTACAACAGAGTAATTGAACTGTTTTTGAGGAAAGAGAGGAGGATGGATTTTGTTTACAAATAATCCGAATTTTTGGTGAGTAAAATGTTGCGATTTTCCTAAATAATATTGCAAGTTTATGAGTTATTATTGGTGTTTTTTATGTGTGTTGTGGGCTGTAGATAGATAGATAGATAGATAGATAGATAGATAGATAGATAGATAGATAGATAGATAGATAGATAGATACTTTATTAATCCCAATGGGAAATTCACATGTAGCTGCAGTAGAAAGGAACTTGTTCACCCCTGGTTTGTCTATTCAATAAAGGCATTTATTGTGGCTACAGGAGTTATCTATCTGCGATGCAATGGCTCTTTATACTGTATTTCTGCATATTAAGATGGTTTTTATAAGCATAAATTAGTTTTTCAGGGGCGGGTTGATTCAGACGGAGCACTACTGAAGGCCTAGGTGTGAAATGCACGGTCTGCCACTGCAATCACCTCATGCTTAACATTATTCATGGAGAAAAATAAATTTCAAAAAGAACAAATGTGATTAAAACCCAGAACATCATTTACAAATAACAAGTGACTTTCATAACTGTGGGGAGTTCTGTGTAACTTTAGCACTGGTGTCAGTAGTGGGATGGCCCTTTAATTTTAGCAAGAAAACGAGCACAGATGGTCAGTAGGATGGGGCTCTGATCAATTTGCTATTTCCATCAAAGTGGACTAAAAAGTTAATATATGAGTGAGGTGGAGATTTTGTGCATGCAGAGTAATCCGGACAGAGCAGAGGTCACTTTACAAATTAGCCATCAAACAGATGGACCAGGCAAGTTTGAAATAGTAAAGGCTACAATTCAAAAGTATTTGGTGACTCAGTTAACTGTTGTGAAACTTGGAACATTTTTTATTTGTGTTTATTTTTTTTCACCGCAGACAGAGATGTCACATATTTGTTCATGGCTTATTTTTGTAACCATGAGTCATATTTAAAAAGTAACAGTGATAATAAGATGTGATGGCGCGTATTAGTACAGAACTTAAAATACACATCTCTAATAGCACTTTATGATATCATGTAGTTAAAAACGGAGCCTAAATAGCCTTGAAATAGCTTTTTCACAGACCACAGATTCCAACTCAATTGACGTAAAAATGGCATCAACTGATGTGCTGTTGTTGGTTGTGGGGAGCGAGTAGCGGACTGCAGGTCACATTTTTTGAACTTAAAATTTCTGAAAACAGTGACTGATGGAGATTTCAAATCTACAGTATGCTGAAGTCCACCACTCTAATGATGTTTCAGCAACTGGTATTACAGACATTTGTTTTTCACATAGGTGGCACTCAGGGCTGCTTGCCACCATATCCTTAAGGTGACTTACAACATTTGAGATATAATTGGGTACATTTTTTATTTCTGTTTTTTCAAATTGGAGCACAGGCAGGTGAAGTGACTTGCTCCTTGTCACTTGTGTCAGTAGTGGGATTTGAACTCGCTGCCTCAGGGTATGGTGACTTGGTGTCAGTAGTGGGATTTGAACTATATGGTGTCAGAAAAACAACCAACAGACACCATAAAGGTTTGGGGCAGCCACCTGTATAATATGCCCTGGCTGCAAAAGGTTGAAGTTTAACAGAGTTGTTCACAATACTGAGTCCAAAACAGAACTGAATATGTGGAGGTAAGATGGCGGCTTTGAAGGCCAGTGGACGAAGTGATGTCATCGGTGTCGGGAACCGGAAGTGATATCGTCACACATGCTGGGACTGGAAATGATGTGTTCGGAGGCTCTGGAACCGGAAGTGACATCATCAGATGTGAGAATGGTCTGCAAGGAACTGAGAGAGACAGTCAGCACACTCCACCGCCCCCTGGTCTGGTGTACAATTACAATTACTCAAGCCCTTTAGCAGCCTCCTACTCACATGTGTGTGGCAATGGTCACTTGGTGTCAGTTGTGGGATTTGCACTCACAGCCTCAGGCTGTGGTCACTTGGTGTCAGTAGTGGGATTGGAACTCTATGGTCACTTGGTGTCAGTAGTGGGATTTGAACTCACAGCCTCGGGGTATGGTCACTTGGTGTCAGTGGTGGGATTGGAACTCTATGGTGACTTGGTGTCAGCAGTGGTATTTGAACTCTATGATAACTTGGTGTCTGTAGTGGGATTGGAACTCACCACCTCAGGGTATGGTGACTTGGTGTCAGTAGTGGGATTTGAACTCTATGATCACTTGGTGTCAGTAGTGGGATTTGAACTCGCAGCCTCAGGATATGGTCACTTGATGTTAGTAGTGGGATTTGCACTCACAGCCTCAGGCTGTGGTCACTTGGTGTCAGTAGTGGGACTTGAACTCTATGATCACTTGGTGTCAGTAGTGGGATTTGAACTCGCAGCCTCAGGATATGGTCACTTGGTGTTAGTAGTGGGATTTGTACTCACAGCCTCAGGCTGTGGTCACTTGGTGTCAGTAGTGGGATTGGAACTCTATGGTCACTTGGTGTGAGTAGTGGGATTTGAACTTACAGCCTCGGGGTATGGTCAGTTGGTGTCAGTGGTGGGACTGGAACTCTATGGTGACTTAGTGTCAGCAGTGGGATTTGAACTCTATGATCACATGGTGTCTGTAGTGGGATTGGAACTCACCACCTCAGGGTATGGTGACTTGGTGTCAGTAGTGGGATTTGAACTCTATGATCACTTGGTGTCAGTAGTGGGATTTCAACTTGCAGCCTCAGGGTATGGTCACTTGGTGTGTGTAGTGGGATTTGAACTCTATGATCACTTGGTGTCAGTAGTGGGATTGGAACTCACCACCTCGGGGTATGGTGACTTGGTGTCAGTAGTGGGATTTAAACTCTGTGGTCACTTGGTTTCGGCAGTGAGATTAGAACTCACAGCCTCAGGATTTGAAGTCCAAAGCCTTAACCTCTACATCACACTGCCAGTAGTACTAGTAGGAGGAGGAGGAAGAGGAGGTACACATGCAGAGTAGAGTTGTGGTGGTTGTACACGTACAGCGTACACTGAAATTCCTACTTCCATGTCTGACCAAAACCATCCCTTGTAGCAACCCTCTCAAGACACTCCTATTTTGAGCCACACTACTGAAAATTGCACTGACTTCAATATGAACTACGCCTGTTGGTTTCATCAGAGGGTGCTGTTTTCTAGAAGCTGAGTGTGTGTGTGCGTGTGTGTGCGTGTGTGCGTGTGTGTGTGTGTGTGTGACACGCTCAGCTGATCCGAAGGAAATGCTGTACAGGGCTTCAATGAGAAGGAATTAAAAGCCTGTTCATCTGTATCACAATTCATTTCCTTCTCCCGATTAACCTGCCAAGAGGTGGACAAGTCATCTGCAGTTTAAGAAATTAATCTTGTCGCCAGGAGACAGTAAGCGCCTTCCCAGGAGGCCGGAGGAGAAGACTGAAGGCTGAGCTGTAAATGTTGCTCCACCTCGGCCTGGCCGCAGCCTGAGTCCTCACATGGTGGCTTAACTGTGCGTCCGTTTAATTGGTGAGTGTTTCTTTAATGAGGCGAGAGCGAGACTTGTGTGTCATTCTGACCTGCTCGCTAGCTGAAGACCGGGCACACGCACACTCTGTGACTTCGGCACAATTTTAAATCTGATTTGCAGTCGCCAATTCTGATTCAAAACGTGAATTTTAGCTTCATCAGTCGTCGTTTCATACGATACGTCTTATATTTTTGTATAGCGCTCTTTGTTGACTTCGTTGTGAACAATTCTTAGTCAAAACACAAGTATTGATGATATTAATTACTAAATGCATAGCTGGCACGTATAAATGCAGATTAGTTAAAACAAGGTAGAAGCTGATTAAACATAAATGGAAACCCAACATGAATTAATAGATGAACTATGGCCAGTTGACAACGGAGACGAGATTAAAATTGTAAAAGCTTCATGTGCAGCGTGAGAGGGGCCGTGATGCCCGATTGAAGAATTTCTGCCATGTTAGACATTTCAGTCTTGTCGCGTGAGCAGGCCTCACAAGCTGATCTTCTGATGTCGCCATCAAATTGCATTTCATCAGTGAGCTCCATGTGGCAACAATAATAAAGCCCAGATAGACATTTGTGTGGATGGAGAGCATGGAGGCCAGGTCAGCCGAGCTCTGGCAGCAAAACCCGGGCCTACGTGATGTCTCTGTATTGCCGTTGTCGCGCTCAATTTCACGTTTTTCGATTTCAAAAATCCAGCTATCATATAGCAACGCACATACAACGAAATGGCCAATGACAAAAGTGTCACACGCACACATCAGTAAATGACTTGAGATTACGGACCTCCAATTTGCTCCATAAAACAGACAGACTGTCATGTCCTCATCTTCCCAGCTGGGGATACCAAATTTCCTGTGCCAAAAAAGAGGTCATAGACATATACTGTAGGTATAGTAAGGGGGGATGGAGGGGTTTGGAGTTTCTCTCCATTCCATGTACAGTAAGTCCCGAGGGTGAGCATATTTACTTATCAACTTCCCTAATGTGTGCAGCACATCATTTGAGGACCACTGATCTATGGCATCACCTTTGTGGGTTCCCTTGATGCTTCTTAAGAATTACAGTTAGGTCCATAAATATTTGGACAGAGACAACTTTTTTCTGATTTTCATTCTGTACATTACCACAATGAATTTGAAATGAAACAACTCAGATGCAGTTGAAGTGCAGACTTTCAGCTTTAATTCAGTGGGGTGAACAAAACGATTGCATAAAAATGTGAGGCAACTAAAGCATTTTTTAACACAATCCCTTCATTTCAGGGGCTCAAAAGTAATTGGACAAATTAAATAACTGGAAATAAAATGTTCATTTCTAATACTTGGTTGAAAACCCTTTGCTGTCAATGACAGCCTGAAGTCTTGAACTCATGGACATCACCAGATGCTGGGTTTCCTCCTTTTTATTGCTCTGCCAGGCCTTTACTGCAGCGGCTTTCAGTTGCTGTTTGTTTGTGGGCCTTTCTGTCAGAAGTTTAGTCTTCAACAAGTGAAATGCCTGCTCAATTGGGTTAAGATCAGGTGACTGACTTGGCCATTCAAGAATTTTCCACTTCCTTGCTTTAATAAACTCCTGGGTTGCTTTGGCTGTATGCTTTGGGTCATTGTCCATCTGTACCATGAAAAGGCATCCAATCAATTTGACTGCTGTATTTAGCTGGATTTGAGCAGACAGTATGTCTCTGAACACCTCAGAATTCATTCAGATGCTTCTGTCCTGTGTCACATCATCAATAAACACTAGTGTCCCAGTGCCACTGGCAGCCATGCACGCCCATGCCATCACACTGCCTCCACCGTGTTTTACAGATGATGTGCTATGCTTTGGATAATGAGCTGCTCCACGCCTTCTCCATACTTTTTTCTTGCCATCATTCTGGTAGAGGTTGATCTTGGTTTCATGTGTCCAAAGAATATTTTTCCAGAACTGTGCTGGCTTTTTTAGATGTTCTTTAGCAAAGTCCAATCTAGCCTTTCTATTCTTGAGGCTTATGAGTGGCTTGCACCTTACAGTGCACCCTCTGTATTTACTTTCATGCAGTCTTCTCTTTATGGTAGACTTGGATATCAATACGCCTACCCCCTGGAGAGTGTTGTTCACTTGGTTGGCTGTTGTGAAGGGGTTTCTCTTCATCATGGAAATGATTCTGCGATCATCCACCACTGTTGTCTTCCGTGGACGTCCAGGTCTTTTTGCGTTGCTGTGTTCACTAGTGCTTGCTTTCTTTCTCAGGATGTACCAAACTGTAGATTTTGCCACTCGTAATATTGGAGCAATTTCTCGGATGGGTTTTTTCTGTTTTCGCAGCTTAAGGATGGCTTCTTTCACCTGCATGGAGAGCTCCTTTGACCGCATGTTGTCTGTTCACAGCAAAATCTTCCACATGCAAGCACCACACCTCAAATCAACTCCAGGCCTTTTATCTGCTTAATTGATAATGACATAACGACGGACTTGCACACACCTGCCCATGAAACAGCCTTTGAGTCAATTGTCCAATTACTTTTGAGCCCCTGAAATGAAGGGATTGTGTTAAAAAAATGCTTTAGTTGCCTCACATTTTTATGCAATCGTTTTGTTCACCCCGCTGAATTAAAGCTGAAAGTCTGCACTTCAACTGCATCTGAGTTGTTTCATTTAAAATTCATTGTGGTAATGTACAGAACCAAAATTAGAAAAAAGTTGTCTCTGTCCAAATATTTATAGACCTAACTGTATATAGTAGATAAAACTTAAAAAAAAAAAAAAAAATGATGTGAATTGAAAAAAATAATAAACTAGGTTGGGACCAATGGGCTGCAGTATGAAAAACACGACAGCTTTGTAAAATCAGCCCAGGATACCCAGAAAGGTGCCTGAAAAGAGAACATTTCTAGGGAAATTGAGACATATGGTGTCCCCAGCCACTCGTGTGCCCAGTTAAGCCAGTCCTGCAGGAGTTTGCAGAGCAGCTCTTTTGTTTCTTGATATTTGTGGCCATCATGTTTTTTGGTTTTTTTTTTTGGAATGGGTTAGCCTTTATTGAAATCAGTTAAGGAGTGTAAGAAAAGGCGCTATATTGTGCCCGACCCGATACAGATTGACATGGAGGCACGTGCGAAGCAAACTGTTATTTTTCTTCAGCTGGAGGGCACATCTTCCCCGTAATCCCTCCAGCCACAACACAGTCCCAAGCACAGTATTCAATAACCCAAAGCACTTTCTCTTCCTCCACCACTCCTCCCTGGTAACCTCATCCTCTTCCTCCCGATTCTGTCCGCTGAGTGGTGGTCGCTGGCTCCCTTTTATTGGGTACCCAGAAGTGCTCCAGGTGTTTGATTGGCAACATCCAGCTGCACTTCTGGGTAAGGCGAAACCAGTGCCCAAAAGGGGCCAGCAGCTCCTGCTGCAGCACCCCCTGGTGGCCCACAGATCTGCACAGAACTCCAGCCCCCATAAAGCCCTGGGGGAGTCCGAGGCACCGCTGCAACCCAGGGAGGCTGCCATCTAGCGTCCAGGGGGAGATACTGGGCTTCCCACCCTTGTCCCCCTGGCAGATGTGGTGAAGGGGCGTCCCAGCCAGGCATGGGCCCCAGCCATCCGTCACAGGGGTAAAACCCTCCCACAGTGGGATCATCTGAGTCCCCCCACATCGTGGTATGTCAATCAGACCGCACATGTTTGTACCGTTTGAGTAGACTGGCGATTCTGTCGTGCAGTGTGAGTAGTCGCTTTATAAAAATCTCACTGCGTATGCCCAGCCTTACTGAGAACAAGACGCACAGTGTGTACGACGTCCAGAATCTTGGGTTTGGATGGCAGGCCTGGGCATTGCCTGTGTGGAGTTTGCAGGCTCTCCCTGTGTCCATGATAGGCGGGTTGATCCTTGGCTTTGACTTGGTCTTTCACAATTTTCATCTCCTCCATTATATGGGTGGCACAGTGGCGCAATAGTAGCACTTCTGCCTAGTGGTAAGAATACCAGGATTCACATCCCAGTGTGGAGTTTGCATGTTCTCCCCGTGTCTGTGTGGGTTTCCAAAGACATACAGGTCAGTTGAATTGGTGACACTAAATTGGCCCTGGCGTGTGTGTGTTTATATGTGTATTTGCCCTGTGATGGATTGGCGCCCTCTCCAGGGTCTGTTCCTGCCTGGCGCCCTGTGCTGACTGCGATAGGCTCCAAGCCCACCATGAGTCTGGTCTGGATTAAACAGGTTAGAAGATGTCATGACATCTCCCCCATTGTCAAGTGGCCATAGTTGAACAATTAATTAATGGACAGATATTGTGGGCATCACTTTTTGTTAATCAGTTTCTATTTTGTCTTCTCTTGTCTTTTAGCAAACCGGCATTTTTATAAGTACTAATTCTGCATTTCATTATTAGCAGAATCTACTCTTGCAGTTTACCTGAAAAATTGTCACAGTGCTCTGCGCCTGCCCTTAGTGTAGAGTGCTATACAGAAATAAGCTGTGCTCTGTTGTATTACCCTAAACACATGTGGTTAGGTTACTGGGCAACTGTATCAATGAGTGTGCCCAGTGATTGGTTGGCACCCTGTCCTGGTTTGGTTCCTGCCCTGCATCCAGTGCCACCATGATAAGCACTGGCTGCCTGTGATACCAAACTGGATGGGAAGATTAGAAAAAGTTTGGGCAGGGAGATGCTTCTCTGTTTCGACAGCTCCCTCAAATATCTGCAGTCATCACACGGATGCAGTTGTAAATCCAGCTGATGATATTGTAATATTTAATCTATACAATAAGCCAGGGGCTGCTGTTCTATAAACAGGCAAATTATGCACATGTGAATCTATACATGAATACATCACCCATAAAAGAGCAACCGCCGCTGCCTATTTTATAAGTGAGTTATAGCAATATTACCAGCTGCCTTTTAAGAAGGGTTACAGCTGGCTGATACTGCCGCCATTCTCAAGGAATCAATTTACTTTAGAACTTGTAAAGGATATGGTGAAAAAAATCAAAACTGGTAGACTGGGGAAGGTGTATCTATTAAATCATCCACCTTAATAAAAGCATTAGTGTGTTTGTGACTGTCTGTGTATCCATCCGGCTGCTATGTCTCCATCACTCTAACAGATGGTGCATCACAAACATTTTTAGTAATAAAATGCATTGCATTTGTCATGCCAACAGATGGTCCATCAAAAACATTTTCGGTAATAAAATACATTGCATTTGTCATTCCAACTAATGGCACATTACAAACATTGTTAGTAATAACATGCATTGCATTTGTCATTCCAACAGATGGTGCATCACAAACATTTTTAGGAATGCATTGAATTTGTCATACAGTACCCACAAATGGCACATGACAAACATTTTTATTTTGCTTTCTTTCTCAGGATGTACCAAACTGTAGATTTTTCCACTCATAATATTGTAGCAATTTTGGAGCAATATTGTAGCATTGAATTTGTCATTCCCGCAGATGGCACATCACAAACATTTTTAATAATAAAATGCATTGAATTTGTCATTCCCACAGATGGTGCATCACAAACATTTTTAATAATAAAATTCATTGCATTTGTCATTCCAACAGATGGTGCATCACAAGCATTTTAGTAATAAAATGCATTGATTTTGTCATTCCAACAGATGGCGCATCATAAACTTTTTAGTAATGCAATGAATTTGTCAGGGCGGCACAGTGGCGCAGTGGGTAGAGCTGCTGCCTCGCAGTTGGGAGACCTGGGTACCCGGGTTCGCTTCCCGGGTCCTCCCTGCATGGAGTTTGCATGTTCTCCCCGTGTCTGCGTGGGTTTCCTCCAGCGCTCCGGTTTCCTCCCACAGTCCAAAGACATGCAGGTTAGGTGGATTGGCGATTCTAAATTGGCCCTAGTGTGTGCGTGTGTTTGTGTGTGTCCTGCGGTGGGTTGGCACCCTGCCCAGGATTGGTTCCTGCCTTGTGCCCTGTGTTGGCTGGGATTGGCTCCAGCAGACCCCCGTGACCCTGTGTTCGGATTCAGCGGGTTGGAAAATGGATGGATGGATGGATTGAATTTGTCATTCCCACAGACGGCACATCACAAGCATTTTTAGTAATAAAATGCATTGTTTTTGTCATTCCAACAAATGGCGCATCACAAACTTTTTTAGGAATGCATTGAATTTGTCATTCACTCAAATGGCAGATCACAAACATTTGTAGTAGTACATTGAATTTGTCATTCCCGCAGATGGCACATCACAAACATTTTTAATAATAAAATTCATTGCATTTGTCATTCCAACAGATGGTGCATCACAAACATTTTTAGTAATGCATTGAATTTGTCATTCACTCAAATGGCAGATCACAAACATTTTTAGTAATAAAATGCATTGCATTTGTCATTCCAACAGTTGGCTCTTCACAAACATTAACACTGCTTTTACAAATCCCATAGCAAATGTCATATAACAAAGATATACGGATGGCATGGTGCACTGCAAACATAACATGTGGTCTACATTGATTATTTAGTTTTCTTACATGGGTAGCACAGCTTGTATTAAACAAAATTAAGTTTTATGTTGTTAATACATTCTTGTTTATTATGGCACTAGTGAGTGGAAACATAGTGTGTGGCATGTTGGTCAGACATGCAAGTAAGAATTTTCTGTTCTTTGTACACTTGACAGTACGACTGTAACTACTACCACGACCACTGTTTAATAATACAGAGTCAAATATTATCTTTACTAATTGTGACACAAGACGAGAGGACAAGATGAAGATTTAGGTGGTCTGAACAACAAGTTCCCTTTAATCGAAAAGGAAATCAAAACAGTTAAGCTGAAAGAAAAAACCAAGGTTGGACTGTTGAGGCCCACCAGTCAGATGGTTGCTTCTGGTGGGGAGCTGCGTCCCTCACAGTTGTGGGTTCTCTAATGAACACCCACTTGCAGGTTGTCTTATTGTTATGTATCGGCATAGGTGGACGACATTTATTTTTGTATCATTGCTTTTCTTTTTCCAATTGGACCACAGGCAGGTGAAGTGACTTGCTCAGGGTCACACACGATGTCAGTGGTGGAATTTGAACCCACAACCTCAGGGTTTGAAGTCCAAAGCCTTAACCACTGCACCACACTGCCTGACAGCAGCAGGGCTTCTGGGCTCTGTACAGGAAGTGACATCACAGCTCATCCAGAAGTTCTTCATCCTCTCTACAGGCAAGAAAGGGAGCAGGAATCCCCAATTGTGCCCTCTCTCAGTTGGGGGTATGCATAACCTTCTTTGTACGTGGGTGTCTGCCACAGTTAATCAGTTGTAATTGATCTGCACCTTCCTCACCATCAGACTCCATGCTCGGCCAATGTCTAATCTCCCCCTGGGTCTGTCTGGTTTCTCTCACCAGCCTACACAGGCCTCAGTAAACATCAGTCTGACAAAGAAGGCTCATATTTATGGAGAAATTTTGGGAGGGTGATTGAGGGTTGGGCACTGTGGCAGGGGGTATTTGTTGCCTGCTGTTGTGTGAATTTCTTTTTCTGTGATTTCTGATAGTTGCTTCTACAGATAGAACTCAAAATAAAAATTTTGATTACAAAATAAAAGGAAACCCTTTCTAGCTAGCGTGTGTTCTTGACAAGTTTCCAACCGTGTCCCCCCGTGTTCTTGTTGCAGAATTTATTTTAAAGTAGCAACTGGGAGTTTTTTTGTTTGCAGACTGCATATCCATATATATATTGTGCCTAAGATATGCATATCTTACCTGGTAACATTCTCCGTTTGTAATTTATCGTGTATTCCGCAGAACCAGAGTTGCGATTTCAGTGTTCAGCCATCGGGACTCCCCCCGCTTACCACGGGATGTTCTGCACACTGGCCACAGGCCTATTTGCAAAGATCTGCTGAGGTAGAAATAACAATTTTTATTAAAACCTCCTCATTATTATTTCATTATTGTTACAAAAAGAGTCTCGAAATGTTTCATTATTATTATGTTAATGCCTCAGCAGTTTTCCCCTGAATTGCAATAAACTGCCCAGGCACAGTGCGGCCACCAAAAAAAACATTTATTTGAATAAATTTCTAACTTCAGAGGAGAGGCAGGCGGCTTTAAAACAATGAAACTTTTTATGATGAGGGGGCTCGACTTCTGTTATTTTGGGGAGTGGGAGGGTGCTTCATGAAATTTGCAGTACACCAGGCCTAGGGGTCGGAAGGTTGCCAGTCTGAATCCCGTAAATGCCAACTGGGGCACTTGAGCAAGACCCTTAACCTGCAATTGCTTTACTCTGGGTGTGATGTCAGTCTACATCCAAAAGCTGGACCTCCAACTCGTGGGGAAAACTATGGAAGATTGGCACTCCAGCCACCATAAAAAATTTCCCAGTGTTCCAGTGCGGTCCTGAGGGGTCACCCGCTGCACTCGAGTGCCAATGCAGGTGGTCTGTTGTGTCTATCAGTGCCTGCTCCCAACCTCGCTTCAGTAACTATACCATACATCCATCCATTATCCAACCCGCTATATCCGAACTACAGCGTCACAGGGGTCTGCTGGAGCCAATCCCAGCCAACACAGAGCGTAAGGCAGGAAACAAACCCTGGGCAGAGCCCCAGCCCACCACAGGGTGCACACACACCCACACACACACACACACACATGGGACAATTTAGAATCGCCAATGCACCTAACCTGCATGTCTTTGGACTGTGGGAGGAAACCCACACAGACACGGGGAGAACATGGAAACTCCACACATGGAGGACCCGGGAAGCGAACCCAGGTCTCCTTTCTGCAAGGCAGCAGCGCTACCCACTGCGCCACCGTGCCGACCACTGTACCATACAGTTGTTATTATCCATCCATCCATTTTCCAACCTGCTGAATCCGAACACAGGGTCATGGGGGGGTCTGCTGGAGCCAATCCCAGCCAACACAGGGCACAAGGCAGGGAACCAATCCCGGGCAGGGTGCCAACCCACTGCAGGACACACACAAACACCAAGCACACACTAGGGCCAATTTAGAATCGCCAGTCCACCTAACCTGCATGTCTTTGGACTGTGGGAGGAAACCCACGCAGACACGGGGAGAACATGCAAACTCCACACAGGGAGGACCCGGGAAGCGAACCCTGGTCTCCTAACTGTGAGGCAGCAGCGCTACCCACTGCGCCACCGTGCCGCCCGTTATTATTATTATTATTATTATTATTATTATTTAGCAGACCCCTTAATCCAAGGTGACTTACAAAGCAAGTTATAATACATACAAGAATGATTAGAAGGGGCAACCATCAAAAGCAACAGAGAATGAGATAAAACACCGAACGTGAGGGAGTCGCACTACTAATATACATAGTTAACTATGACACAAATCAACATCCGAAATACTCTGTCGTCAGCACAACAGCAGCTTTCCTGTAGAGGGGTCCCGCTAAGCAGATCTAAAATATTCAATGAACGAAAGGACACCTGAAGATTTGGGAGCACTTTGAACATCCAAAGGGTGATTGAGCCACAGCTTTGGAGCAACAACGGAGGAGCATTGTCCAGTCTTATCAATCACGTCTGGCAAGAGGAGGGACGGTCAGCAGTCAGGCAGAGGCAGAACGGAGACTTCGTGAAGGGAGTTACAGGGAGACCAAGGATGGGGTTGGGGACACTGAGGAGCAGAACCATTCAGAGAACTGAAGGCCAAGACATGAGCTTTGAATTGAATTCCTTCAGCAACAGGAAGCCGGTGGAGAGGAAGAAGCAGAGGAGCAGTAGGAGTGACATTGGGAACAGAGAAGAGCAGGCGTTGTGGAGGGGACTGGAGAGGTCAGTTAGGAGCTGAAGGACGTTGCAGTGGCTTAGCTGAGAGAGAACCAGCACCTGAAGGAGGAGCTGCACGGCATTCAATTATAATATTATGACGAAAGAAATGACATGATTGGGTTACTGAAGACAGTGAACGAGAGTGATTCTCGACTGTGACTGGTGGTGAACGGGTGACATCTTCAAGAGCAATGTTTAAGAGACCAATCTGAGGAGGGAGAAGAAGAAGGATGTTGACTTTAAAAGGTGGTGAGCATTCATCCGGGATGATATGGCAGACAAGACAGTTGGAGATCTGGGCTGAAACCTGTGGGTTGCTAGAGGGAAACGAGAGGAAGATCTGTCCATCATCTGCATGGAGGTGGGAAGGAGAAGCCATGAGACGAAATGACATTACCTGAGGAGTGAATGTAGAAAGAAAAGAGAAGTAGGCCCAGCGCTGATTCCTTGAGGCACACCAATGGAGACTTTCCATGGAGAAGATGATAAGCTTCACCAGTAGACACACAAGGATCAGATGAAAAGTGTAGGACTTGACCAAGTCCAAAAAAGAACCACAGATTTTGAGTTTACTGAGGAAAGAGATGAGCAAGGAGCGGTTAACAGTACTGAAAGCTAATGGAAGGTCAAGAAATGAGAAGAACAGAGGAGAAAGAAGCAGCTCAAACAGATCTAAGGGAAGCTGTGGCTGAAGCAGTTGTAAGAGAACAGATGGACCACGATAAAGACTTTGGGGCGCCCCCCTGGTGACCCCGTATAACTGGAAATTAAGCAACACGAAAGAAAACCGGCAATAATTGCTATTTTATGATGGTGGAACTTCCAGTCTCAAGTCCTTCTGGCAGGAAGAGGTGGGTCCAGACACTGGAAGTGACATCAGAGGTGTTGCAGCTATCAATCATCCAGCCTGGAATGGCAGGGAAGGTTTGGTTTGTAAGGTTTGAATACACAATGGGGGGTCTGAAAATCGAGAGGACACCTTAGGAGAAGGATTTAGGAGTCATGGTGGACTCTAAGCTATCGACTTCCAGACAGTGTTCAGAAGCCATTAAGAAGACTAACATAATGTCAAGTTATATAGCGCCTTGATGTGTGGAGTACAAGTCACAGGAGGTTCTGCTCAGGCTTTATAACACACTGGTGAGGCCTCATCTGGAGTCCTGTGTGCAGTTATATACAGCACAAGAGAAGGTCCAGAGAAGAGCGACAGGGCTGATTATGGGGCTACAGGGGATGAGTTATGAGGAAAGCTTAAAAGAGCTGAGCCGTTACAGTTTAAGTAAAAGGAGATTAAGAGGAGACCTGACTGAAGTGTTTAAAATTATGAAGGGAATTAGTCCAGTGGATCAAGATGGTGACTTTAAAAATGAGTTCATCGAGAATACATGGAGACAGTTGGAAACTTGTTAAGGGTAAATTTCGCACAAACATTAGAAAGTTTTTCTTTACACAAAGAACGATAGACACTTGGAATAAGTGACCAAGTAGTGTGGTGGACAGTAGGACTTTAGGGACTTTCAAAACTCGACTTGATGTTATTTTAGAAGAAATAAGTGGACAGGACTGGCGAGCTTTGTTGGGTTGAATGGCCTGTTCTCGTCCAGATTGTTCTAATGTTCTAATTACGATCACCAGAGCCCTTAAGCTGTCCCCAATGCGCACATGCGTGACACAGGCCAGTTTGGGTAGAGTGACCCTTGCTAGAATCCAGATTGAAGAAGATCGAGTAGATTGTTGTCAGAGAGAAACTAGGAGAGAGCGCTAGAGTCTTGGACAGGAATGGCAGAAGGGACATGGGATGGTCATTCTCCATGGCAGATGGGTGGACAGAGGGTTTCTTGAGAATATGGGGACACTTCTAGTCACTGATGTGTTCTGCTCATTGGTCATGAACTGTGATGCGCATGCCTTTGCCCATTTTCTTTATACTAATGATACTTGACAAAGTGCCATTTGTCTTTGATACCCGGCACAGGGTTGCAGCGGGCAGCCATATTGGGGTCATAGTGCTTGTGGCCCCAGTTAATTTTCCAGACTGGGCTGCCTTATGTGCGATTCTTGCATGTTCTCCCTGTGCTCCAATGCTTTTCATTTCCAAGTTTAGCTTTTCCGCCACAATCTTATTGACGGCTCTTTTCTTTCTAACTTGGCCTGATCCCGGATATAAATGTTCATGGATACAACTCTTCCCCCAATCCCACTGTTTCGTTCCATTGACATTCCCATTCTCAACACAGATGTCGGGCAGGTCGGCATTTTCCAGCACCTCAGGAGGTTTATTTGTTTTATTTTCCCTTTTGTGTTTGGCTGTGGTTTCAATTTGTAATACTCGTATTTCTAATTTTCTTACTATTGTGAAATATGATGATCCTTCTGTTTTCACATTACTTAACAGCTGCTTTTTTTCCAAAGCTATTAGGATTTTTAAATAACTAATTTCTTTTTTACTTACAGCAGTGATTGTTTTTTTCACTGCTTTTCAAATTGCATTTTCTCTGGAACTTTCCCATGAATGATTAATGCTATTTTGAACGTTCTCTTCTGTCTGATATTTTAAAGTTCACTGTGATGTGTAAAAAATTGTCCCAATTATCCATAACCTTCATTTTTTAGTGGCAAATTAATAATGGAATTGGAAACTGGGGTTGGAAATACAGCAAGCTAAAAATAGTGAATGTGATGGACGGCGCAGAGGCAACAGAGTCACGCCAATCCTGGGTTCAAATCCTGGGAGCCGTCATCATGTCACGTTTCAGCCAGCATTTCCAAGTCCCACTGCTGGTCTGTTTTGTCTAATTTTGTATCATTTAAATGATTCTCTTCTTTGTTGTGTATATTTTTCTTTGTGTTTTATTATGTAGAGGGTTAAGGCGGCACGGTGGCGCAGTGGGTAGCGCTGCTGCCTCTCAGTTAGGTGACCTGGGTTCGCTTCCCGGGTCCACCCTGCGTGGAGTTTGCATGTTCTCCCCATGTCTGCGTGGGTTTCTTCCCACAGTCCAAAGACATGCAGGTTAGGTGCATTGGTGATCCGAAATTGTCTCTAGTGTGTGCTTGGTTATTGTTAAACTGATGCTGTATAAATTTAAAATACAATTAATAATAGTTATTGAAAGAATATACGTTATACTGAATACAGTTTTAATATCGTGTACACATTTATATTTCCATGATACAAAACATTTGGATGGTTGCTAAAATAAAATACTACTTCCGGTTGGTTAGTTTTTCTCAAATGTCATATCTGTTTGCTTTTTATCATGATTGAAATTTTGCATAAATATTTATAATCTCTGTAATTATAACCATAGTTTACTTGAAAATTCATAAAAGTATTCAACTAAAGTACCACTTGCCGGAAGTACCCCAAAAGTTGATAGCATTCCTTATTTTTGATATAAATAAAGCAGGTGTACAAAACCTCACTGACCAGGCGTTTTCGAGTTATCGTGTTTAAACACAGATAGACAGACAGACATAATTTCAAAAACGGTATTTTCGGACTCGGGAAGGTCTAAAACGTCAAGATTCATCAAAATCTCGAGGTCGATGTTTTTTTCACGATTCCTATACTTTCTCAATACTACGAATACGAGAAAGTTAAAACTGAAATCCTTAATGTATGGCAGGCTATAGCAGGACACCAATAGATTAAGAAAACCTCGACTTAGTCTGTGTGCTGCGAGAGTCCTTTTAAAATCACGACATATTGGTATTGCACAAATCTCTTGCCGTCTGCTCTACTCTGTATGGAGCTTGTCACAGAGCTAAATAAATAAACATTCTTTCTGGAACCTTTATGTCGATGGGTCTTTATGAATTAAAAATGGTTCTCCTATGCCTATTTTATGAATGAAAAATAAATTTCATATGCAAAGAACCCTTCCCGGAATGAAATGGCTCATCGTGAAGCAATAGAAACCATACAGCCCAGTAAAGTGCCATTAAAGGACCCGTATTCTTAAAAGAGGATGTGTGTATGGCCCTCAAACCCGAGAGAATGCTCCACTCAATAGCGATGAAGATGCTGTGCTGGTCATTGCGCCCAATTCAGTTCGACCACATCACAAACGGAGAAGTCCTTTATTTTTAAGAGTCGAGCGTGCCCTGTGATGCGCTGGCACTCCCCTCTGTGCTGCTGGACTGGACTCAGAAATGAGTTACACGGGGTTGAAAACGGACGGATGGAATAATTCCAAAAACACAAAGGGTTTTTTAAAAAAAAATTTATTAAGGAAATACACCAACTGTCTTCACTAGCGATCCTAAACGATGCGACTCTTGTTCACTAACAGGTGCGTCACGTCACCACTTCTGGAAGTACTACAGCGAGTGTCTCAACGCGCATGCGCCTTTACGTCGTCATACCATTGTGCGTCTGCTCTTGCTGGACCGCAGCTCTCCTGTCCCATTCAGCTCACTTGCTCCTGTTTCCTCGTGCCATTCCACACCCATCCCCCCCTCCCAATTTTCGTTAGTCATCCTTCCAGCCCATCTCCACAATGTCGATCAGTCTTCTCTGCTTTGTCTCCTTAGCAACTGGCTCGCTAAACCGGGACGATTTTCGTGCTGTCATTGCATTGCTCATTTTCTTTTGAGATGTTTCCGAGTTGAGAACTTCATTGTCTGCTGTTCATTTCAATGATCCGTCGGCTACTTATTACTGTGTGCTGTGCATTTGCAAGAGAACATGCAAAGGAATTTAAATCTGCTCTTAACTCAAGCTGCGCGTAGTGAGTCCGTGATAAACCACAATAATTGGAAGATAACTGGGGCGGCGAGGGGCTTAGGGGGGCTCATCCAGCGGCAGCTTCTCTGTGTGATCTGAGAGCGAGTGCTGAAGCGTCAAGACCTGACCAGCGAGGGTCCGAGGGGGAGACCCCAACACCAGACACAACTTCACCAAACAGTTTAGGGTTAAAATAAAAAGGTTTTATGACACAGGGACACGTTCACAGGCTTTTTAAATCAATCCAACAATACATCAGCCATTAATAAAGGTCCATCTCCTCCTTTCACTCCCTCCAAGTGAGTTTTGCCCTATGCCTCCAGACTTGGTTTAACCTGGATGAGGATGTCGAATCTCTATTGCATGCCTGGGTCACAGGTAAGCTTCCCAAAATAGGGAGGTCCATTCTTCACAATGACCACCACCCGCCAACCCCAACTACTACCCCTCCAAACCCACCCAAGGAGCAGTCTGGGTCGCCTTTCATCACTACAATACCCAAACAACCTTGCGGGTGTCCATACTGGGTCCCAACCAGAGGAGTACTGCCACCTGCCATGCTGGGAAGGAGGAATTCTTCAAAAGATCCACTCATCCCTTGTCCATCCATTATCTGATCATCCAGAGTGGGACAGAAACTGAGGATCATCCTGGCAGGGGTGAGTCTTCATTTTTGTACTCCATCCATTACGGCTTCCTGGCCAAGTAGCAAATTTTGCCCAGCCACAGCTGGGATGCCAGCTCATACAGTCCGGCACTTACTTAATTTAGCATAGGAGACTCCCAAACACCAGACAAATCTTGACCATCTAAGTCCAGGGTGCAAATAAAGTAAATGAATTATTTAATCAAATTGTCTTCTCCCAGCTTTTCCCTTTTCACAATTCTCCTTCTTTCTTGATTCTTTGTCCCTTTCTCTTTCTCCTCCACTAATCCCAGGTGAACTTTGCCCAGCTCCACTCCTGAGTCTGACTGTGGTGTACCACCAGTGCAACAGCAGCGCCACCAAGAAGCACTTCCTGGTCAGGCAGAACCAGCCTTGGAACAAGAGGAGCGTCCTTTTGGTAGCTCCACCTGACAGCACCAAGTACCCTGACAGGGTTGCCCATTGGGACCACAGTTCCCATGCTGCCCTATAGGTGCACAAATGGGAGGCTCACCAGAGGTATGCTGCCACCCAATGTATTGGGGGAACTCATGTATGTCCTCAAGAAGGATGTCTCCCATTATCCTTCTGTTATAGATGCCACCCTGCCAGGAAAGATTCCAAACACTATTCCAACCAGGATTCCCATCTATCCACATCCTTCCATTCTTAAAGCTTCCCTACCAGTTAAGAAACCATCAATCCCTTCCAGATGGTAGCCATCCCATGTCGTCAGTGACATACGTCCATATGGTCATAAACACGTGTATCGCTATACGTGCATCCACTCCCACAGATTGAGATGTTCACCATAAACATTATAACAGACATAAGGGATGGACTGGCATCCCAGCTGAAATGGAGAGAGGTCCCTTACCCAGCTGGGATTCCATTATGGAAGGAAGGAACAGATGGATGTGCATGCTGGGCAGGATGGTTCCTATTCTCTATCCGAGTCAGGGAAAAGATAGAATGCATGGACACGTGGGGTTGGTGGAGGCTGCCTGCCAAGAAAATTATTCCCCCAGTATGGTAGTTGGCAGCACTCCTCTGGTCTCGCTCCAGTTTAGACCCCCACAGGGCATGCTTGGGACATTTAGTTCAGGAAGGCAGTCCTCGGTGGTAGCCAAAGCTTACCTGGGAGGATATGAGGAGGAATTGGCATTGGAATTGTGATGGTGGTGATTTGGGGAGAAGCTTCTGTGAGGAATTTTCCTTAAAAAATAAACAGCCATTTTAAGGCAGGCCTGAGTCTGTGCAGTTGTGTCTGCCACACCATACATATACATACTATACATACATACACATTTAAATACACATTGTAACACTACATACATAATACACACATACATACTGTGGTGGACATCACGGGTGAACTGGCATCCCCACCATGATGGATGGTGCTCTCTTATCTGACTGAAAGACACTTATGGATGAACAGCATGGATGGATGTTCATCCCGGGAGAGACGGATTCTATTCTCTCCTGGTCAGGAGATGCCTACCTTCCAGGGCAATGTGCTCCTTTAGTCCACTGGTTGGCAGCATCAGTCTGGTGTAGCTCCCGTGTGGGGGGTTTGTAGTGCTGGAGGGCGGCCCTGCTGGGATCCTTGGGAGCCATTAGACCATAGTTGTTGGAAAGAAGACCAAGACGTGCACACTATAGTTAACACCATGAAGAAATACTCCTGGGTCCAGGTTGTGAATTGAGTCAGAGTCAGAAGGGGAAGAGGATGAAGCTCCTCTGGAGGGGAGTGGAGGAGGAAGAGAAAGGGGGGATTGGATTGTTGGGTGGATTGGACTGGAGAAGACGCCAATCTGGAAAAGATGCTTTTTTGCATAAAGAAATATTTATTTGAACTCGGGACTTGTGTCGCTGTGGTTGTGTCTGTGGTTTGAGGCTCTGAGGCGCCCCCTAGTGGTCATATAGGGGCAAATTTAATGATTTAAGGCAAAGATAAGAACGGGGTCCTCATCAGTCACCATTTCTTGTGCTTTGCAGTCAAACCAGGGGTGGGCAAACTTGGTGGCAGCTTCACTGAGACACGTTTCGCTTGATAGTATGTTATTTAGTATAAGAGCCATGAATCCTTCACATTCTCAAGTCATTTTAACCAGCATGTCAGTATGCCGCACTGCACATAAATGAATAACCGACCTACTGATGTTTCAGAAGTGTTCATGAAGACTCAAAGAAACTTTCGTTAAGGTCTTGTTACATAAGCTTAAATGAGAAACAGTGGCATTTTTGCAGTACCTATGTTCTAAGAAACGGTTTCATTATTCCACTTTTTCATTAAAACCTATTAAGCGCAGTGCTCAAACACCAATAAGGGAGCCATTTTTGCTCCGGTACTGAACATCAAAACGCTTGCTTCTGCACGAACACTTAACATCAACTGAGATTCCGGACGTCACCACAATTAATTTATTGCAACGATTTCTATCTGTTAGTGCGCCTCTGTGTTTGCTTTTAGTAATTCTCATTTGTTTAAAGACTCGCTCGCAACTGAGATGGCACATAATGATGCAAGTGGGCTTGCAGAGCCTTGGAAACAAACCCTGAGTCATGTGCAATCAGTAGAAATTGCAAAGCAAAGAAACCTTTTTTTAAAACGTCTCGTCGCACAGGAATTCAGCTTCTTTCAGCTGCAAGATTTCTGGCACGTGAACAGCAAAAAGAGGTGGGAGAAAAATGGCAAATTCTGTCCACGGGGCTTAAAGTTATGGAAGAGAAATTCAGATTCAAGATGAAGGTGCTGGCAAAGTCCACACTTCTGTCTGCACGCTGTTGCTTAAAATTTGAAAGAGGAACGGGTTTTGATTATTGTAAAGATCGGAAGAATGGAGAAAATGGTAAATGAACAGTGGTAGAGTAAAGCTGATGGTGCTCTCCGTTGCTGTCCGCCAAATCGGAATGAAGCATTTGAAATACACACGCGCGAGCACATAAGCACACACGCGCACACGCATTGTTCAACTGCACCATCCCGATGCCACCATTGGTCAGTGCGATTTACGGCGAGCTCATCTCACCCACCACACAAACTGAAGTGCAGTATTAATCTGTTCTGGTGAATTGCTACCCGGAAAACCTTTCTTATTGTAACCTCCTTCTATCACATTTGTAAGTTGCGCTTTTTATGTTGATGCAGAGCCGGACTGATCCCCAAAGTTCCTTCAACAAAATCCCTGGCTGATATTACGCACGCGCAAACTCATAATAGGCTCTTTTCCCCCCACCGCAGAGACTTTCTAGAACTTCGGGAACTTTCGTAGCATTCCCACATTAGGAACTCGGGTCAGTTGTAGTTTCTGGTACTTTTTAGCTCCTACTCCTGGGTATGAACATTCCATTTGAGCAGGAACTATCGTAAGTAGGCCTCTATGAGCGATGAATTGTGCTATTTGGTTGGCCCCAAGGACTTTGTGGTAGTTTGGAGAGTTATTAGTGGAGATGGAGCGTCGCACTTTGCTCCGCAGCACTCTTAATAGCTGTCTCGCTGGTGTGCTACGCCATGCGGTATCCGTCAATAAGGGCGCGCACATAAAGGCGACCTCAATTGGGCGCGGCGAATAAAAGCCATGCACCACCACTTTGAAGTCATCATCTCCCACGTGAAGTCGTGATTGTTTTGAAGTAATAAGGTGTCAAAAGCTCTGTCATCACACAAGTACAGTGTACAGTACGGTGACAACACGTTTATATTAGAAAGTGTTAATTGTTTGGTTTTGTACAATTCATTATTTCAATTGTTTTAAGCGGATAACTATTAAAACTAATATGTTTATGTCCTTTGGTACATTCAACCAATTAGTCACAGAAAACTGAACCTTATAAAGTGTTGCTTTATTTTCTAACAATTATTTGCGTTCTGCTATTTTAGCGCACACTTTTGTACGCCTCATAGACTGCACTGGTCATGAATCATTTACTGATTTCTTTTGAGTTTGAAACGAGTCATTACCGCCGAACGAGTGACACGATTCTCATTCATTTGATTCGTGAACTGAATCATTACTCATAAAGGAGTCTCACGATTCAAATTCACTCGTGATTCTGTAACGAAACGTCTTACTTTAATTAAGCGTCTTAAATGTGTTGGCATGCCTTGTGCACTGAAACAGGACATAATCATTTGAATTATCATATACTCTGTATAATTAATTACAATAAATAAAATGCCTTAAATTATATGTTTGTGATGCAATCAGGGGAGAGGGCCTGTCCCGCCTCTAATCCTCGAAATAAAAAATGAACTTAAATGGGTAGTTTGACAAAATCAATTCAGTAAAGTAAATCAAAATGCCCATTACTATAGCACAGTAACATGAAATAGTCCATTATAGCCTGGGGCTGGGGAAGAGGGGGGGGTGGGGGGCACATTAACAGAGGGCCACTGAAAATACTAGCTACAACAGCCAGTTGGTAAGTTTAAAATATTGGAATAAGTTTTTTAAAAATATATTAATATATGAATGCATTTTATTATGCACTCCTAAGCTACCTGGGATCCTTGGTGCTTATCTTATTTTGCCTACTGGTTAAGTTCATCCCTGCATACATTCATGCATAATTATATAAATAAGTATATTTTATTCTCTCTCTCTCTCTCTCTCTCTCTCTCTCTCTCTCTCTCTCTATATATATATATATATATATATATATATATATATATATATATATATATATATATATATATATTCACGGCATTCAAAGTCTGTGTCACAATCTGATTGTATGAGGGCGAAACACGTGTCGTGTACTCTTTGCATTTATTTGACAGTAAAGTATTTCAACCATATATATATATATATATATATATATATATATATATATTATATGTCTGTATATCTGTCCACTTTTCACGAGAGAACTACTTAACGGATTTAGATCAGGTTTTTTCTATAATTTGCTTGAACATTCCGGTTGATTTTGCAAGTATATGAGAGTTCGTTTGCGGTACAGATTTATTTGCGCAAATCTGAGAGACACACAGCTGGGCAGGGCCCTCCTCACTCACGCACCAGCTTGGGGGCATATGGAATGAGAGAACTACTTCATGGATTTAGATCGGGCTTTTTTCTAGAATTTGCTTGATCATTCCAGTTGATTTTGGGACTATAGTTAAGGCTAAGAATCATAGTTCGCTTGCAGGAGTGATACTGTATATTCGCGCTAATCCAAGACAGAGGCTGGGGGCCGAGGGAACAGGGAAGCGTGACGTCAGGAGTGGGAAGCTGGGCGGGGCCCTCCTCTCTGTCCTGTTTAACTTCTACGCCGGCGAAGCCGCGGGGGACGGCTAGTACCACGGTTTTTAAACTTTCTTGAATAAGTACCACTCCGCGAGGACCAGCAAACAGAAGTACCACTGTCAATGAATCGTTAATTTACGCCCATGTTGTTTTGAAGAAAAAGTCACTATAATCACTATAATGACTATAATTATGACGATAAAGTGATATTAAACTAATTAAGGAAATGGGTGCCCGCGCTAATAAAAGCTGGCTTGGAGTCTTCCACGCATTTACAGTAGTATACTTATACTATATATGATTATATGCAACATATTGGCATTCTAGCAACATCGATTCGTGGAAAATAAAGGACCACACGAGTACCACTTGGCATGATTTGAAGTACCACCAGTGGTACGCATACCACAGTTTGAAAACCGTCGGGCTAGTATTATATATATTATGAACACAGATGTACAGGCATACATGTGTACATACCAATAGATACACATTGTAACAAGCATACTTTCTCTACACACATTCACATGTGTATAAATTCATATTTATATACAGTTTGGTCCATAAATATTTGGACAGAGACAACTTTTTTCTAATTTTGGTTAAAAAAATGCTTTAGTTGCCTGCACATTTTTATGCAATCGTTTTGTTCACCCCACTGAATTAAAGCTGAAAGTCTGCACTTCAACTGCATCTGAGTTGTTTCATTTAAAATTCATTGTGGTAATGTACAGAACCAAAATTAGAAAAAAGTTGTGTCTGTCCAAATATTTATGGACCTTACTGTATATGACAGTACCCGCCAGATAATACAAAGACTACGCGGCACGTGTTTCGCCCAAATTGGGTTCATCAGGTGTACGCACTTTGGCTTCCCCTTGCGGGGATCGAATCTCGGACCTCTGACGTTGTGCCACGGCGGCTGGTTCCCTTACTTGATAGGGTGAAGCTCGGAGTATTCCATTCATAGGTCTGAATCACAATCTGATTATCTGGGTGGTCACCTACCAGGTAACGCTTGGGGTTGGTCAGCCAGTCGGCAAACATCCACCGCGTCCTCTCAGTTGCGAGAAGCAGATCATAGATATGTGGTACGGTATCTGCCAAACAATGCAAAGAGTATGCGACACGTGTTTCACCATAATTGGGGCTCGTCAAGTGTAGACGCCTCTGTTTCCCTTATGGGGACTGAACCTCGTGTATATACAGTATATGCAGTATGTATGAATGAAAGCATA